>NC_090936.1:502833744-503140191 GCF_040938575.1 Ambystoma mexicanum | reverse complement strand
AATTCAGGCACACTTACAAGTCCATCAAATCATGAATATGGAGGTTGATTTGACTAATGGGTTTCTTAAGGCAGACGTTCACCCAGGCTTACTGATTTTTTCTTGGATGCGTACTACTAAACAATTTCAACTTGTTAATCGAATTTTTCTCTAAGCCTTGTACTGACAAACATAAACATTTTGCGATAATCGTAGCCATATATAATATTGCCTCATTGTTCTTGCTAAGAAAGAAATGGCACTGGATACACTTCCATAGTTTTAAGAAAGAAAAAACAATCCACTTTTCTATGTGCCACAGAACATCCCCAGGACTCTGCCTCTACTTAGTTGTCTTGTCTTTTCACTCATCCACTGAACTTGTTTTGTAGCAACCAAATGTTTCAGTCCATTTCAAAACTCTTCTCTAGAGAATAATAATAATAATGTATTTCTTATATAGCGCTACACACCCGTAGGCCTCAGGAACGCTGGAATAACAGAACACATTATTATCCCACTGAGTGGTACTCATTGTATCGATCTCAGAAGGTTGAAAGGCTGAGTTGACCCTGCCAGGAATTGAACCTGCCACAGGAGGCTGCACATAAATATTAGGGGCAATGGCTTAGATCACTGTGCTATCTGACCGGCTACCGGTTAGATATACTAGCAATTGTACTTTCTTTATCTCTTGGATAAGTGGCCGGATGCACTGGCCAATGTTAAATATCTACTTTAAGACTGTTATTATTCTTTTATGTACATATCTGCTTCTGGCTATGACCATCTATAGGCGGATAACATGAACTATTAAGTCTTGCTCTTTGTCCGTTCACCATTACCAAGCCTTTGCGATTATGTAACCTATGTGTTATTACTTGCCATAGTATGTATCAATTCATCCTAATATACTGATAAATCTAACTCTTCAGTAAATGATGTTGCATTTAAGCCAGTAGGCCATCTCTGATGCTCAGTTGCCAGTGGCATATGCTGAACGACATCAGATAATGCGTAATAAAATAATGTTGTTTTAATGCACAATGCTATGCTAATTAATCAGAATGTTTAGTTGGAATTCGAAATACTTTGCCTTTTTTCCGTTTGTGAGAAGAATATACCAGGCTATGTTTTTTTCTTAAGCACCTGCTGAACCCCACGTCTTGTTGTGGGACCCAGCTATTATGTATGCATTTCAACATGTCGAGTCACAAAATTCATAGAAACATGTTTATGCTTCCCTCATTTGACTGTGAAAGATCACATACTAAATTGTGCGAGCTCCTAGTTTCCCTCTCCTGTGTATAGGTCTCTCAATAAATATACTTTAAAGATTCATAACACTTTTCATGGCTTCCTCATGGAATAAAAAAAAAAGATCATATGCTATTATCGCCCATCTTTTGGGCCCATATTCATGTGTCCTGGAGAAGATTTCCTATCTGCACATGGCACATCTAAGATTGCCATACTTTGCACTCAAGTTTGAGGATATGAACTTTTAGCTTTACCTCAGATATATCGAGTAATAAAATATTTTTTCCTATAAAACCGTTGTTTTTGTGTTACCACATCTAAGATTGATCACTGATGTGCAACTATTATGAAAACACACCAAAAATATGGTTTTAGTATAATACTTGGGATTGGGCGTTTTTGCAGCAATACATTTAGTCGAATAGGAATTTGTTGCGTTTTTTACAACGGATTTTGGTGCATATATATGTGGGGGGTGTGTTTAGGGAAATAATTCATGTAGGTGGTATAAGGGGGGGTGGGCTGTGGGGGTCTCCCCCACATATATGCAGCAAAATCAACTTGGCAAAATCACCTGGCAAATAAAAATCAATTAATTCACCTTTGAGGAAATGTATTTCAACGAATCTCCCTAAACCTAATATTTGAAATGTCGGATTTCCTGTGGTTTGAAGGGCAAATCCTGGTCTTGCACTTAGAAAGTGGTCTCCGATATTAAGCGCGTTATAAAAGAACAATTATTATCATTGTTACTGAATGCCATGAAAACCCAAAGTACTCAAAAAATGTTCATACAAAGAAGATAACACCTCACCAATGTCTGAGGTCTGTTTAGCACAGTAGGCTACATCCAGAAATGCACTCTTAGTATATTCAGACCAGATCAGATAGGCTCAATTGGCACTGTGGCTCTATCATATTGAGTTACCAGAGTACCAGATTTCAGTATACACATTCATTCTAGCAGTACCATATTCCATTAGTCCCAGTTAGAGCAGAAGTCTCCATTGAGCTAAGTCAAAGTTTTGGATGGAAACCTTTATGACCAATTAGCAGGACAGCGCAAGATTAATTATAGCCAGTTAACACATGCATTGCATATTCTATTACACTCAGTCGGCGAAGGCCACATTCTATTATGCCTTGCACAGTAAGGTCATATTCCTTCATGCCATTTGTAACAGCAATCACAGTTTCCATTATACCCAACTATCACATCATTAAGCACGGTAAGGCCAAATGCCATAGGTTCACTTTGCAAAATAGGTACAGATTCCAGTATGGACTGTAATTCCTAACTTGAATGGTCCAATTTTAACAGGACCAATAAAGCGCCAGCACATTTGGCATATTCTAATGCATGGTAAGGACAGATTGTGTTGTGTACAGTAAGCACAGCAGTACCCAGGTCCGACATGATAGAGTGCTGTTATTTTACAGATGCAACATTTTGGTCAATTGAATTTGATCAAGTCGAACACATACATATATATGTGTGTGTTTGTGTATGTATCGATGTAGAGGAGTAGGTGGGGAAGGGTGGTAGGGGTTGTGGGGAAAGGGTGGAAAGGGCGGGTGGGGGAAGGGTGGGAGGGGAAATTGGGGTATGGACGAATGGAATGGGGGACGTAGTATGCCCAGTTTGCACACTGAGGCCAAATTGCACTTTGCATAACTAGCATGATAAGCTCAGGTTCCAATATGACCCGTTAACACAGGACGGCCAGATTCCAAGTTGTTTGCCCTGTTAGGTAAGTTTTCCTAAAGTCCAACTAGTGTGGGAATTCATAAGACTTATCTCTTGGTATTCGGGACCCAACTCTTAATATAGGCCTGTACTGCACAAGTCAGTAGAGTGGCTGAGCAGCCAGGCTCGTTTTAGGAGGGAGTTATGTGAGCTGTAGAGCAGTACATTGAAATCAGTAAACACAAGCATCCAAGTAAACTCTTACACAATTAAATTTATACAAAATGTATTTATTTATATATACACAAGGCACTTTAGTTAATCTCGAAACAAAGCAACTAACAATGCCAAACAATGGGAAATGGAATTAACTTCTAAAAAAACAATAATGCAGGTGAGTAACATTTTCTATGCTTTACATATCCGGCACACAAAGTAACATCAATTAAGGTCAGTATCAGCACTTATATACATATCACCTTTACAAAATTGAGTATCAGAGGGAACGTTTCAGAGTTAGAACACACTTTAGCAACTATTGTAATAGTCTTTTCTCCCAGAGGGATGTAGGTAGTCTGTGTGTTATACAATGTAAAAGCTATGGAGGATCCAGCCCTGCCAAAGCCAATAGGCTTGAGTAGAAGAGCCTTTAGGAAATCAGGATAACCAAAGTCAAGTGGATAGTTCCAGTTCTGATGCAGTTCTACAGAGAAAATGTTAATCAAACAGTCAGTAGTTCTTCACGAAACACAGGAGCTCAAGTGGAGCATACCTGCTGGTGCACATGCTGAATGGCCTGCACAAGGGAGTGGAGGTCAACTAGAAACTGGAGATTGTAGCACTTTCTAGGCCAGGAAGGGACAAACATGGCAAAAGGTGTGTATACCCCTAGCCCCACAGTACAATAAAGATGAATCAGAATTTGTAGCTGGCTTCCTTTCTGATGCAGTGATACAGACCCTGATTCCTGCTCCTTGGTTGTGGTGACGAAAAGGGGGGCATTTGGCAGACTTCTGCAGCAGCACTCTGGTGAGGGACTCGACAACAATGGATTCCACTCACTTCAGTGGCTCTTTGTGGTTTTGACACCTTTTTCTCAGCGCAAAGAAGGAACGAATATCCCTGGTCGGATTTTCCTCAGTCAGTCAGTCCTGACCTCTGGTGAAGGGACTTTTGATGAAGGATTCCTGTTTCTGTAGGACTCCATGGATATCTGCAAAGTTTTAGCCAGATTCATTTTTCAGAAGATGATGCAATCGATGATGGTCCAGGTACCCCATGTATTGGGATATTGCTGCGTAGGAGGGTCACAGCAAGTCGGGGGTCCATCAAAAACAAAGCAGGTCTTGAGCATAGTTGGTCACACTAGCCTAATGGAGGAAGTTATCCTTGTTGGGTCTTCCCTGTCAAGGTTAAAATGTGGTCAGCACAGCTGCAAGGCTTCAATGTGCTTTTGCAGTCCTGGAAGGTGCTGCTGGCATCTCTGTTCATCTTCTTCTTTGGATTCCTCGTTCCAGTGGTTGACTCTGTCTGTAGTCTCAAAATCCCTTTCATTCACCGTCATGCAGCTGTCAATCACCTGGGGGTGGTTGTCCTGCAGGACAGCCAGCCACCCAGTTAGAACTGGTTACAGCCGGGTAGTCCTACAGACAAAATACAGTGATGTTTTGGGTTCCTCCCCCACTTCCTGCCTTCCAAGACACACTGGAGCCTGGGCGGGCTTCAGGGCTGAAGCTCGCCAGAGGCAAAACACACAAAGGACCCACACCTATTCTAAAGGATAGAGTCAAAGCCCAGAACAAACTGACAAATGAAAAATCGGATGCTGTACTGAAGCTGAGAAATCAGCCTGCTAGTAACCTGCACAAAAGGTAGTAAAATGTAACCACTGCCACCAGCTATTTAAGTCAGTTTTAGAAAATGTTACATGAAAAGGGGGATAAGGAGTTACCAGGTAACCCCCCAGCACTCCACATGAGGTGGTGTGCTGGACCCACAAAAGGAAAAGTTAATAAAGATAAAAGTTATTTTATACTATTCTGGGGAACTGTAGTCCTCACAAGAATATGTATTGAAACACTGGACTCCTCTGTGACAATTCACAGAGGGTGCTGTGTGTCACTAAGCAAAAAGCAGATGTCTATGTTGTTTACCAGACTACATTCAACAGTAAGAATAACAAATACCAGTCAGAAAAACAATGCATGAGCGAGTGGCAAACAAGTTCCACTCACTCAGGAGGTTAAAATCAAAAGGAATCCAGAGTCCAGCAAAAGTGTCTCTAAGGTTGAAGGGAATTAGCTCAGAACTGAACACTCTCCCTAACATACTTCTCAACCAAAACTAAAAAGAATTAGCAAAACCAATAGGTCTGTTTTTTCTAAATATAAAAGTGAGAGTTATCTTGTCCAGCTGGAGAGAGCAAGTTTTACCATAAAATAACTTACATTCCTCACTTGCAAAGCCAGATCTGTTGTCTTTGTCAATGCCCTTTCTAAAGACATCCAGGTGTTCATTGAAAGATGTTTCCGTGGTAACAGCTCACTCTCACCTCTGCTCAATGTGCTGCTGCTTTTGTATGCTATAAAGCTTGGCCTGATGTGCTAATGCTTTAGCCGGCCCCTGCCAGCGAGTACTGAAAGACCCCTCTACATGCATAATCAGCTTTGATATTCACATAGCCAATTAGCAATTAAGGAGGGCCTTTCCACAGCACTTAACAGCAGGGCTCATACAAAGTAATGGGGTACCATATTCCAAAGCACTTCAGCGGTTGAGTCCTAACCTTCTTACGCTTACACAGCGTTGACTGACAAGTAAAGCCACAGTGAAATAAATGTATATTTAAAAATTTTAATAACGTAATAAAATGTATTTTACATTTGAAAGAGGCAGAAGATGATATCAAACCATGATTCTTATTGTCAGGATACAGTGTATTGTGTGTGTACTACTAAAGTTCTTTGTGAAAGTTCCTGTCAAAGACTTTCCCACTCTTTCTCTATTTGAAATGTGTCGTTCTGCAAAGTTCCTGAGGATGACTTTCCCTATACAAATTAAAACGAGCAATGGTAAAGCCAATAGTTGTGTTAATTGATATGATATGATAGGTTATTTATAACGTGCTTAATACCCAAAGGCTTCTAAGCGCATACCCGGGGATCGAATCTGTGTTGCTCCATGTCCTCTTGCTTCCAAGGTGAGCATGTTTCCCCTGAGCTATCCTCCCTACCAATGTTTATTGCATTTTATATTTACAGACAAGTATGAGGCAAATACCAGTGTATCCAAACATACTTGCAAGTTAGTGTTTGCAGGCAGATGATATGAATAATCTACATAAAAAACACATCTGTTCACTGTAGCATATGGACGTCATTTTACCATGTCTATTACTAATGATATGTGTCTGCAAACAGTAATTTTCTGATTCGTTTGCATATTTAAGGTAATTACTGTGACTCGAGGGTGAATTTAAGTAAGCATGGCGATTTTAGAATTTAGGTCGCCCATTGGTCGGGGTGGCTGATGTTAATTTGAGAATAGTGTGAGGGCTATAAGCCAATGCCGCTTTTGCATCGTACGTATAAATGAAGAAACTGCCTGCACACTCTGCCAGTTTGAATTTAACACTTTACCTTACGGCATGATAACAAAGGCATGTCACTGTAACATACAATCGCATTTTTACGTTGCAAATGATCTATTTATATTATTTTGCATGCCTCTTTGCCCTCTTTCCAATACTAAACAAAAGCAGTAATCTCACCAGACATTGGGAGACGTCCATTAGTACTGTTACGTGTTTCTTACCCGTTAAACGAATCCACCCTTTTGTATTCCCCCTTTGGATGTTATCAGTAGTGTTCTAGCAAAAACACTAGAAAGTGTAACATTGAAGTCTGGCATATTCTGGAAACTACCATATAACTTTATTTCTCTGCAGTATCCCTTTTTCTTTGCAGTTTGTTTTCAGGAGTCCATCAAAAGAAATGACCACAGATGAAACCCAACATGAAGCTCTATTCACACAGTAAAACATGTGCAGACAAACTATGTCAGTGTGACAAAATGACTTCTGCCCTGCAAGAGTACATCATTGAGTGGGGGCTAAACTGCCTACTCAACTCCAACATGTCTACAAACCAACCGTGAGCCCCATCAAGGAAAAAACAGACACAGCCTCTGTTGTCTTTTGTGGTGGCATTGGCCAAGGACACGCTATACTCTCAGAGTGGGCATGCAAGTGAGCCATAAGTAACCCACACAGCAACAGTACAACAGTTCTAAAATAACAGAATGTCCAACCTCAAAGTTCTCAAAAATATATACTTTAATTAAACAATTCAGTTATAAAACTATTTAAAACGCTGCCAAATTAACACCACTGTAAAAGAACACAGATGATGTAGGATAGAAATGTATAAGATCTCTGGATACTTTGTCAGGAAGAGAAATAGATATAAAAATGTGTTCATAAGGATATGTTTTGCTGGTAAAAGGTGCAAAAAGGACTACACTAGTCTTGAGGGCCCCAAAAGCTAGACCAGGTGGACAAGCTCACTTGAAAGTACCTGATTCACAAGTTACGCGATTTAACTGTGTCAAACCAGGTTTTGGGGTGGTTGTGCTAGCTGGTCAAACTGAGATTGAAGGCGTACAGTCACATCGGTCGTAAGTGGCTAGCCTGCATCCAGTTGGATTCTGGCAGGCACTCCATGCAGTTCGAGGTGGCGTCAGATGATGCAGGTTTAATGGATCACTAGGAGTTGTTTGACGATAGAGAGTGTTTTGCCTCTTCCTCAGCTCGACCAGTTCTCCAAGAAGGTAAGGCATCTGGACTCCTGGTAAAGCGCTTTCCACATCACCCTGCATTTAATGTAAAATGGGGGCCTTAAATGGTAAACATTGTACATTTTCACTGTGTGTGCGACACAGGCTATAATTGGAGCGATTTGCACCTAAAGGCTTGTGCAGCATAGTGGCTGTCTTTGCAGATGCATCCATTCTGGCTGAATCGAGAAAAAAGTGCTTTAGCATTATTTTGTACATTTCTACTGGGATCGTGCCACTCTCCAAGATGGCCGGTCCTGCACCGACATGTGGAGCCTTCTTTTGTGTGCAGCCTGACCCTCTGTGATTGGCTACAGTACTTTTCTTCTGCCACTCAGGGGCACCGAGAGGCGGGAGCCAGCACCAGCAACAAAGGCCCATATTGATGCCCTGTCTGTGCCGGTCCGGGCTGGCTTAGCGTTTGGGGGCCCCATTTTCATTCTACAATCTGCAACATGCTCCTAGAGGCTGGGCACCCCATCGATGCACTCCAGGTCTATGGGATCCCCCTTCGGCTATCACGTGAGTGTTGAATGCTGCTCTGGTTAACGGCTGCAACTCTCCTGACTCTGTGCCTGTACCACTCCTGACTTTCCTCTAAGCTATCTTTGACAGCACTTTCTCCCAGCTCCATATGGACATAAACACTAACTCTACCTTTCCTGTGATCACATTTCCATGGCCTACATCTTCATACTGCTGGTGATGTAATGCCTTGTTGCATTGTTTTCTGCTAACTAAAATTTAATTTGGGTGTGCACTGAATTGCTGCTAACTAAAATTGAATATAGGTGTCTGCAGTGCTCCAGATAAGATTTTGAGATGGGAGTATTTTACTCCCTATTTTTAAACTTTGACAGTAAATTTGATTTTAAGAGAGTAAAAATGTATGTGACATCCAACCGACGTGTGCAAAAACTGTATGGAAATCATTACTATGTGGTAGCTTTCTGCATTGTGACAAAATACACCTTTCATTATTTCTCTGTCTGTCCATTTGATCTCTCCTGTGAAATGTTGAAAACAGAAAAACCTAGCCAATTACATAGTAAAGCAAGCATGAATGGTATTGTGTGTTTTGAGGTTCGATAGCAGAATTGTCTTTTGATGTTTAATGAAAGTCCTCCTGGGGCTATTACTACCTAATTATATGCCAGTGTTATGATACTACAGTGCAGAGAGGCAAGGGGCCTCATTACGACCCAGGCGCTAAGTGGTTAACGGCGCCGTAAAAGGCTGCGGCACCGTTAACCACTTAGCGCCTTACTATGAGGTCCCTTTGCGGGACCCGACCTGAACGGCTGGTCTGGACCACCCGTTAAAGTAGGGACCCGCAAAGGGACCTCGCAGGCAATTATGGTACCGCAATTTGCGGTACCGTAATTGCCGCCTTCCCCATTCCCATTGAGCTCTATGGGGCAAAAATGGGAATGGGGAAGGGCCATGGGGAATGGGGAAATACCACCCCGCCAACCTTGGAATGGGGCGCTATTTCTCCATTTCACCATGGCGGACTCGTTACAACACCGGCACCAACCATGGTGCTTATAGCACCATGGTTTAGCGCCCGTGTTGTAATGAGGGCCATGGACTCCATGCTAAATTCTATATCTAATCTCATGGTCAAATGGTTATTTATATAGGGCTTTTCGCAAAGCACTGAACATAGAACATTTTAATCACAATTATCACCAAACCGAAGTCGGTACTCCTTTATCGACCTACAGATCACACACAGATTGCAGCAACGAGTGCTCAACTGGCTGAGCTATCGTATTGACTAACTTCCGTCAGAGGTCGGTTAACTGAGTATCGACTGAGGTATAATAATCACAATGCCTAGATGTTGGATGAACCATGTATGAAGGGCTACATAAAGTTAAATACCTATCTGGATTATCACAGGGACAGGTTTTGCTGAGTTTCTACTTCAATTACAAATGTAACTTTCATTTGTCTGCATTTGAACAGTGCTTGCACTTCCTGGAGAGTCAGGTGGTAGATGTTTTAATTGTAGTTTTGACGATTTGAGAGGCTAGAACACCTGTGATGGTATAATGACAATCACTCACCCTTCAACAAAGACTCTGCTGCCTCTGACCATTTATAGTAATGTACCCCATTGATTGCAAGGTAGAATGGATGTAAACTAGACTGGGCATAGTCATCATTTGACACACTGTGTTTATATTAGAGTGTAAATAAAATTATAAGTGTAAACATTATCTGCCTCTGCATGATCATGAACACAGCAGGGGAACTCTGAAAAATACTATTGTGCAATACTGGTTTGCTTTCATGGAAAAAAAGCATAATGGTGCAACATATTAATTCTCAATTGCAACTTAGTTTTCCATCTATTTTTACAATCCAAAAATGCTAGGAAAATAAATATGCACAGTGCTTCTGTTTTCTCCATGAGAAGAAACACAACAGAAGCTGAATGGAAATAAACCATTCCTTGTATCACCGTGTGCAGTTTCTTTTTTTGAAAAGCTTCAGAGAAATACATTCTGTTTCAGAGGTGGCTTACAATCACATCTATGTAGATAAAAATCAAAAGAAGCCTTCTGGTTTCTGTCAAGTAACCTGACCTTTGCACTGCCCTCAGCTCTAAACTTGTGTGTAAATATACACAGGAAAATAATAAAGTTGTCGTATTTACCAGATTTTATGCTTAAAAAGGCCTAGTACACACCTTATCTGGAGGCCTGATTGTGTGCTCATCTTGCATTTTAAATGCTATCTAAAATTGATTGTAGGTGTGTGCACTGAATTGCTGCTAACTAAAATTGAATTTACGTGTGTGCTCATCTTGCATGTTTTCTGCAATTAAATCGGATTTAGGTGTGTTCATCGTGGATTGTTTTCTGCTATAACATAACAGGCATATTTGTAAAGCGCACGTTCACCCCCAAAGTGGCATCTTGGCATAACTGATGTTTATTGTTACCCAACTTAATGGTATTCATTTAATTGACCTCAGAAGAATGAAGGGCTGAGTGGGCCTGCTGTGATTCGAACCTGTGACATGAGATCAAACACAGGCCCCTGTAGTGAAGGCATTAGTCCACTGAGCCACAAAACCAGCATGGACCTAAAATCGAATTTAGCTGTGTGCTAATCTTGCATTTTTTATGCTATCTAAAATGGAATTTAGATGTGTGCACTGAATTGCTGCTAACTAAAATCTAATTTAGGTGTTTGCTCATCTTGCATTTTTTCTGCTAAAATTTAATTCAGGTGTGCTCATCTTGCATTGTTTTTTTGCTACCTAAGATCGAATTTAGGTGTTTGGCATCTTGCATTTTTCTGCTAAAAATGTAGGTCTGTGAACTGAAATGCTGCTAACTAAAATTGAATTTTGGTGTGTGCTCATCTTGCATTTGTTCTGCTATCTAAAATTGAATTTAGGTGCATGCACTGAATTGATGCAAACTAAAATCGAATTTAGGTGTGTGCTCATCTTGCATTGTTTTCTGCTATCTAAAATCGAATTTAGGTGTGTGCTCGTGCATTTTTTCTGCTATCTAAACTGGAATTTACGTGTGTGTACTGAATTGCTGCTAACTAAAATCGAATTTAGGTGTGTTCTCATCTTGCATTGATTTCTGCTATCTAAATTTGAATTTAGGTGTGTGCATATCTTGCATTTTTTCTGCTATCTAAAATTGAATGTAGGTGTGTACACTGAATTGCTGCTAATTAAAACGCTTTAGGTGTGTGCATGGCTCTGCTGCTAACTAAAATCAAAATTAGGTGTGTGCATTGTTTTGCTGCAATCTAAAATCGAATTTAGATGTGTACTCATCTTGCACTGTTTTTGCTGCTATCTAAAATTGAATTTAGGTGTACGCACTGAATTTCTGCTAACTGAAATCGAATTTAGGTGTGCGCTCATCTTGCATTTTTAGGTGTGTGCACTGTTCTACTGCTAACTAAAATCGATTTTTTAGATGTGTGCACGGTTCTACTGCTAATTAAAATCAAATTTAGGTGTGTGATCATCTTGCATTTCTTCTGCTGTCTAAAATTTAACTTCCGTGTGTACACTGTTCTGCTGCTGACTAAAATTGATCGTAGGTGTGTGCAGAGTTCTGCTGCTAACTAAAATTGAATTTAGATGTGTACTCATCTGGCACTGTGTTTGCTGCTATCTAAAGTCGAATTTAGGAGTGTGCTCATCTTGCATTTTTCTGCTAGCTAAAATTGAATGTAGGTGTGTGCACTGATTTTCTGCTAACTATTTAGGTGTGTGCTCATCCATCATTTTCTTGAACTGCACTGATTGGTTACACCCTTTGCTCCCTGTTCTGGTCTGTTTTCTCTTCCCCCACCCTCTTCAGTACCCACTGTTTCTGTCCCATCCTTCGTGTCTCCTTGCGAGCCTGCTCCCTTCTTGTCTACTACATCCTGCGCACCTCACTTGCTCTGCTTGGGCTTAGTCTTTCACACTCTCTGCCTAGCACAATGGCACTTTCTATCTCTCCTATTTTCTCTAACGGCTTCTCTATTTCCTTTCCTTCTCCTCACACTAAATCTGGGCTCCAACCCAGGCCTGCCTATTGCTGACACCTACATCAGTGCTCACACCAGAGAGACTCTCATTGACATCCTCTTTGTTGCTCCTTTACCTGACCTATGGACTCTTCATCTGGTCGGTCGGCTCTCACATTAATGGAATCTCCCGCTGGGAGGTCCTTCTTGCCTCTTTCTCCTCTACCAGGGCCATCATAAATGTCTATCAAAATTATACTATCCTGGTACAAGGGCCTGAACCCAACCTCTTACTTTTAGATAGGCTTTTCTTGCCTTATCAACTTTCCACTTTCCTCCTTATGGGCTCCCTTGTCACCTGTGTCTAAGGCCGCCCAGGCTACCTTGCCAGCTATGCCTACCTTGGCTACCTTGCCTCCAACTAACCTCACTGCCTCTCTCACTATGCCCCGGTTTTCGCTTGCAACTGTACAGGCTCTCTTGCCTACCAGCACTGCTCTGACAACCTCGTCAGTCGCCACCACATCCTTGTCTGCCTTGGCTCCTCTGCCCCTTCCTACCTCTATCCCTCTGGCACTCTCGCTGCTTACCGGGAGGACTACTATCCCCTGTACCCCCCTTCGAACGTCTTTCAACAGCAATCTGCTCTACATTTCCACACTTAAGTCTTGCTCTGCAGTCAGGCACTCCTCTGATATCTACCACCTCCTTGAACACTTGGATCTCGATGTCCTAACCCTCACTGAGGCATGGGTCAAGGACAACTCTATGGTTGGAGACAGTGGTGCACACCTATGGGTAGTAAATAGTTCAACTTATAGAATTATTAATTCAAGTCGGAGGATGTTTATCAATTTTAAGGTGCGGGGAAGGAAGTGGGATCCTGGCACAAAACTCCTACATAAAATAGAAAAAGAAAGAAGATTCAACTGGGGAATCCTCCCGTCCCATGCAAACTAGCAGGTGTTGGCATAAAGCCAATTACTCAAATACATTCAATGATATTCAATATGTTTTTTAACCATTATTGACAGAAATGATTTCATCACAAAAAAGTTTTTAGAAAAAATATATATGTAATTGTTTCAAAGGTAGTATAGATATGCAAACATGCAAAGAGTACAACATAAGTAAATGTACAAAGAAGCAAAAAAGAATAGTCAGTTTTCTAAGGCAACGCGTTTCGAGGACTTAATCCCCTTCTTCAAAGGCCAATACGGACTATAAAGATTAAGTGTGTCGGGTGACACCAGACTGTGTGCCTGATCAATGGATATTGTGATTCATCAGAGTACCAACTTCCAAAGGCCTGTCCTGTGGAGGACTCTTGGGGATATCAAGTGCGTAGCGAGATCTGCCAAGACCGATTAGTGATAAAATCTCAGAGGATGTAGTATGAGGCAACAACTGCAGTAGATAAGAGCATTAGAGTGCGTGCAAATGCAAAGGTCACTCTCATAGCAATTCTCAAAACCTACAGTTGGTAAAGATTAAGCTCTCAAAGATGAGTGTAGAATCTACTAGTAGTACTATCATGGTTAATATGGTATGGAAAAATGGTTTACAGATATTTTTGCAGCATGCGCCTTCTGTAGCTTGTCTGGGAAAGAGCGTGATACGAAGTGAAGGGTCTCGTGGTTGGCGTCTGGGTCCATTGCTACGGTGATACCTGATGGTGTGCAGGGGACGGGGGGATTCCCAGGTTGAATCTTCTTTCTTTTTCTCAAGGACAGCTCTATCAGGAGTTTTGACACACTTCTCTCTATAGGCTGCAAGATCCTCTCTTTACCGAAGTCTAACAGACCTCGAGGCAGAGTAGCCCTGATCTTTCCTGAGTGGATCCCTAACTCCATCAATCCCACTGAGGCCTATGCTTCTTTTAATGTCTGGTCTGCAGGCTCTCTCTCTCTATCCTGTCTCCTCTCTTACTCTTGCCACCTTCAATTGGCCACCGGGCCAGTCCACCCTCTTCCTCTCTCAATGGGCTTACCTGGCCTCCTCTCTCCTTTCCTGCTCCACCCAATTCCTCCCGCTGGGGAATCTTAACGTCCACCTTGATTCTCCTGACTCTCTAGGTCCTTTCCGCAACCTTTGTGACTCTCTTTCTCTCTCCATTATTCCTTCTGGCCTAACGCACACTGCTAGCCAAACCTTAGATGCTCTTATCTCCACAGACATCCATCTCTCTACCCCTCTCAGTACCTCACCCTCCTAGACGGACCATTCTCTTCTCTATTCCTATATGAAGCTCTGTTCTCCAACCCTGCACACTCTTCACTCCCTCCTGCCTTCAATGTCATCTGACCCATGAAAAGAGTGACAGTGGCTGCCTTTTCCTCCACCTACACTCCTCCTCCTACTCTTCCGACTGACTCCCACCCTGACTTAGCCCTCTCTAACTTTCACCACTCCATTTCCAACACTCTTGACATTCTCGTCCCTTTCATGAGGGTCCATCTGAAGACATCCAAAAAGTACAACTATTGATACGACTCCGAGCTGGCTGCCCTTAAATGGAAAGGGGGATCTTCAGGCGCACCATCTGACAAACTGTCCTGCCGCCTTCTTCAATGGCAACAGAGACTCTGCATTCACTCCAAGAAACTAGTCTATATTCAAGCCTACATCTCAGCGTCATCTAACAACATGGCTGAACTCTTCAAAGTCTGCAATGGACTGGCCAATCCTACTGCAATCTCTTCCTCAACTGCACACACCCAGGGCCTTTGCTCGGCCATGGCTTCACATTTCACTGCTAAAACACAGGACATCCTGTCCTCTCTTTCCCCCATACCCTCACCTGGACCAACATCACTTGTGCCCCCCTAAGCCAAAACCCCTCTTCTCTCCTCCCTCTCCCCTGTCACACCTTAGGAGGTCTCTAGACAAGTCACTCCATGAAAGTCTCCTCCAAACAGGTTGACCCCTGCCCTCCTAAAACCATCAAGGACAATACTGATTCTCTTGCTCCAGCCTTGGCTGACCTCCGCAACCTCTCTTTCGCAACTGGAGTTTTCCCCACATCTCTCAAGCACTCTTGTGTGCACACTCTGCTCAAAAGACCCTCTGCTGACCCTTTTATCCCTTCTATCGTCTCAAACTATCGCCTGATCTCTATCACTCCTTTCCTGGGCAAACTCCTGGAGAAATTAGCTATCCACACTGAATCTGTTGGTTGTCTCCATGACCTTCAGTCTGGCTTTAGAGTAACCAGAGGCACAGAAACTACTTTTCTGAGCACCCATGAAGACCTGCTCTCAATCTGACCGTCCTTCCCATGTTGAACTTGAGCCCTTTCTCTCCTCTATCACGCTCTCTACTTGTGATCTCCCTCAGGGATCTAACCTATCCCCATGGTCCTTCAAAGTCTGCATGGCCCCTCTGGCGCACAGGATCTCTACTTTCACCTCTAACTTTCAATGTTATGCAGATGACACGCAGCTCTCTTTCAGGCTACTCACAGCCTATCCCTCCTCCTTGCTCATTCCTGACTGTCTTTCCGCAATTCAGTCTTGGTGTGCTGCTAATGATCTCTGCCTCAATGCCAGTAAGACAGAGATAATCCTTTTGGGACCCCTGCTCCAGCTTTCCCATTTTCTCACTGGTCAGCGTCCCTTCTCTTCTCATTCTAAGACATCTCCAAAAAGTCCCACTACCGGCCGTACTTCCTCAGGTGTATTCTAATTTTTCTGACTTGCCACCAAAGGCTCACCATCTCCAGAGTCCTGGTTCTCTCTAGGCTACACTACTGCAAAAGCCTCTTTCTCAGTCTTCCTACTTCTGCTCTCCGTCTGCTACAACAGAACCCCAAGACTTATCCTTGGCCTCAGGAACAGGGGCCGCATCTCTCCAGACCTGAAATCCCTTCACTGGGTCTCCGTGGCTGCTAGGAACATGTTCAAGACCATCTGCATAGTCCACAAGCCTGTCCTGGGCCAGGGCCCGCTCTATCTTCAACAATCTCTTCCTAAATACTCTCCTTATAGAGCCTGCCACTCGTCTTCTTCCAACTGTTTGTGGGTGAGCTGTTTTTCAAAGCAGAGATTTAGGGGTAGATCTTTATCCTCTGCAGGTGCCTCCCTCTGGAACAGCCTCCCTGCCTCTCTCTGCCTTGAGCCGGAGCTCCTTAGGTTCTGTAAACTCCTAAATACCTTCCTCTTCACTTTCTCCTTCTCTGTCCATCTCCCCTGCTAATCGCCTCTCTTGTTCTCTCCTGACTCACTCCTCCTTCCCTTTCTAACTCGGCTCAGTTTTTACTGACTGGTCACCTGGTTCACCTTCAGAGCCTCACAGATCCCAGGCTCCCCCACCAGTCTTTGCACTTGCCTCCAGGAATCTGCACTATGCTCAGACTACTACACTTGCAGCATATGCTCCATCAGAGGTGTAACCTCTCTGCACTTAACCAAGGGTCCTGCTGGACTGGGAGCACTTACCCCTGCCCCGTCTCCCTCCCTAGTCTGTCTGTACACTTGCATAACATGAATTTACTAGGACTAGTAAGTTCTGTCTTGTCCCCCCTTCATCTTCCCTCCCTAGTTTGGTTGTGCCTGAAAAGCTTCATGCACTTGCACTAGGAGAAATGCCATCAGGCCTATTACGCAAATGTGTTAGATCATTCGGAATTTCAAGGTCTAAGAATGACTACTGTATTCCCTTGCTCCTTTCTCGCCGTAAAGCACTTTGAAGCAGTTCACTTGTGTATAAGCGCTATGCAATAAAACTATACATAAATAAATACATTTTGAAATGATTACTATTGCTGATTCAGGTCGATGAGTAACCCGATTTTCCAATGGTTTGAGTCGAGTTTCAATGCTAAGTCCAGGCAGTTCGATGCTTTCTTTGATGCAGTTGTTTGAAGCCATTTGCAAGGTGGGTTGATGCTTGAGGCACATACGTGATGAGGATCTGTTTGGCCGATGTGGGTTTGAGCAAGTTCGAAGATGTGAACAGAGGTGTTTCAAAGTTTGAGTGAGTGCCAAAGGCAGCACCTCTAGGTCCTTTTGGTGCAAAAGCAGGAAAAATGGGTGCAAATGTGGTTTGATCTGTTAAAGTTGATAAAAAACATCATCCTGGCTCTTGTGGCTCTCAGAATACTGTGAGACCCACTGCAAGGGCTTTAAGACAAGGTGAGTCCTCTCAGTCTCTTCTCTCCCAAACTACAGAGGTTTGAAGGCAGAGTGCCAGGCCTTGGTCCTCAGCAAGTCACCCCTAATATGCCTTGGCAATCATTTGGGAGCATAGCTTGCCCCTGCCTTGGCGCACTCTGTCACCTCAATGGCTGGGGGCTTTGGAAAGATCAACTCTCCCAAAATAGGCCCAAATGAATTCTTTCTTAAGTCCTGGATGGTCCAAACGTGAATCAAAGAAGTGGCAGAAGACGCCTGTTTCATAGGCAAAATGCCACACTGGATTGGAGGAAAGCAACCCTCTTGTAAGTGTACCAATCCCTGCTCTTGTGACAGGTGTCCTTTGGTTTCTGATGTCATACCAAGAGTGGCTTGTTCTGCAGGAAGTGGAGGGGGCAGGAAGGTGAGAAAGGCCCTAAGAGAAATACGATTGACAAACCCTTCTTCCCAGCCACCTATGTTCTTTGGCTGTCCTAAATCTGCCACTTTCTCAAGATTCAGCTTCAAATGATCTTTTTTGTGTGCAGCCCCTTAGTGTGAGGCAGGACTTTGTTATGGTCTTGGCTTTTCAAAGGCAGGCACACAGGGCATATCCTGTTGGGAGATCCCAGGCCTGGTAAGGAGGGCATTACCTTCCATTCCAAAGTCAATAGAGGCATGCATGATGCTTTTCTCTTATTCACTGGAACGCAGACAGACAGGTGCCTGAAACCCACATAGCCACACACATATATGTCAAAGTATACAGTGATGACACTGGTATGCTACAAATCATATGTGGCTTTGATAATTATGTGAATTGCCCACCACCTTACCAAAATAGATAAGGCTTATTTGTTCAGGTGATTTCCCTGCAACCAGGCGGGTATTTTATCCTAATTATATTGCATTTAGAACAAAGGAGTGGACTTAAATGCAACCTCTGTACTACATTGTTTTGGCTGTCAGAGCAGCTGTCACACAGGCAACTTTGGCCTGGGATCCTCTTCTGTGCCACAAGAGAGCAGGGGCTGCCGCTCAGGCTACTGAGGCAGCAGGGCACAGGTGTTCACTTTGTGGTTGGCATGGAGTTTAATGAGAGGTGGGAGTCTTTCTAGCAGGCCACCCTTTATGAGATGGATTAAGGGCATCATTTTAATATTAATGAAAACAGCTAGAAATTCCACACCATTGCCAGATGGCAATACTTCACGTTCGGACTAAAGCCAAAAAAAGTTATACGAGAAACAGCATCGACCTAATAAAAAACCACATCACAAATAGTCATTTTGAGCACCAATACTGAATCTTTGGCCAAAGAGCATGATTACTTAATCGTAAACCAAACAATAGAAGTATCAGCATTGTGTGCAGGACTTTACAGTAAAAAAAGAAATGTTGATGTGTTCAAATGTTCCAATTCGTTCAGCCGACTGGCTTCTCAGTCTGTTTAAATCCCTTTAAATTATGAGGGTATCTTTGATACCTCACAATCAGAAGAACCTGTAGTAATTCAGCTTAGAGGTGACCTTTCTAACCCTGGCAGCGATGCTCAATGATTGCAAGAAATTGCCTCTAGCGGACAAGTATGGCTGTGTGAGCAGTAGGAGCCTCTCTGCGTTCTACAACCCGTGCCTGCTGGTGCTTCCATTTTTTGGAAATCTGCATCTTTTGCCTGCTGTAATATTTAAACCTGTCCACAGTGCAGAGCGCGCACGGGCAAGTGATGTGAAGTGAAAGCAGCCTGGCAGTCCCGCTGACCCGCAGCCGATGGATGACCAAGATCCCTGGTTTAAGGTACTATCTAAAACTAAGATGTCCTCTCTAAATGCTACGTGGAAGGAATGATATGAATACAGGTAGTCTTTCTACATGGTTTATGGCCTCAGGAGTTGCAATAGGTTAATGGAGCCCATCATTGCATCTACGAATAAAGCTGCTAAATGCAATACTCCCGCTAACACTATGCAATGAGACGCGACTGATACTTTAGCACTGGTTGGGGTCGAACTGAGTGTCGGATGTGGCTTGAGTCTCCTTCTTTCACTTCTGCAGGGGCCGCAGAGTTTATTGAATTCCCAAATAGGGCCTGTACCTCAGTTGGAGGCTGCCCTGAGTGATAAGCCCCAGAGCAATTACCATAGTTTACGAGAGGTCTCAGGTTCTTTGTGTTCACTGGAGCACATAGACCTGGAGGATCTGCTTAGTTGCCAAAACATGGATTTGATCTCAGATGTCTCGATATTGGCTCCTGTTGTATCCCAGGAGCTTGTTAAGAGGGTACGTCTGTCTCTGGACTTTCATGTGTCTCTTAGTCCAGGATGGGATGGTAGGGAGGAAGTATCCCTCCACAAATTGACTCCAAAAATATCTGTCCAGTCCTCTCCGATCTTATTTGAGAAATCATCGCAAAAAGTCGTTCCAACACCCACTGAAGAGTTTCCATCTGCTCCACATGAATTGGGGCAGTTATCTGGCGACTCAGATGGCAATTCTATACAGGACCAACCCAATATGGCCCTAGGTGATCAGATTATCAATACCTTTTCTTTCCTGGTTCTTTCAAGGATCTTGAATTCCATGGACAAAGGGGGCCATGATATATTGAATTTTGAACTCCAGGAAGCCCTGACAGGTCTTAATGCTTAAAGACTTGTGTGCAAAGATGAACTTTGTGGAGGGTTACATCATAGCATGTGGCAGACCATTGACCAAACCACTGTTGGACAGCCCATTATGTCCTAGGGGCCTACATCTAAGCTGTTCATGCATGTACCCAGCCCCGGTTAACGTTAAAGCGTGTCAGACGGAGTTGCAGGTTGGTCAAGTGCTTAGCCCCCAGAATGCTGACAATCAAAAATTAGGTACTCAATTAGACCAAGGGTCCTATGGCCTTAAAGATGTTCTGTTCAGAGAGGAACATGACCTCTGTGTGGTCCCATAGTTCTGTACCCCCGAGAAGGGTCTGGACTCGGTGAATAAAAACACTGATCACAGAGCTTGTCAAGAACTAAAAAAGAATTGAAGAATTAAAAGAATATTCCAAAGCAAGCAGGGGAGGGCTCCGAAAAATTCCTTTGCTCTTTGAAAGTGTACACGGCTCCCGCTAACGGTGAGCATGAAGACAGGGGCCCTCTATTAGTAACATTGAAATCTGTACCTGAAGAAAAAACTGCAAAGCTTGCAAGAAAGTGATACTTCCTTTAGCACAACCCCAGGCTTTGATAAAGTAGCAGAAGCCAATGCCTACGAGTACAAATAAAAGCAAAGAGAAACGCCTAATCTCAAGCTTCTTAAAACCATCAGCATACTGGCCCAAATTGTTCCCTAAACTCAAGTTTACTTACTTTCCACTCCGACGGAGTAGAGGACGATCTGGACACTCTAATAGAGCATATAAATGAGGATCAAAATGCAAACTTCAATTCAAACGCCTTGTCGGTGGCGCTGTCAATGGTATTCACTGCTGGCCCATCATGTTAATCTTCAGGGGCGTCGCCCTTAGTGCCAGCAGTTTAACAAACCTGTACAGTAGATAATGTATTTCCCGTTTTCCTCTATTTGGAGAAAAGAAGGAAACTAACTATGGCACAAAACTCCCAGATGCCAATGACATTCCCATAGTGGCTCCCCAGTCGCAAAACAAAATGAAAAATCAATGTAGACCTCCAAAGATGGGTGACGTTACATCTGGAGCATTGGGGTCAAACGTCCACCTGGCAGGCTTGCAGGGGGTTGGGGGTTGACTTGTCATGTGTTTACCTTGAATGAGCATTTGCTGTAAGAGGCGTTTCCTCCTTAAACAGGAAATATGTTCTAACCTTGTACGGGGAATTGCCTAGACTAAAATCCTTTACAACTAAGGATTTAGCCAAATTGAATTTGTTGATAATTTTAGAATAGATCTGGTAAGATTCGGTTTTTATTCAGAGTTGGTGAAGAACGCAGTATTGCTGGAAGGTTTGTACTTGAAACAGTTTGGGGATATAATCAAATATTATGTGAATTCCCCGAATATGACGTCAAATACAGTCACTTTGGTGAGCAAACAATTGGCTATTCCACCAGACCCGTTAGTAATCAATGCAAAAACAGGAGTATTCCAATGTCTAGATGGTACTTTAAAACCAATTGAAGATCGAACAATATCCTATGATTGGGCATTTATTTTAAATACATTGCATGATCAGGGAAATGCTAGAATTACTAACAATTGAAATCTATTCACAAATTTGGTCTCATGGAATTAGCGCTGCTTTCAGCACCTCAGCTCGAATTATGATGTATATGTTCAAAGTCTGATTTGATGTGTTTACAAGAAACATGATTTTTTGATACCGCAGTGTTAGATTGCCAAAGATCTTTTTAGAGGGGAATAGAAAGGACATGAGAGGGCGGCCCTTTTGGGGGTTGCTTTGTGAGTTACATTTGGATAGTGGTATCTCTTTGAAAAACCTAGTTTTAGGTAGAAGCAATGTTTTAGGCGTCAGATTGAACTGGTGGGATGCCTCTCTCTCTGTTCAGAGGGTGTGCATCATATTGCATGTTTGCTACAACCCTAGACCACAGACGTATCAGAGTGTTTTAAATGTATCTTAGACATGCTTGAAATCTACATTTTAGAGATAGGGCCAGGTGTAATTCTGGTGGGAGACCTTAATAGTGAATGTTTTGTTGACGAACATTATTACAACATGGTAGGTGCTTGTAAAGTCTCTCTTGGATCAAGGGATAGACGAAAAATCATTAGACATATGTTGGTTAAGTGGGACAAGATAATCCAGAATGGTAACTTAATGAGAGGCATACCACCTGCAGGGTGTAGTGCTGGCTCCCAGTCAAAACTTGATTATATATTTGTCTCATGTGATATAGCAGCTACATGTAGGAGGCTGACAGGCGCCACACAGGAGGGAGGTGGCCATTGTCAAGTGATCTTGACGGTTGCCTGGCACAATAGAGTTGAGTACAAGGAAGCTCGTAATTTGCAATGAGAAATAAGAAATTAGGAGAGATTACGCAATTATATGACACCCCTCCTTGACAACGAGTGTCAACTCCAAAATAAATGATTGCCAAAGAGGAGGAATGTTTGTTGAGGTGGAGCCGTCTGTGTTTGCACCCCTATTGCAAAACCTGCTAAAAGGCTTATTGTCAGTTAAGAGACTGAAGGTGGAACTTAATGCCCAGAACTACCTGCATAAGTTTAATACATTGATGCATTAGAAGAAAACATACCATGGAGAGCAGGTGACCTTAGTCATGAAGTTGGATTTGTTTGGTACCCCAATTGCAAAAAGAAACCTGAAGCAGGCACACGCTAACTGGATACTAAGCCAGCGACATGTAAAGTACCAGAATAACACAGAATCCATAATGAGTTGTCTACAAGCAAAAGACAGTTCAGCATTCTGTTCTCTGTTGAAATTGATGACACAAGCACAGCTAATTCCTGGAGCAAAGTGGGAGTTCTATTTTCAAACCTCTACCCTAATGATGAAGAGCAAATCATCAGGGACACAAGCTTTGTCTCACCTCTTAGCGATGGTTTGTCTTGGGAAAGTCTTGGAATAGACCTGAAAACATCCTTTGTGCAATTAATAAGGCAATTATTTCTAATGCTCTGGAGCCAGATGGCATTTCAAACCTTTGTTATGGGCAAAAGTAGTTTTAGACTTGTTTCACAATATTGTGTGACTTGGCTCTTTTCCATCCTCATGGAAGGACATGACTAGTGGTAATTTTTAAGAATGTGGATCGGTCGAATCCTGGCAACTATTGACCAATTTCCCTGATAGATGTCTCTTATAAAACAAATTAAACTTTTTAAGGAACTTAAATCCCTGGGCAAGACAATGACAGTCCTTTGATCCCTACCAATCAGGGTTTGAGAGCATCACTAACACCTCAATTAATTGCCTAGCGCTTCACCTGTTAGCCTAACAGGTATTGGTGGCAAAAAGGCATCTTTATCTTGCATTTATGGACATTAGTAAGTCCTTCGATTGTGTTATAAGAGCACAATTGTGGGAAAAAATTTGAAAACCAAGGTTGTCCAGTTCCTTTCTGAGCCATGCTGGAGACACTTCATACAGACACTATATTGCAGATTAAACTTGACTAGCGTGGTACATTCTCAGACTGGGTTATTAGTAAGTGGGGCCTGTGCCAGGGTTGCATATTAGCCCTGTTTCTATTCAATATGTACATCTTTGATCTTGGACATTTCCTAAAAAATACGGGTGTGAACCCTCCAAAATTGGCAACTCTCAAAATACACTATCTGCTATATGCAGACAACCTAGTCCTTTTTTTCAATTATATGTCAGTTGGACTGCAGCGGTTACTTACGCTGGCTAATAAGTATTTTCAGACTCTCGACCTGTAATTCAATATTGTAAAATCGAAAATCTTGATCATGAATCATCACAAGGATAACTTGCGGAAACACTCCTTTAAATGGAACATTTTAAACCTACATTGGAGGCTGTACAATCTTTTAAATATCTGGGTGTTTTGATGCAGGGTAAGGGGTCTAAATGTGATCATGATACAGTAATCAAAACGCTGTCGCAACTGCTGCAGCTCAGCTTTGTCTCTTGGATTTGAAATATGGACGCTTTTCCTTAGCCCGGTCTTAAGATTGAACCATCAGAAAATAGTTCTGAGGGTTATGCACAGAGGTGAAACACTTGTTGAAGGGTGGGAGTGGGCAAAGCCTAGACTTTGGAAAATGTTTTGGCCCTTCCCCTGGGTGCCCCTTTGGCAGCCATCAGACATGAATGGGGCTTATTTCCTTAAAGGCACGGATAGAGTGGCGACGATTGTAATTATTTAGATCAGTCTTTATGCCGCCAGAAGGTACTCTGTTGAATTGAATGGGTTGTGGATAAATCGTTCATGTAAGAGTTTACGAATATGGGTGGGAACATGTCTAACAATCTTAGAAAATGTCGAATCCACAGAGTCGGATCTAGCACATTTTCCTTTCAAAGTAAAAAGAAAAAGATTTGAATATTGTGCTACTTCGCTACTTTCCATCCCCATGGAAAGACGCAACTTGTGGTCATTTTTAAGAATGGGGATCGGTCGAATCCTGCCAACTATCAACCGATTTCCCTGCTAGATGTCTCGTATAAAACAAATTCAACTTATATTCTACGGAACTTAAATTCCTGGGCAATGCAATCACAGTTCTTTGATCCCTCCCAATCATGGTTTAAGAGCAGCACTATCACTCGCTTAATTGCCTAGCTCTTCACCTGTTGGCCAAACAGATATTGGTGGCAAAAAGGCATCTTTATCTTGCATGCCTGGATGTTAGTAAGGCCTTCAATTGCGTTATAAGAGTGAAATTGTGGGAAAAAATGAGAAATCAAGGTTATCGAGTTCCTTTGTGAGCCATGCTGGAGACACTCCATACAGACACTAGATTGTAGATTAAAGTTGACCAGCGTGGTATATTCTTAGACTGGATTATTAGTAGGCGGGGCCTGTGCCAGGGTTGCATATTGACCCTGTTTCTATGCAATATGCACATCTTTGATCTTGAAGATTGCCTAAAAGGAGTAGGTTGGAACCCTCCAAATTTGGGAACCCTCCAAAAACACTATCTTCTATATGCAGACAACCTAGTCCTTTTGATTATACCTAAATTGGACTGCAGCAGTCACTTGCAGCAGTTAATAAATATTTTCAGACTTTGGAACTGGAATTGACTATTGTAAAATTGAAAATCTTGATCATGAATCCCCCTCAAAGATAATTTGCAGAAAAACTCCTTTAATTGAAAAATTGAAAATCAGAAATTCAGAAATTGGAGACCGTAACATCTTTTAAATACCTGGGTGTTTTGATCCATGCTAAGGGGTCTAAAGGTGATTGTGATAAAGTAATCAAAAAACTGCTGCCATGACTACTGCAGCTCAGCTGTGTCTCTTGGATAGGAAATATGGATGCTTTTCCTTGAGCCCTGTCTTAAGATTGAACAATCAGAAAATAGTTCTGAGGGTTATCCACAGAGCTGAGACACTGGTTGAAGGATGAGAGTGGGCAAGACTTGAGTCTTGGGTTTGGCCCTTCCCCAGGGTGCCCCATTGGTGGCCATTGGAGATGAATTGGGGCTTATTTCCTTACAGGCACAGATGGAGTGGCAACACTTGTGGTTATTTAAATCAATCCTTATGCCTCCAGTAGGTACTCTGTTTGTTGAATTGAATGGGTTGTGGATACATTGTTCATGCAAGAGTTTAACAATATGGGTCGGAGCATGTCTAACAATCTTACCAAATGTTGAATTCACAGAGTCTGATCGAGCACAGTTTCCTTTCAAAGTAAAAAGAAAAATCTTTGAAAATGATTGGATCCTCAACAGACAAACGCTGGCTGGTTATAATCGTTTTGATCACTTCAAATTTGATGTTAAACCGTACAATGTTCTGCAGCCCTGCTTATCAAAGCATCTGTCTATGAAATGTGGGAATGTCCTCTTAAGAGTGAAGTTTAACTTGTTTCCAACCAATGATGAATCAGGCACCAGATCAGAAAACCCTAAACAGGAGGGATTATGCCCCATTTGCAAGGAGGCCATTGAGACACTAAAACATATCTTGATTGAATGCTTGGCCCTGTCTGCAAGGCAACTGGACCTGTTAGGCAACTATATGCTAATTTCGGACGCGCCTACTTGGGAATGGATGTGGCACTCCCTCTTAACAAATCCAGTGGACGCATTATGCATGCCTGTAATGAAATGTGCAGATTTGATTTTCATGCAAGGTACCTACTGAGTGCAATGATTCGCGTCCCCTACGTTCTATGAGTTTCAATGCCGTTTGCTCATGCTTTTCTACCTCACTTTTAATCCCAACAATGCTGCCCTGCTACTGGAAATTCAAAATTGCTTCTGTGAGCTGTTTTCTGCACTTATCTAAGTTGGCTGATGCACTTTACATCGTTATGATAACATTTCTAATTTTTTTAATTTATTTTTTTTATAAATAACGGCCCACTAGGAGTTGAAAATGAGAATATGTGATTTTTTTTATAGTGTGTGTTGACTGCCTATATCTACTTTGTACCTATTCATTTTAGGCTTAATATAGTGATGCTGCTGTTATACATGTGATTTGGAACTGTTTAGTGACTTATCTATATTAAAATAATTGTGTCTTGTATTTTAACTAACAGTTCCTATGCTATACTTTTATGTGCTTCTTTGAACGTTTGAAACTGTTTGAAACTATAGCATCTTAATAGATGGAAATCGCTGGCTTCAGATTTCTGGAGTCATCCTAACAAGAAGAAGAAGAAGAAGAAACTATAACACACAATAAATAAAAAAAATAATGCCTCTATCCTCATCTTCCATATACATTAATGGGAGCCTGCACAAGGAATGTAACTGTTTTTTAGCATTTGCTTTTGTTTTAGCTTCCTCATTATTTCGAGTACATGGTTTGAGATTGCTAACCGTCACCTACAGTTAGCAATGATGTGTTTCTTTGTAACATTTGGCGTTTTCCTGTGCGCCCAAATTGCCTTCAAGTGACAGTTAGTTTCAATATAAATAATGCGCTGTCTTGCCTCGTGTGTAGTGACGCGCACATAGAGCACTGCTGGTACGCATAGAACAAAGTACCTCAACCGATGCTCTCCATTTCACTGACTGGAATCTCCTTGTGTGTGAAGTGCGTAAATGCGCAGCTAGTGCGTTACTTGTGGTGTGAAGGCAAGCTCTTCTGCAAATGCCCGTGCAAGGGAGGGAGGAACTACACGCCTTCCCTTGGCAGATATACTCGAGGGGCATAGAGATAGATGCCATTTCTAAACAGGGTGGAGGCACCTAAATGCTGGCATATCTCAAATAAATCAGTAACGGTCTTCAGCGCTTTCTACCTTTTGAAACCACTTCGCATGTGTGCATTTGGCCACTCATTTTCCCATTGGGAAAGTTGGCAGAGTGGGAGAGACTGTAGTATAGGGACTCTAGAAGATGGGGGGGGGGGGGGACAGCAGGAGCGTCCTATCGCTAAGATGCAGTTTTCTGCGGTTCCCTTCCAGCTTCTCTATCAAGAGTGCAGGCTCAGATTTCCGTTTAGGCCCAATCAAGCCTTCTTCCTACACACCCAACTCAGTAGTAGAGGTTATTTGGGTAGAATGACTGCTGGTGGAAATGCTGCCATCAGCCAGCCAGAGAGCATGATTATGGCGTGGATCGCAGGTGTGATTGATTTATATGCGGGATGTCTGTAAAGAGTCAGGTCCGTCTAGACCTGACTATTATCAATGTCTTGCCTGGGAGACTGCTCCCTCATCTTCTCTGGTCAATGCAGATGGCGCTTGGATCAGAGGACTCCAGCACAGAGTATGCAAGGGACAAGATCACGGGCTGTCATTAGGATCCCTCCTGATATGAACTTCTCCTGCCATGTGGAGTTGGAAGCAGCATGGCAGAGGGCCTACCAATCTGTTGATATATTACTCGATGATGGACGGGGTGCGTCAGTTTCATCACTGGTGTCTCCATCGCTTGCTCTTGTGCAGCAGGATGAGCCTCTGATAAACTAACCATGATGCACTGCAGCATGAAGAGTCCCTGGCAGGTTTAGGCTTTCTTCCATCTGCTTAGGAAGTGCCGGATGTGGTAGAATCTGCATGGGCACTATCATGGATTGGCTGTGGAAATGCAAGAGCAGTCTTTTCCACCTACTTCTCATTCTTGACAGTGTGCTCAGGCACACGTGAGATAAGGCCAAAAAACACATGAGGTAATACGTG
This sequence comes from Ambystoma mexicanum, assembly GCF_040938575.1. Taxonomy (NCBI): domain Eukaryota; kingdom Metazoa; phylum Chordata; class Amphibia; order Caudata; family Ambystomatidae; genus Ambystoma; species Ambystoma mexicanum. The sequence goes on along the minus strand of NC_090936.1, from coordinate 503,112,045 downwards.
GCATGGGTGCAATGCCAACATGACACCTATATGGTGAGTGATCGCTATTGCAAATGAATATGAGCAATGGAAAGAACATGTTCATTTTGCTTTACAAAAAGTACAAATGCTCAGTTGTGCATGTTCTTTTGATTGACGCAGCCTACGCCTTTAAATAATATCACAAAATGGCTTCCAGTGTAAGCCTTGGCATGCTCTCCACTCTTGTATGTTTGATAGGATTTAACTTGAATGTAAGCTTACAGTATGACATGCCCTCACAGCTGACACGTAACCAAAACGAAGGGTCCAGGGAATCTGCATGTCCTTTTACCTCACTATAATCATGAGTTCTTATGTAACACTTCCTGCCAGATTCCTACAGCTTTTAAACACTGTAATGACAGGCCTTATTAGTTACCCACTTAATGGTACTCACTCTATCAACCTCTGAAGGATGAAAGGCTGAGATGCAACAGCAGCCGGATTTGAACTTGTGAGGCGCACTCTAGCCCCACCTGAGATCCAGCACTTAACTCATGAGCTATCAAACCACAATTGTCAGGTCCTCTGTTCTTAAACAGTTGTCCATTACAGATAATAATCAGGGATTACTGTTGATAGAAATTGAGGCATTTTTTTTTATTTCATTCCATTCTCTTCTATCCATTCTCAGGCTATTAGCGGTCATCCTATATGAGGGCCACTATACAAAAATGTAACTGAAACATGATGTAACACAATAAGAAAGGCTCTTGATAAGCAGGAGCATCTTAAGTACTTTTGGGGCAAAGCCATCTTTGGGGTCCGCTCCACTGAAACAAATGAGTTAAGGGATCCACAATATCTGGTCACACCACCCTCATTGCGATCACAACCCATAGCTTGAGATCTTTTGCCTTACAGCAATCAAAATAAGCATGGTCCTACCTTTCAGTTTTGTTCTAGCAGAGGTGCAGCACACATTTCATCAATAGCAGCCACGAGGAAGGTACACGGGCCATAGTATAAAAGAAGGACACAGACTGTATGAAACAGGTGCAAAAGATCCAGAACAGAAAGACGACTGAGATTAGCTGCGTGACAGAAGTGCTCAAGCATGGATACAGGAGACCAATTAGAAGCAAGGAGAAAGCACACCATAGCATAGATAGTGGATGAATATTAGAAGCTACCAGGAACAGACTGAGATTGGAAGAGGCAACAGTGGTTTTGCCATTAGTGAACAAAGGAAGAAGTGGCTGTGGGGTGCAATATATACATTCTCACTGATATTATAGAGGGAGCAACACTATATCCAAGGAAATAATGAGTGAGATTTTTTGAAGATCATACCCGGGGAATGAAATCACTCTGAACGGTGAAAACTTTGAAAGGTTTAGGGATGGGCAATTATGACAGGTTAGGCAATTTGAGATTAATTTAGATGTCCAGGATCATACATTGGTTAAGAGGTGGTGCTGGTATTTGCAACCACTCTGAAATTCCTACACTTTACCGATTTCATTTCCAGTTCTTACCATGAACTAAAATAATCCCATTTTATAGTGAAGTGCACAAATCACATAACCCAACATGACAATTAAAAAATATATATATATTATAGAAGCATATTATGCTAAATGGAAATTATTCAAGCTTCATTGTCTCCATAATCAGGGGAAGTAAACAAGTACCAGTATACTGAGTGATGTGACCTTAAAAGAGTTTGTCTGGGTTATTATATTTTATTTTAAAGCTTTAAATACGCCTAAAACACAGGCTTGTGAAATTGTTATTTATAATTGCACAGAAAAGCCTCTGAATTATACAAAACAGCAAACAGTAATTTGTTTCAAATGAGCAGGCCATAAAATATGCTTGCAAAAGGCCTGCAATATCTGGTCTGCTATGTTCTGTCTAGGACAACTTCCAGTCAAATTGCCTGCATAAAAAGAAAGAGGTGATGGGCTAAACAATGCAACCAACTTATGAGAAGTGAAGGCAAGTCCCTTTTACGCACACTCCAGAATAAAGACAACCCGCTAGGGAAATAGGCCACGAGATAGCGTTGCAAGGATAACACTTTTTATTTGTACAGAATACAAATATCAGCAAAGGACACTGCTGCACGCGAGTGCTCTGGCTTTTACAGTCAAAAACATGTGCTTAAAAAACCCAAACACATCATACATATGATACAGAATGGGTGCCACTAATTGGAGGCACCCTACACATTGATTAATCATCACTACTTGCCATTCCATTATTTTTCGGCGCACTATCAAGGGATAGCTCAACACAACCATTATATATTGTCACAAACGGAGTGGAGGGACTCTAAGTCTCCGTAGTAGCTAAACCTCGTGCGACGCAAGATCTTTAACATCACCTCAACTCTCATGGACAAACCCTTTTAATCTAACGGGGCGCGTAGGTACTGCAACAGGTGTCATCACAAACAGTCCCTCACCAAGAATGCACCCTACACATGAGCCTGCTCCATAGGGGTTGCCAGGCAGTAATTGGTTGGTTCTCTCCCGTCGATCTGGATCCATGTGGGTCAGCTGGGCTCATCCTCACAGTGAAGGTCAGGGCACACATAAAATACATTGTTCCTATCTAAGCTAAACATGCTAAGGCTGAATATTAACTCAACTGGGCTGCACAGGAAATGGTGCCCAGGAGAAGGGAGGATAAAATACAGTTATGCCAACCCACACATTCAAGACGTCATTGATACCTCAGTTTCTGCACTCAAGGTCTCCTCGCTGGGGTTTGATCTTTAATGTATCCCTCCCGGTACCTCGTGTTACACAGGATATGTGCTGCTGCTAGGAAGAAATACAGCTGTGCATGCTTAGATCTTCTACAGACCCTTGATGGGGGTTGGGACCTGGGGTCGCGAGCTTATCAAGGAATGCAAAGGTGTGGGCGTCGGTCAGTGGTGTGGGGCTGGCTCCGGCCTGGTTGGGTGGGGGTCAGAAGCCTAATGGCAGTTTAGTGGAGATGAGTGGACACAGTGCGGAGCCTGGTGTTGTCTCACACTCTTGCAGGGCACATTCTGTTGGAAGATAGTAAATATTTGCAACACTGAAGCGACGGGGGGGAAGTAGACTAATGTGGGAAGAGAGCTCTTGAGAAGTCAGTGTATTATACAGAAATTGGACCATTTGAACCAGGAACGTGGACAGCGCAAGCCTGCAGTTTAGCCCTTCTGGGCATAAGACAAAATGGAGTCGAGAGCTATGAGCTTTTCTAGTATCATGCATCTACTTCTACTCGCTGCAGGGCCCTTGCATGTTGCCTGATAATGCAGATTGCTCACCCTTGTATGTTATATCACCTCATATGATCAAAAATTAGTCATGGGCGCTCCTCGATGAGAACAAACATGGCAAAAATGGCCTGTTCAATGGGATGATACCCACTCTAGAGTCTGCAGCCACATTTTATCTCACTGTACCTTTCACAGACGGGAAATATCAATGTTTATATCAGTCTTTGTCCCGCCCACATGGGCAGTACACCAACAAAATGCTATGGCAATTCCCTTCTGAACAAGAGTACCAACAGCAACCCCATACACATGTTTCAGCCTTGTTGGGCATCATCAGTGAGGTGGAGCTGTGCCTCTCTGAGCACAGTGAGCAAGGGGTCCACGTCTGGATGACCCTAGAACACTTAGGGTGACTAATCCTAAGGCCCTTGAAAAATCAAAAAGTAGTCATGGGCACCACGCTATGAGGACAAACACAGCAAAAATGGCCTGTTCTATGGGATGGAACCCACTCTAGAGTCTGCAGCCACATTTCAGCTCACTGTACCTTTCAGAGATGGGAAATATCCATTTGCATATCACTCTTTGTCCCACCCACATGGGCACTCCAGCACCGAAATGCTATGGCAATTCCCTTCTGAACAAGAGTACAAACAGCAATCCCATACACGTGTTTCATCCTTGTTGGGCATCATCAGTGAGGTGGAGCTGTGCCTCTCTGAGCACAGTGAGCAAGGGATCCACGTATGGATGACGCCTATGCTCGCTTTTGTGTCACCTCATATGGTGTTTGCCTTATTTGGAATTGTCTAGCGGGGTGCAATAGGCTCATTTCCATCCCAAAAGAAGGCAAAACCATTCACAGAAGACAGCACAGAACTGTCAGTAACATGATCATTTGTCTAGGACCACTGTATCATCTGCTATAAAAGCCATGACATAAGCGCAAATCCTTTGGTCCCACAGTCTTGAATTTGGCTACCTAATCCCCTCTCTGGACTAACACTTTATGCTCATCTTTGTAGGTTGCTGCATAGGTTTTACAAGTCCCCATCTAATCAAATCACTTTCTAGACCTTCAACACACCGATGCTGTTTGTTTTTATAGCAACTGTTCTCTGGTGCATTGCTGATAACAGTGACTGTTGTGCTACAAAACAAAGTACATATACGTGCAGGTTTACCAACATCAAACACAGGAAAAACTGAGTCGGCCATCTTGGAATTTGTTATTGTAATTTTGCATATGAACACTGATTTCTGAAATGAGTTGTAACACGCTGAGCTATCTTCTGAACCATCCCAGCGCTCAAATGTATTAATAAGCATTTCATCTTTGGCTATTGCACATGATCAATATAATCCCCACAGAAAGGTGAGAATGCTAAAGGAGTTGTGCCGAAGTGAACGCACACACTGCTTACCAAAGCGAACACAGAAAGCATTGATGGCAGAATTAATCAGAGCAGGACGTACTTGACAACAGACAGGCAATAGGTTCAGCATGACATAAAATATCATGACATGTTCTATTTATGTTTTGTGAACAATGGGAACTTACTTCTTTTGCTGAGGCAGTCTTGTGGGGCCCCTTCCAGGGTGGGGCCATAAGGCAAGTGCCCCTTTTGTCCTCCCAAAAAGATGTCTCTGTTTATAAATCGGTTTAAGCCAAGTGGATTGACAGAATCTCTCACTGAGAATAATCTTCTAGTGCGTGCACTACTGGGGTGCTTCTGCAATGGCCTACACATTATAGTGACTATGTACTCAAAACAGAGTACAAATGGTGATATCCTATATGGGCCATTCCTTTAGAAATAATGGGGGAACTACCAGCCACTCTGTTACCACTGGTATGGAGCCGGCACTCAACGCTATATTCATATTTCTGATTCGTCTTCAAAATGGTGTCCTGGCTGTCCAGAAACTTGCTACAGTTAAGTCAGAACAGGAGAGGTATTAACTTCTTGCCCGACTCTAAAATGCCTTTAATTTCTCATATCTTAAAAAACTAAAAATGTCATCTACTTTTAAATGTGTGAACTCAAAATAATGTTACCATGTTGCCTTCTTGAAATAAGCAAATTCTCTGTCCGTGCTCTAACAGCACACGTTGCTACCTTACTTGACACAGCATTGCTATGCTGCCGCCGCCGTGCAACGTGGGGCTGGTCAACATGTTTTGCTACTTTACTTGACACTGCATTGCTATGCTGCTGCCGCCCTGCAACATGGGGCTGTGCAAATGTCGATGCCTCCGGATCTGACCTTTGCACTACATGTTGCTTCCACCCTACAAGAAGGGCTTGATCATCATGCCTGTGCCACCTAATAGGACTTTCACATTCTTATGCTGTTGCGGACCTGCCAAATGGGTAATGCAAAATGTGCAAAATGTATTTGTGTCCAAGCTCTATGTAACCAACTAAGCCGCACCCTTCTACATGGGGCCATGTATCATGTATGTATTGATGTCTTCATTAGCAATTATGTAACCAAGTAAGCCTTTTTGTATAGCGCTGCGATGCCTGAGGACAGTTGTGCGCTCTATAAATGCAAATAAACAAATAAACTTGCTCATTGACGATGATACAGCCTTGTTTTCTGCTTTTCCAGAAATCCTCGATTAAATTACTGCATTTATTCCAAAATTGAACTGTGCGTCCCATCTTTGGTATTAATAAGTGAAACCACATCACTGCTGCTTATGCGGCTCTTGATTGGCTCCCACTTAAGAAATCTTTAGCCTTCAAACCTTCAAAACACTTGGCTAGTTCTCAAATGCCTTCTTGGTGAAAACTCTTTCACTATCCTCGAAGTAGACCTTTAAAATCCCTACACAGCATTTTCCTAATCACTCCATGATTAAAATGCAATACTCTTTGGGGCAGACGATGTAGTATTCAGGGCTCTCATCTCTTGAACTCGCTCTCAGCCCGCTCAGGCCAAACCCACTCCCCTCTGTTTTGGTGCACATGAGCGCCAAGGGGAGGCTCTGACTGCAGTGAGAGCTGCATAATTTATCAGACTCACTCACTTCAGCTCTTTCTGTTGAGTTAGCATTGAGGGCTTCTCGTGCACCCACTGTTATATGCATGACTTCACTTTGGGATAAAAACTCAAGGCAACCAATTTGTCTAGTACCTATGGCGACCCAGCTGAAATCAGTCCCTGTTTCCTGGTCCCTCAAGTGCTCTTCTGGGCCCCTTGGATACAAAGGTTTGGTATATGCTGAGTTATACTGGAATCAATGGGCCTCATGCCGAGTTGGGTGCAAAGGGATTACCGGCACCAGTAAGGACACTGGTGCCTGTAAACCCTTTGCGCCCAATTCTGAGGTCCCTTAGCGGGTCCCTCCTTTAACGCCTGGTCTGACCAGGCGTTGTGGACGGGACCCGTTAAGGGACTTTGGAGCCAATAACGGTACTGCAATTAGCGGTACCGTTATTTGCCCCTTCCCCATTCCCATTGAGCCCTATGGGGGCTGAAATGGGAATGGGAATGGTTTTGTCAATGCAGACTTACCGGTCCCTCCAAGCTCGGAATCGACCGGTAAAACCCCATTGCACCAAGCCGGAGGCGGTACCGGTATGGGAGGCAGCCATGCAGCTAATTGCTCCATGGCTACCACGATACTCGGAATGAGGCCCACTGTCTGCTAATCTAGATCTTCTGTTCCGGGCAGGTGACCCTCAAAACCAGCACTGGTTTTGAGCTGTCACAACTCTCTCCACTCAGATACAAGCCATCCTCCCAAGTGCAGAATGTCCATATCGGGTGAAATGTAGTAAGCGCGGGTGCTGATGACCAACTTACTTATCGGAGAAATGTAAAGGTCAATCATTCCAAGGACTTTACCTTTCACGCTGCCCTGATGATCTTATGCAAAGGGCATTGCAATTAAGATATATGCATATTCATAAAGTCACTCACATATACATTTTCTTGCTTGCTAGAAAAATAAGCTGTGGCATAGAAGCTATCATTTGAAACAGTTTTCATTGGTCATTAATGTTAGAATAATTATTTTGTCTCACCATAAATTGCATGCAATCATTATACATTCTAGCATAGTGTAGAACACTTATATAGTTGACCATGATAACACTAATTGTGGACCGATCATCAAGCAAAGTGGGGACAAAATGTCACATCATTGGAAACAGCAAAAATATTGGCCCTGGTCCCTGCTCCCCCCTCCGTGAACCTTTTTTTAAGACAGGCCCTCGCTTCTGAACGGGCTTAGAAGAACATGTAGACCTCCCACCGTCCGCTAAATTTATATGCTCAATCAACATGTACAATTTCTCAGAAAAACATGTTTTCTGGTCACCATTCCACCTGCAACGCTTTTCTTGACAGGTAAGAATTGCAATGTGAGCCGGAACATCCAGGTTCATTAGGCTGGGCCCACTCTCGCAGAAGCCAAAAAAAGTGAAGCACAATGTCATCATGACGCACGCGGCTTTGACACGGGGAGACCAACGCGCTCACGCCAGCAGCAGGACGTCAACTATAATGGCCGCTCTGAGGCTGAGCAGAATCCTTCTCCTCCCTCTGTCCTACCGAGCGGAAAATGAAATCATCTCTTGAAAGGAACGGACATGAAGAGCTCTTAAACCTCAGGAATCCGTCAAACCTGGCGTTCAGGCTTGCCAGAGAGGGAGGAAGATTGGGCCCTGTGGGTTTTTTGTAATAGTTTTTTTTTATTTTGTTTATTGCATTCGTTTAAACGGATGATGCTGGAAGGTGTGTGGCTGGTTGAAGCAGTGGATTAATCAGTCATTCAGCAATGGTGTCGTGTTTAAAATAAAAAATAATTTATATTGCTTAAAAATACTTCGTCTGCCAAGCCTCCCTCACTGAAGTGGATTCCCATTCTTATTAGAGCTTTTTCCAATGTTTTGCTGGAAAAAATCCTCTTAAAGCAACATTGAGCAGGTCGGTGCTTAATCTCAGACCCTACTCGTCTCAGGCTCACTCGTGAAAATAGAGAGCACTGTTTCAAAATGTAATGTCAATGGTCTTGTATAGTAATATTGTGTTATGTTAAAGTGTTTTTATGCTGCGATGCTGCACACTATCACACCTGCATCATCCCCAGGCGCTCTAGCGGATCTGTAAAGCAAGAGTGTAAGGTGTGTGAGCGCGGGGTAGGTTAGTAGGACAGAGCAGAAAAAAGAGCAAGGGAGTGTTGATGTGCTGTTCGCAGCTTCAGTTCAGTTTACATCGTTCGCTGACTCTAGGTGTGAATTTTCGGTTAGTATCCGCCATGTGCTATTGTGCGAGGCTATGTGTGGTTTGTTTTCTTGTTGCGGTGTGGTGAAGTGCGTGCTGTTTGTTTTGCTGTAGAGGTATGGTTGCGCTTGGTTTAGAGCTTGAGAGGTTTATGCAGAGGGATGAGTTTTTTAGTGGGGTTGGTTAGTGGTGATACTTTATTGTACCACCTCAGTTTCTGGGCACCTGTGGTACATATCCCTGCCAATGTCATACATTGCGGTGTGCTACAATTTACACTGCTATTTTCTGTGCCGAGGTGTGGTTCGCTAACAGGGTAATTTGGTGGTGATACCTTCTCCACCCCCATTTTTCAGACTAATGAATGTCTACATCACTTTGCCCCCTGGCACATCCTGGTGTGCATCAACCATCACCTCCATAGGTCCCTTGAAGAGTGTGAATGTCTTGCCTGCTCCATTGAGCTCCCTGGTCCCTGTAGTCTATTTGTTCTGTCTTTTTCCTTAATTTCTAATGCCCTCTGTCTGTGGTTCAATTAGGTCGTAGCTACCTTCGCTGTGGTCTGGCCTAGTTCCCCGTCTTTCCATTTGTGTATTCATTCCATGGGGTGTCTGGGTTGTTCATTCATTTTCGTCCCGTTCTGAGTTGAACAGCCAGGTTTTTAGAAGTTTTCTGATTTTTAGGTGGCTCTTCATGGTCCGTATTTCTCTGGGGAGGGCGTTCCAAACTTTAACGGCTAGACAAGAGGTTCCAGGCAGATGTCGTCGCTGGCTCTGAGTGTTTTGGTCAGCTGGTAAATGGTGATTTCCTTTTGTATGAATTGTGCTCCCTGGGCGTGGATTGCTCTGTGTGTGCTGGGCACATTGTTTTGATAGTAGTTTGTTTATTTGACTGGAATCCAGTGTAGAATCTTAAGCACTGGAATGATGTGGTCCCTTACTGAGAGCTTTAGGAGATGTCTGGCAGCCCCGTTCTGAATACGTTGCAGTTTCTTCAGTAAATAATTTGGCATTCCGAGGCATAGTCTGTTGGCATAGTCCACCCTGGACATAATGAGAGGGATGATGGCTAGTGTTTTTTGTGTGAAGGAAAGGAATGGTCCAATATCTTTGATTGTGTGTAGGTGCAAGACGCATTTATTGATAATTGTGTTTACTTGTGGTTCTAAAGTTAGCTCAATGTCCATTAGGACTCCAGGGTCATTGACAATTTTGGAAGGTGTGGGTGCTGTTTCTACTTCTGTAGGCCATGGGATGCACTGTTTGTTTCCTTGGTTTTTGAATATAATCATGATTTCCATCTTGCCCGGGTTGATTTTGAGGCTGTTAGTGTTCATACATGATTAGAGTTCTTTGAGACAGTGTATTAGCATTTTGTTTTCCTCTTGTACATCTTCAATTTTGTATATGATTTGGGTGTCATCTGCATAGTTGTAGCAAGTGACTCTGTGTCTTTTGATGAGCTTGATAAGTGGAGTCATGTAGATGTTGAAGAGGAGTGGGTATAGGGAGGATCCTTCTGGTACTCCACAGGTGGTGTCCCCGGTGCAGTTTTGAATGGTTTTATCCGAACTGTTTCTGTTCTTTCATGCAAGAAATATTTAGTCCAGACAAGCGCTCTCTCGGTGATCCCTATTTCTTCCGGTCTCCTGATGAGGATGTTGTAGTTGACTGTTTTGAATGCTGTGGATAGGTTGAGTAGTATCTGTGCTGAGTTTTTGTTGGAGTCTGTGTTGTCTCTTTCCCTGTTGGTGTCCTGGCTGCAGGTGGGTCAATAAGAAAAGGGTGGGTAATCAGTGGGACAGCGGGAGAGTCAAATGTGAAACCTGTGGTGTTGATGGGTTCTGGTCAGAAGTGCCAGGTTCCTGTGCGCCAACCTGTTTTCTATGGTTTTGGAAGAGAGACTTGGAAGTATGTTATCCATATGGAGGAGCGCAAGAACTGAAAGGCTATTGTGTTTTGTGACTGGTTGGATGCTGGTGTGGGAGAGCTTCATAGGGCTAAAGAAGAGAGCTTAGTCATGTCTCGATTAGCATTGTTGTGCCAATGTCCAGGACCAGGGTACTTAACAAGGACCACCTTTGAACCAGTCCAACCATCTTTGGGGTTTACAGACATATACAAGGCCAAGTACCACACATTTTACACTAATGTACTTCAGGGCGAAATGTCTACATATTGCTGTTTTTATCAGCTGAAACAGCCATCTCACCCAAGCATTTCACACTCTTTCGGCCCCATTTTATCTCAAATGCAGGCTGCCCTCTGAAATGCTGTTTTCATTTTGCCACTAGGTGGCTATTTGTCATTTAAAAGAGGCTTTGTGTCTTTTCATTGGCCTCGTTTTCTGCCCACAACACACAAGGATGCACTGTGAGTAGGAGAGTGTGTCATACACATGCATCTGCATTGCCCGTCCACATTAGTGGACCCAATGGTGAGTGCTCATGTTGTGTACCCACTATCAATTCAATACAGTGTAAAACCATACCATATGCAGCACTATATTCCCAGTGTCACTGTAATACAGAATTCCTTTTTACTACATTTTCTGAGTATTGAGGACAACTGGTTAACTGCCCCCTCCCATATAGGGTGCAGGGTGCTCTTCTTAATGAGCCCCCTCCCCTGCATTGCTTGTGCCAGGATAATATCAGTGGGCTGTGCAGACAGAAACATCACCTGCGCCTCCTAATAAACCACGTGTGTCCTTTCAGCTCAGAGTATCAGTTGGAAAAAAAGAAGGAATTTACCACCAAAGCTGCTCAAAGAGACAAAGGCTATGGTGTCATGGCAAAGGGTGCATTGTACTTTGACTGATAAAACAAATGTGTTTGCTGAAGACCATATTCATTGGATGTGTGTAACAGACACCAGTTCAGCTCCTGAATTGCATGGGACATCCCACTAAAGCAGTGGTCTTCAAACTTTTTTGGCCTGGGCCCCCTTGAGCAAAATGTGGGCGGGCAGGGACTCCCCAAAAAGTGCCAAATGGACAGTAAGTAAATGGCTATGAAATATGCACCATCACTGCACCCTGCTCCAAGTGTAGTTCTTGGGCTCCCCACCTGCTTCTATCACAGTCTCTGGACTCTCTCATCCCACTCCTAGCCCAGTCTCTGGGCTCTCCCCACCCCACCACAGACTGTGGGCTCTAGCCCCGCCCCCCGCTCCACTACTATCCCATGGCTGCCCCCCTCCTGCTCCCACCACAGTACCTGGGCTCTCCCCACCCTGCTCCCAGCAGAGTCACAGGGCCAGTGGCGGCTGGTGAATTTTTCAGTGGTGGGGCTAAATATTTACCCCAGATATGCCATAGCGGCGGAGCATAGCGAGATAACCCGAACCAAACAAGGAGGATTCTGGAGGGTTATGCCCCCAGGAAATGTTTTTCAATGATGGGTTAAAAAAATTGGGTAAAAAGCAATACATCTGTAAACATTATGAAGAAGGCAAACATATGCTTCTGAAAACAATTTAGAGAACAAATGTCAACATGATTTTAAGGACTGTAGTGCACTCCAATTCCTATCTGTTCATGTTTCAGAAAAATGTGTTCTATCACCTTGCTAACGCTTCTGCATCAACGGTACAAAATGAGAGATTTCTTCTGATAGAAGAAGGCAACTGTGAGTGATCGAGTTCACTTGGATGGCATGCAATGCTGATTCACTTTTGGCCCTGGACGTCACTGTTTGAAGACTGGGAGGGCAAAGCAGAGCTAGTTTGTTAAACAATAGGGTATTAAGAAGGCCACTAACACAAAGATGATTAAAGTATAGTCTCTGTTTACTGGCACTCTAGTGAGCTATATTAATGAATACCTGACATTACATGGCATAGAGCCATTCCATATATTGGAATATGCTGGTTAGCAATGCTCTGAGGTTGGATAACTAGGTTATCAGGGTCCAGACTCTAGATTCTAGACACCACAAAAAAAAAGTTTTTCTTTTTTCAGGCTGTGAGTGCGCATCTCCCTGGACATGAGGATGCTCCCACCAAGGGGGTTGTGACCATGGTTTTAATACCAGTGCACTAAAGGTTAGAGGGGGTAGTGCATAAAGTACTATGATTCCGGGCCCAATCCAAAGATAGTAGTGTGATCTTGTGTCAGCTTTTCTACCATTTTTATTTGCATTTTAGAATGCCACTCTGACTACTTACAGCATGTAATGCGGTTTGGAAAGGCATCCAATTCACAGAAAGTATCTGCCCTCACTGTGGACCCCCTCTATGCCCCACAGCAGGGTACCTTAATAATTATATCTGTTTCCCACCTATTTACACCTGTGGGATATATTGACCCACTCAACGCCCCACATCACTGAGCTGCATTTCCACAAGAAACAGCAACCTGGCTGCGCTGGCTCCTGTGCGCCCCACGACCTTAAAACTGCATTTTGGCAGCATCAGAAAAATGGCTGCACCATCTTGCCACCCACATTTCAGGCGGGGTGGAACAGGGGACACACTGCAGGAGCATGTCAGTGTGTTCTGAGACATAAATATGGAATCAAATGAACCGGCAGCACTGCATTGCTGCAAAAGACAAAAATTCCCCTTCAGAATAAAACATTTTCACCCTTTCAAAATACTGCTTTGGTGCCAATTGCCCCTGACATTCTGAAACCACCGTAAGTAAAAAGGCTCAGTCAAACCAACTCTCAGAGAAACCAAAAGCAACTTCACTTTTCCCTCGCATGGGAACACACGTTTATTTCTTGACAAAATGTATCCAGGCGAAGCAGTTCAAATAGACTTTTTACTCTCTGAGCCAGGTCAAGGATAAATGTATCTATACTTTAGATAAGAGTCCTGCTGCAAGGAAAATGACTACAGCTGCCAAGACAGTGGCTATTTGAGGAGCTGCAAACCGAATTAAAGAAAGAATGCCAGCGGTTTTTAACACATGTGAAAATATGGGCTGTGCTGACTGAAGAGAAAAAAATGGCCTGTTTAAAACTCAATTGTTAATGAAAGCCTGTTTACTTAGAAATATAAAGGGATTATGTTTGTGGTGATAATACACACATAGGCTATCTTCTGTCACAGGTGTGTTTAATTCCAGACTCAAAGTGAGAAATTAAACAGTTTAACACACATAGGCTGGCGTTGCAAGATCTCAGAAAAACCTGTGATTCCAGTTGCCAGCCATGTAACTTCCCAAAGGAAGGGAGATACATCCTAAATGCAGGACAAGTAGGTACAAAGTTCCAGCTTGAAAAACTTTGTATGGGACAGGACAATGAGAGTTCACAAGCTCGTCAGACATTCGTCTGTGCTCCAGGCTGGCACAATAGCAGTCCTGGGACACTCACCTGTGAAGGGGAAATAAAACCTTCAATTAAGACTGGAAACCCCCTTGCCTGGAAGGAAATGACAACTGCTTGCAGTTGAAGGAAAAAAAACAGGATCAAATAACAAAGGGACTGCCTTTTGGTGCCAGAGACTATATTATAAAGAAACTTCAAAGACTCTTATTTCTGGAGCAAGAATTAGCAGACATTTTAAAGTTTGCAGTGTTAAATCTAATTTCGTGGGCCATCTTTTTAAAACTTGGTAGAACTCATTGCCTTATGGGGAACAGAAGTTACGAAATATGACAGATTTTGTCCCGCTGTCCTTTGTTAGACTAGATCCGTGTGGCGACTGAGCGCTGACTGTCCAAAATCCAAACTAACATGGACTGTGAGTATCAATAGGAACCATAGAAACATAGTAAACCTTGCCCTGCTTTGTTCCATCTCAATCTCTAAGTCATGCTATTCTTATACTGATCATTGTAATATTGTCACAATCATTCTTGCTACCCTGATTGATTCCTTGAGCTAGCACCAACATCTTTAATAATTTTGTCTTGTAAAATCCTGAGCTATTAATCCTGTTTGGAGTGATTGGACTGGGTCCGCCAGGGCGGGCGCGGAGGTGCTAGAGTTGAACTTGCGAGTCAGCCCTAGAGCTTACTGTGTCTCAGTCTGGTAACCTAGCCTGAATGCCCTAGTGTAGAGTAAAACTGTTCCTTGTCAAAACTGATTTCTTTGCCTTTTTCACGCCTTCATTTTCTCAAAAATGCACCTCTCTAGATCTTGCATAACTCACTCAATTTAACAGCTAGAGACCTCATTTCACTTTCATATTGTACCTATGATCCATAGCTACACCCATCCCGATTTACAATATTTCACCCTTTTTTATTAAAAACCATTTTGGTAAAATTAGGGGGGAATTGCAAAAGTGTGTTAATTTTACAACGTGTCATTTTGATTATAAACTGTTTTTAATCTTCCATTCAATTTCGAATTGTATGCTTTTGCTCAATCCATTGCTTGTGATTGCTAGTATCTTTCCTGTGTTGCTCCAGTAAAGAATTGTTTTTGTTTAAAGAGTTTTATTCACATTCATTGTTTTATTCATCCATTTCCGAGTGTCATTTTTAGCATTGCAAGGGTTTAAAATTTGTTTTTTCTCTCTTGTTTGGGGAGGGAAAGGCAGGTTTTAATTCTGTTTTTCATTTGTCATTCATGATTACCTGCTGCTTCTGTTTATCCACTTAAAATTGATTATTTGTGGGTTGAGGGAACATTGCAGGGGGAAATTCTAACTCAAGTGCTATCTTACCTAAAATATAAAAGTGCTCCTATTATATGGTGTTTTGCAGTTTTGTCAATAGAAGGTTAAACTAAGTGCATTGCTTACATTCATATTGTTCTCATCACCCCATTGGTGATTGTTGCCCCCTTTTGAATTTTAAAATAAATAAATAAATATTATATTTTATCAACCAGCCTGGTTCATGGTCCATTGTGACCCGGGGTATTTTAAAAGGGGGTGTGATATGAGTGTTATATCATCTCAATTTTGAATTTAATCTACACCATAAGCATTTAAATTGTGCGCTGCATTCTGGGCCAAGACTATGGCGTGCATCGCCTGATTGGAATCCTTAACACACCAGATTGACTGACTGCTGAGTTTGACAATTTACTGTTTATGAACGGTACTTTACACTACATTGTAGTTCAAGTAGACAGCAATGCCTTTCCTTAGTATTGTAGTCAATACTCTCAGATGGATCCTCACCCATTGGATTATATGGGGAACTTGAGGCAATGATACACACCATGCTTAAAGCGTGTCAAGCACTGTATTGCAACAATGTTTGGCACCTGTTATTCAGGATTGATCAAAATGCTGAGAACCAGTCTCTCGCCTCCTTGGGGGGGTTCAGTATGGTAGGTTCGGGTGAGGGACCAATCCCAGAATCTCCCTAGTGAGGGCACACTGAAGGATACTCAGGGAGTGACTCCCCACATTATGGAACAGCTCCCTGGGATTTATGCGGTGCAGGAACAGCGAGACTGATGAAACAGGGAGCCGACTGCTGCTAGGGCTCCACAGCAAATAGAACAGGTCAGGCACCCGAGGAAAGAAGAAAACGCAAGGTCCGGCCAGAGCAGTGGCGTGTCCACACTCTTTCGACTGGGGTGGCGCAAGTGAGGCACTGACTTATGCATGGGTGGCATGAGGTACAAGCACACAAACATATAATGATCATAGTTTAGCATAATTGGGGGGAACATGGAATGGCCAATCAGGTTCCAGAGGTAGCACGTGCCACCCCAGGCCACTCCCTGGACACGCCACAGGGTCCGTGCTGCCTGAACCCAACTGCTCCACCAGGGAGCCAGTGCTGGAGGTGGCCGTAAAGCCTCCATGGTGGATACACCAGCCAGCAACTAAGCAACGGTTGTGGCGGTAAGCGCTCAGCACAACACAGTGTGACTTAACAGGTCTTTATTTAGTGTCTGGTTTCTTAGGATTTAGGTTGGACAAATGCTTATAGGTTCTCTGGGAAATCTACAAATAACGAGCGAATATCTGCAGCAAAATGTGCCAGGATGGAGCAACACAAAGTGGGCTCTATTCCAGATTTCGAACCTCTTTGAAAATCCAAGT
The DNA here is from genome assembly GCF_040938575.1 of Ambystoma mexicanum. Classification (NCBI taxonomy): domain Eukaryota; kingdom Metazoa; phylum Chordata; class Amphibia; order Caudata; family Ambystomatidae; genus Ambystoma; species Ambystoma mexicanum. Next base: position 503,095,611 of record NC_090936.1, on the reverse strand, counting down.
CCAACAAAAAGTTCCAACTTCTATCCATATAAATCCTTGCCCATTCTCGGGACACTGAACTGTACCTGGGGCCATTGCTCATGTCGAGGGAAGATAAACAACGGGTAACATCATTCTTAATGATGTACTTCAGTGCAACATTGGAACAAATAGCTCTATTGTTTTTAAGAGGAAATGCATGTCTCTGCAAGTGAATTCAATGAGATAAATCCATTAGAAAAATAGAACCTTGACAGAGCATTGAACTGCAGATATGGAGTATCTCCCATCAAGTTAGAAGGCAGACACATTACAAGTATCTAAACATCAGAAACCAAACCAATGGCTCCAACCATTTCTGAATGTCAATCCTACATTTTCACGAGCATTCACGAATGAAAGGAAATAGTTTGTGAATGAGAAGAGAGAGCAATTACTAACTAACACTATGGGCCTCTTTACGACGCTGGCGCTCCCGTAATGAAGGGTGCCGGTACGGGACCGGCACCGTTCATTACGGGATGCCTTATTACGAGGTCCTCTAGCGGGACCCGCACAGAACGTCTGGTCAGACCAGACGTCCTTAGCGGGTCCCGCAAGTGGGCTACGGAGCTAATAACGGGCCTGTTATTAACGGGCCCGTTATTAGCTCCCTCCCCATTGCCATTGAGCCTTATGGGTGCTCAAATGGGAATGGGGATGGGTTTTTTCAATGAGGAATTACCGGGTCCTCCAATGTTGGAATGGCCCGGTAATTCCCCATTGAAGGAACCAGGAGCTGGAACCCGGTATGGTGGCAGCCATGCCCTTATTAATAACCATAATGAGGCCCTATATGTACCTTGGCACTTGCTAGTATTTTTACACAATGCAGATATTTGAAAAAAATCAGGAGCTGATTTGTCAACAAACTCCAACAGTACTTAATCACCATACAGAATAGCTATAGATGCATTAGGCAGTCAGTGAATGAATATAGAAAATAGGTTATATTAGAATACACTGTAAAACACAATGGATGCAATCACCATTCCAAGACAGGGGCCACTGTTCAGCAAGTTGTTTCCCTTCTGTTAATATGCATCATAGAGATGAGTGAATGGGTGGCAGTGTTACTGTCTAAGCATTGTAAGGATAGAACAAATAAGACCCCCAACAGGTAGCACCTTCATCTTGAAGGTAAAATGGGATTACTTTTATAGAAAATGTCAAGCTTGTTAACAATCAACATATACAATGCACACAGTAGAATACATACAGGGACACCCTGTCTTCATTTACAAACTTCCACACTCTGACAAACAAATAATGAAGGGTGCTTGTGGAGATTAAAATCTTACTCTTACGTGACAGCAGCTAGAATGGCGGGTGCGGCTATGCTGGCCAAACATCAGGTAGAGACGTACCTCAATGATCCTGAAGCCAAACAGAGGAGATAGACTAGTACTTTGAAGGTTACCCCCACCTCCAGTCATTACCGCCATGAAGCACGTCAATTCCACACAGCATAAGCAGGGAATTATTATGGATCATTTGAAAACCCACCCCAGGCACCATTATATACCCCATACTATAAAGACTGAAACCTAATCAGTCCTTTTGCAAAGTCGGTAAGTCAAACCGCTGCCGAAACTGACTAAACTTAGGATAATCCTAAAGTATTCACCTTTTTGGAAGGCAGCTCCATATTCAGTAAGCAACAGAACTGTAGTAACAGAAGGAAACTGGATTTGTAGGTTAGAGGTTTGGTTTGGTTGTATGTTGCCAGCATAGCTTAGGCATTCCTAGGACTTCTGTGCGATCCATGTCCAGTCCTGTGACATAGATTGTGGACATCTTAGCATGGCTTGTGATTCCACCAGGGTCCCTCACAATCCGGCAAAAGCTCCTGTCAGCTTCAGGTATCAAACACTCATCACCCCACATCAGTCATTGGCTCCCTAGCTTGTCAATCAGAGAAGCATCCTGTCAAGTTAAATAATATTTCCCAGTCAGCTCTACCCACTACAGGAAACATTGTATCAGCTTCCTAATAAGAATGTCAGGATGTCACTGCTCAAACAGAAGCCTTTAACCCTATGGTCATCATCATCAACTCTCAAAAACAAACACAGCCATAGGGAACACCCCCCCACCTGTGGGGTGGATTGTGCCATCTCCAGCAGATGTTGATGTTGGCCGGGTGGTGCCACTTCCAGATGCCTGATTATTTGATGTCAGTTCTATTTGTTCTCCACTAGTGTCAGTCGCTGTGCCATGAATGGGGCAATGGAAGTACCGGAATTGTGGCTTTGTGTTAGAACTGACAGTTTCTTCACCTTGCTTCTCTGTTGTGTGGCATTTGCATCTGCAGCATCAGGGCTAGATGATTGCTGTGCAGTGCTGCCTGTATTCAGGAAGTCACATGTGTGATATTAGTATGTCTGCCTTAGCCTTTTCCCTACAGCACTATGGGCCTCATCACGAGTCACGCTCTGAGCTGGGGGAAAATCCGTGGCAAAATTGCTGATTTTCGGGGGTAATTACGCAAATTTTCCCCATTGGGCCCAATGGGGAATGAGGAATTCCCGAATGGGCCCAATGGGGAATGGGCAATAACCCTTCCGCCAAACCCGTGATCCGGCTCTAATAGCGCCGGGGGGTTTGGCGGTAGGGCTATTGGAGCCAGAGTTACCACCCAACTCGTGATGAGGCCCTATGTATTTTAGGTGTTGGCGAAAGCTGTGCAGTGTGACTTATGCAACACTGTCATGTTTCCTGCTTGTTTTTTCATGTACACCCTATTATGTGTTGCAATGTACTAATACTTTAGTCATGTGTGCACCCATGTATTGGAGTAGCACAGTGATGAGTCTATACATTGTGAATTGTGTTGTGGGTGATTGTGAGGTCAATGTGGGGGCTGAATTGGTGTGCATGTGCCTGTGGGCAGTCTTTCATGGCCTTTGTTATGATGGCCGTGTTGTGTGGATTCCTTTGGTGTCTAACCCACCACCCCGTGTCATGCCCCTCCTATAGGCCAGTAACACTTTCAGAATCTATATCTGAATTCCGGTAACACAAGGTCGACCTTGCGGATTTCAGACTGAGAAGGCTGCATCTGCAATGTCGGCCTTTTGTTACCGGCCCTATCCTGGTCCTTTTCAGTGTGGTCTCCCCTGAACCCCACCCCACTCCACAGACCCCTCAGTCCCCATGACACTGCCCTCCCCCACTTATTTGCTGTGGGCTACGGCATGTTGCACAGCCTTTTGTGCCTTAGGCCTCCAGGTTAACAGCCTTTAAGAGGCTAACTCACTTTCCAATTCTATCAGTGGACGGACCTTCTGTTCCCAGGTGATCCATGATATAGGGCCTCATTGCACGGATGGCGGAGAACCATGGCGCTATTAGCGCCATGGTTCATGCCGGTAAAACACCGGCATCACCTTGGCGGAAAGGGGAATTACCGCCCCATTCCAAGGTTGGCGGGGCGGTAATTCCCCCTACCACCATTGCCCTTCCCCATTCCCATGTTTGCCCCAGAGGGCTCAATGGGAATGGGGAAGGCGCTAATTACGGTACCGCAAATTGCGGTACCGTAATTAGCTCCCTGGGTCCCTTTGCGGGTTGGTTTTTAACACCTGCAAAAAGCAGGCGTTAAATCCCCCAACCCGCAAAGGGACCTCGTAGTAAGGCGGTAAGGATTTACCGGTACCGGTATTTTACCGGTACCGGTAAATCCTTACCGCCATCCGTGTAATGAGGCCCATAGTCTCTGCTCTCCCTCACTTGTGCTGTCCTTGGCTTCCTGGACCTTAAATATTTTCTTCCACATTGAAAAATTGGCAAGGATATGCCAGCAAAACAGAGGCATTCCAAATGGGCTCTAAAAAGTAAGTATAAGCTCCGGATGAATTTTCAGATAAGATTTATATCCCCTTTTAAGCAAAATGTTCTAAGTTAAAAGAGCAATCATAACCTTGTAAGATTTACATTTGTAAATGGTGTTTTGTCTTTGTACACACCAAATATAAAAATGTAATTAACCTCAAATTAAAGATCTTTCAAGCACTCTGGAGTGCTTAAAAATTGTAATTAACCTCACATTAAAAATCGTTCAATTACTCTGGAGTGTACAACATCTGTTAATTTGTTAGTAGAAGATCAGATTTGATTTGATTAAGAATGTTTCACTGATGCAGTATCATTTATTATTTTATTTAACTAAATGGAAACCCATTTTGGGTCCAGAGGACACCCCTAAAGATGATGTTATTCAATGTCAGCCCCTGTGAAGACGTGGGAAAAAATAACAACTGCTCAGTAGATTGGCATGTTGGTCATAAGATTGTAAAAAAGATTTTGAACATTGTTTCTGTAGAGTGTGGAAGTGAATACTTATGGAATGATGTGTTACTTATGTATGATTTGTTCAATATGGATTAACAAACTAATTTATTTATCATAAGAATGTCTTCTTTTTTCTGTTGTCTTGTATTGGTGTTATATGATTGGTAAGAGTGAAATATCTATGAGGCCGTTTCATGGAATTAATGTGCGCTGAAAATTCACGCTCAAGCGTACGAAAGCGTGCGAATTGCAGCGCAAGTGCAAAAATCGCAGCGAAATCTGCGCACAGCGATTCATGGAAGTCCGTGCGCGTGTAAATCCATAGATGTGCGCTAAAATCCTGCATGGCGCACGCTGGTGCACACGTCTTCAAACAGCGTGCGCTATGTGCACAGTGAAAGCGCACATAGCGGAGCGCACACAACTAAAGTAGGCATAACACGGGGCGTAACATGTGGAATGGGGAACAACGCATGAAAATGTGGGCGGCCCGCGGGAAGTACAGGAGGCAAATGCGCGGAATGCCCACAAGCGTACCTACAACACGTATTCATAGAATTGAACGGGGCTAATGCGTGCGCCAAAAAAGACGCACTAATCCAGAAACATGTACGCCAGCAGGAAGCAGGCGTACGTGGACCCGCGCAGCATAAAAGTGCGCGCAAACAACAAACAAGCTCAGACGCCAAGATGAATATACCGTTCCTCGCAGCAGTGGTCGTGGGATACCGCAGGAGGAGGAGGAGGATAGTCAGGGCCAGAATTTTTACACCCAGAACCAGCCTTTTTGGGATGCCTGATGACCAGGTATATGGGAGGTACAGGTTTCCACCTCACATAATACTCGACCTGGTGAGTGGGTGGGAGGATGACCTAAAATCACCCACCCTGTGCTCACAAGCACTGAGCCCCTTGGAAAAGGTGCTCAATGTACTGAACTTCTTGGCCACTGGTTCATTTCAGCGGACAAGTGCCATAGTGGGGGGGTGTCACAGGCCACACAGTCACGCTGCCTGCACCAGGTGTTGGCTATCATGACTGCATGCCCATCAGTCCGCAGGCACATATACCTGCCCAGAACACCTGCAGAAAGGCAGGCTGTCGTCAAGGATTTTTACGGGGTGGCACACTTCCCCAAAGTGCTAGGTGCCATTGACTGCTCCCATGTGGCTCTGCGTTCTCCCAGGGCAACTGAGCACATCTACAGAAACCGCAAGCACTGGCATTCCATCAACGTGCAGGTAGTATGTGATGCCAAGGGAATCATCACCTCAGTATATGCCAACTATCCAGGGTCCACCCATGACAGTTTCATTTACAGAGTGTCAACCCTAAACCGGGACCTAGAAGCTGGACGGCATGGTGATACATGGCTGCTTGGTGAGTATAAATGCCCCTGCACATGCATGCATGTCAGATACTGAGTAATGTCACAACCCCACTAATGATACCCATCATCACCTCCCCTGGGGACAGTGCCTACCCACTGAGCACCCACATGATGACGCCAATTCGGAACCCCACCACACCATCCGAGGTAAGATACAACACAGCCCATATTGCAACCCGGGGCATAGTGGAGCGCACATTCGGAGTGCTCAAGTCACGCTTTCGCTCCTTGACCGCTCTGGTGGGCAGCTGCTATACGCGCCCCCAGTAGTGTGCAGGATCATAGTGGCAGCATGTATCCTGCACAACGTTGCAACACGCCGGGGCCTGCCGGTGGACATGGTGGTGCCCCCCATCCCGAACCACAAGCACGGCCGCTGCACATGGGAGGGGAAAGGGCACATGGTGAGGCAGCCCGTACGCAGCTGGTGGCTAATTACTTCACCTAAAATCACACCCCTGTGGAGTGCACACAGCCCTGGCCCATACCAGCTGACAATCAATGATGATGACATAAGGGACAGTCAACTGTCACAACCATACCAGCCTGAGATTGGTCACCTGGAATTGTTACATTGTGTGCATCCCTACCTGCCGAAAGACAACCAATGCTGTCTCACAAAAAAACACACATTTATGCTGCATGAATGACTACCCCCTTGCAAAATACAAAATTAAAATAGTGCCATCTCACCCAACCCCTCCCCAGCTCTGCCACCCAACACACCATGGCATGTCATGCAATGTGAAAGCAAACAAAGCAATGCACAAGACCTGACACAAGTGTCACAAAGTGCACTGTCCCAAATGGAAACTGCCCACAGACAATATGCTCCCAGTAATCAATAACAAACAGCACACATGAACAAATGCTTACCACCAACACAATACAGCAACACACCATGAAACATTGCAAAAACATAACAGTACTAAGTCAAAGTAGTGGTAGTCTTACAACCTGAATAAGCCAGCACATCGACCCCTTCCAACTGTAGAGTGTTGCTGCCACGCAAATGTGTCAGTGTACTGCATACAACATGAACTCCATCTGCAATGTAGACGGCCTTGTGAAGACATGAGGAAGGAACCTGCAAATTCGGAGGAAGACATGGTTGCACAAGCACATATCAATACACCATGCAGTTTACAATACAACAACAACACCCACTAGGGATGTACACACAGTATTGACTACAGACTGCCAACACAGCTCATGGGAGCCCAATGTCACTGTGTAAGTCACTGTCACTTGGTCACACCCTTTGCAAGCCCATGGAAATGGGAAGCAGGAGGGGTGTGTGTGTCACAAACCCAAGCATCTAACCCAAACTCAGGACAAGCCTGCATGTGCCCAGCCGGAATACAGCGGATGCCCACGGGAGCCACACAAGGCAACACACTGTAAAAAAATATATATATATCAAAAATGGCCATGTGGGGGACAGGGGGGAGGACAACCAGGAGGTTCGAGGACAGGGTGCACACCAACACCCACCTGCGTGGATGTTGCGAGAAACAAAAATGTACCTCCATGGGCTCATGGCCTGCACGGCTATGCCATTGTGGGAGAACTGCTGTCCCTCTCTTCACCCTCTGCTGCTGCATCAGGAGGTGGTGTCACTATGGGAGGCAGCCCACGCAAAGCCCTGGTATGGTCCTCCATGGCAGCAAGCATGCGGGTCTGGAAGGTCTGATTCTGTAGGATTAAAGTGCGGAGATTCCCATGCAGCAACTCACGGGTTGCCTGCACTTCTGCATGCATGGCCTCGTGGGATGCCCGGATCTCCTCACGTGTTGCCTGCAGCTCAGCTGAGAGCGAGTGTGTGAGCTGCTCCAGCTGCTGTTCTGCCCTAACATTTCGGGAAGCCTCAAGTTCAAGCAGACTCTGTCTGAGGTTATGGAGTTCTACCCTCAGGGCTTCCCTGTGGCCCTGTGACTCTATTGATATGGATTTGTGCAGTCTCCAGTGCCGCCCATCGGTCCCTGTTGGACGCCAACATGTCTTCCCTGTGTGATTGCCAAATGGAGTCTGTTGCCTGCTGTTGTTGCTCCATCTGCCTTTCAGGGGGGATAATGGAAGTGGCCACCCTCTCCATTGCCTGAGCCATCATTTATACTGATGCTGCCTGTTGGGTTGCCATAACGTACATGGAGTTTTCCCATACAGTATTGCCTGGTGGCTGACGGCCACCGCATCGCCGGCACCACTCCTGTTCGGGGCATGGCGATCTGCACCTTGCAGTGCTGGCACTGCCTGAGTTTTCAGGGCTGCATTCTTCCTCTGATCTGCTGGCCCAGGAACAGGATCAGATGCTGTGGAGTGTGACCCTGCATCCGTAACCGCCAAAGGCGGACCTACCAACACTGACATCCCCATAAAGGTTTCCACCCCTGGTGCAGGTGGGATGGACAGAACAGAATCCCTGCTAGAAGCACTGACCTGCAACATCACATAAGTCTCATCATCCGACTGAGCACCTGAATAGAGGTCTGGGGAGCTGCACCCAGAGACACCCCTCGACAGTATGGTCTGCAGTACCAAAGTGTTTTCACCCACCACCACACCACGTCCCCCACTGGTGCCTGGTCGTGGCTGAGAGTCCTCCTGGGTCTGCACCATCTCCTGAACCTCACCAGCATCAAGTGCGTCGTCACCTGCAAAAACATGAAATACAAGAAATGGAAACAGGCATGAGCACCATAGCACACACATAGGCCTGACAAGACATGGTTTACACACGTCCCACATGACTATAACCCTGGCATGCATGCACTGTCAATGAGTTTGAAGGGGAGTCAAAAAGGCAGACAATGAGGACACCAAGATGGAAAAGCAACACATTCGCAGCATGTCGTGTAGCACTGGCATCCCACATCAGCCTGTGAGTGGCATGTCCAAAACACATACATGACACATGCCAGCACACAGATGTCATGTAGCATAGCCATTGTAAAATAGACAACTACAGCGATATGTCAGTGAATGAGCACTGTCACACATCCATGTCACATGGACATGATGAGAAGATTAATGCAGAATAGTGTTGCAAAATATGCATGTGCCACACACTGCAACACATCCAGTGTACAATAAGACAGTGATTGTAGGCAGATGTACACATCAATGGTTGGTCACTTCAACATGACAGGAAACAACTATAATGTTCCACATGCAAACAGGCCCTAAAAATAAATTTCAGCAGGCCAATACTCCCTCGCCCTGAATGGTCTAATCATTCACATAAACATGTAACTAAAGTGGCACAATGTGGGGTGTAAACAATGACAGAAGCATGTCACATATGTGGCATTAGGGATGAAAAAAGCATATGATAATCTAAACAATCAGCCTGGATGAACACAGAAAAAATCAGAACAATGTTGTTGCAAGATGATAGTTCAAGTGCAACAGCAGTAATGTGGGGCTAATTGGCTACTGTGGGCAGAAGGGATACTGTCATACCCAAATCAAAGGCACGTGAATGTATTGGAGGAAGCACATGGGTGACCCATAACACTCAGGAGTACACACCCTCATCTGGCATTCAATCAGAACCCGTCACCCAAACAACATACACATGGATTACCCATACATTCATGGGCACTCACCGGACAATGAGTCGTAATCAGGTAGCTCTCTCATGCCTTGGATCTGTTCCTCTGTGACGAAGGTCCCAGCAACAGACTCATGTTCAGTGAGTTTGTTGTCCTCTCGTGGAGACCCACCGCCAGTCACCAGAGTAGCGGCATGATTTGAGGCAAGCTTGTTCTTTGCTCTGCGTTTCAGGTTATTCCACCGCTTGTAGCAATCATCAGCTGTGCGCCTCACAAATCCAAGGGCACTGATGTGGTCCGGATTGGTCTGCCAGTGTGCCCTGCGTTGACCAGGTGTGGTCTTGCACCCTGCAGTCACCACCATTTCACGGCTCTGTGCCGACACATAGGTCACAAGTGCATCAAGTTCGGCGTCATTACAGCTAGGCTTCCCTGACGTGCCGGACTGTGTAGCCGTGTCTGGGGTCTCAGCCTGTAGTGCCAGAGCACCCTTCTTCCTCTTTTTCAAAGGTTCAGCGGAGCCTGAGTGGCTTGCGCCGCTCTGGTCAGTAGGGGCAGAAGCGCCGGTGGACTGGGTACTTGGAGTGTGCGAAGGCACAATGACCATAGGTCTTGGTGCAGGCATTGGCTGAAGTGTGATGTTGGCAGGGGCAACATCGGTTTGATGGACCAGGACCGACACTGTCCCAGCTGGGAGACTCAGAGCTGGGGTGGATAGAGCTGCAGCTGCCCCTGCAGCCTCCCCGCCCTGCCTACTTGGGGCAGCAGATGACATTGCTTCCCCAGATCCACGTGGCCTGGTGACACCAACTTGCACCGCCACACGTGGCTTAGACTTGCTGACCTGGAAGTCAGCCTGGGAGTCATCCTGTGCCGGGTCAGGTGCCACAATGGGCTGGTCCAACAAGGGCTGAGCTGGGATGGTATCAGCCACATTTCCCTCAACCATGGGGGGGAGCATGGATGTCCCTGATTGGTCCTCCACACATGATGGTCTAGGTGCACCCTGAAAATCCTAGCCATGTCCCCTACCGTGCCCACCACGCCCACCTTTTGGAGGTCGGCCACCTTTGCCTCCCTTACTGCTTGGTCGCCTCCCAACCATGGCACTGATGAAGTTGTGCGTATGGGAGTTGCAGTAAAGAATTGTCCTGGGCAATTGGGGGTAAAAGGGGTAAGGTACTAGATGGAATTGGTACCCTAGTGCTCTTGCAAGGCAGTCTGTGACCCCTGGGGGAAGATGACGGGTCACGCAACGCACAGGCACCCCGAAAACAAAAAGTAACGTGCACGCAACTCCTCGTAGACCACGTGCGTGGAAAAATGAACCCGCACTATGCTGTGGCACCGAGAAACACAAATATAAGCATATATAAGCGTACGCGTGTTACACGCAGCCTACAATGACCTCTGATGGGGTACGCGACACATAGGGCAAGCCCAGTTGGTAAATGCGTGCGCGACTCACCGTCTGCCTGGAAAAAGAACGTGAAAAAAATGCGCATGTGCGCGTTGGCAACACCCCCGCCAAAAGAAGAATTGTACGCTGTCTGAGGAGACAGGACAAAAGAAGAAGTGAACGCTGTTTGAGGAAACAGGCCCAACAAAAAAAATTAATGCTGTCAGAGGTAACAGGGAGTACGAACTTGAAACGCTGTGAAGTAATCGAGTGTGAATCGACAAGAAGTACAGAATTCACCCACTCGCTCTCCACGAAAAGCATGTACAAGGAAATGGGGTCATACATGTAGCTTTTAAAGCGGCCCACACGTACAGCATCACTTTTGCGTGCACGCGCTAAGGCCATTTCATCCAATTATACGAGCTGACACTTGGACGTGCAGTTTTTGGACGTGTACGATGAACATGCACCCGTTTTGATGGAAACGCCCGCGCGCGCCATGTCACAGACGCGTAGGCCCTTTCCTCGGATTACACACATTCACACGCGGACATGCAGTTTTTTCACACACCATGAGCCACTATGACCACGTCACGAGGGAACGCCCGCACGCCTCACGTCATAGATGCGCTTACGCGCTAAGGGCCTTTGGTCCAATGAAACCGCGTACGTGTGCTGACACGCTTACGCGCTAAGGGCCTTTCCTCGAATTACATGCAGACGTGCAAGATTTTCACATGCCAAATCACTCTGTATCAAGCTGGCCACGCAACAACACACGGAAGACCACGCTCCTGCCCAGAAGGCCGAATTACTGCCCCCCAGAGCCCCGAACACGTTCCCGCCTGCCATCTGCAGCTGCCTTCCTGCCTGCTCGCCACGTGCCCTGCAATTTGCTGCCTGCACATCATCCATCTGCAGTGGTGCTGTTGTTGTGACCACCCCTGCTGGAACTGAAGACTCCCGACTGGGATACCATCGCTCCACAGCCCAGCCCCAGGACCCAGTTGCCCACCCACACCTTCCTCTGGGGTTGCCATGTCGGGCACACCCCCATCTGGCACCACTGGCAACCCCCAGCCAGAGAGGCAGAGGGCCACCAGCTTCAGTGCCAGAGAAGTTGGTGTCCTGGTGGAGCAAGTCCTGGGGCAGTATGATGCCCTCTTTGGAAGTTCTCGCGCTGACTATGAAGGATGGACCATCAATGAGGGGGGGTGGCAGTCCGTGACTTCAAACATGTCAAGAAGCGCTGGGAGGACTTCAGGTCCAGGACCCTCGACAAGGCCCGGCGCCTCTTGAAGGCAGCGGATGCCAAGGGGCGCCGGGGCCACCTGTCCGACCACCAAATGAGGGTCCTGGAACGCATATGCCCAGTGCTCCATGTCCAGGTCCTTGAGAGGCAGACCCGTCTGGAGTCGAGCGGTAAGTGTACATTCATACTGATTGGACGCTGTGCATATCGTGGTGTGCCAGTAGTGTGCAGGTTGCACATGTGTTTTTGTAGGGTCATGTATGGATGTGTATGTACAGGGGCATGAGGCTGACAATGTGAGTTCTGTCATATGTGAGACAAATGGATGGTGTATATGTGGGTAAGCATGCAGGCCAAATGGAGATGTGGGATCACACAAGTTTGAATTACTGTGTATGTATGTTGGCATGATTGTGGTGTCACATATGGATGTTTGTTCCAGCTGCATGTATCTGCAATGTGTACATGTGCATGTGTGTGTATTTAACAAGTGTGCAACTGTGATGCAACATGGATGCATGTGGCACTGACATGTAGAAGGCTGAATGCCAGATGTGAAATGGATGGCGATCTCATCACTCTGACAGTTGGTGGACATGCACACATGCATTTGAGTGTGTTGGTGTGTGTGCATGTGTTGTGTACTCCCCGTGTTTCATGTGACGTCAGGCTCACCTTCGGATGCTGATGCTGTTGTATGTGTATGGATGGTGATGCCATGTGCAATATTGCTGTGGAATTGCTCATGTGTGTGAGTAGAAATGACATGTGTGTCAGGGAGTGTGATGCCATGTCTGAAATTTGACACTGCCACTCATGTACAACTGTCATGTGTGTATCAGTCCCTTGTACAGTGCCCTGATGCCTGTGTTCTATCGCTCCCTGTCTGCAGCGTCAACTGATGACGAGGGCAGAGAGGGTGCTATGGAACAAAGCGGCAGGGATCGCACCACCAGCCGGAGACGTAAAGCCCGCCTCCCCTCCGAGATTGTAATCTCTTCGGGGAGTGAGGAGTCTGGTGCCGCGTCCCAGGCCGCAGCTGCCGAGGCTAGGTCCAAAAGGCGGGTTTGGAGATGGACTCCTCGGCAGCATAAGCGGCAGCTGAGACCCCACAGGCATGGAGTCATCCAGGTTGGTGGGGGGTTTGGAGGAGGAGGAGGCCGTGGAAGGGACACACACGGGGTCCGGAGGTGGGGATTCCACTGGTGCCAGTGGAGCAGTGCAGGGGCATGGACAGGAGGCAGCACAGGCTGCCGCAGAGGTGCCTGTGTGTAATCCTCTCCATGATCCTGTGACTGCATCATCCGGCACCAGCAGGGATGCCTACGTCCAGACCCGTTTTCAGGGAGGGGATGGGCACACAACAAATGGCCTTCCTCTCCCTGCGGACGTGGCTATCCGGGACCGTGTTGAGCCTGTCCTGGCTGGGATAGCGTTGCGTCAACGGGGCATGCGAGTTGACTTGTAGTGTTTTCGTGAAGACACTGCACGTCATCTCGGATGCCTCTTTGACCGCGTTGACCTACTGGGACGGGTCACCAGTACTGGATTCCTCCGTGTGCTGGACCTTCTTGTGACCCCCTCCTCACTTGAACCACCTACGCACCAGTCGTCCTCCATGCCATCTTCCCACCCATGTATCACCAGGGTACCCTGTGGAGCTGCCTCTGACCCAGCGGCCAGGCTGGTGGAGGACACATCCCTGCAACAGTCGGGAGTCGGACGTCCAGCAGGGTTGGCCACCATGATAACTGCACCCCAGCCGGAGGAGGATGTGCAGGCAGCAAGAGCCAGGGCGCAGGCACAGGCACAGCAGCAGCAGCAACGCAACATGGTGGGAGCAATGATGGCTCGGGGCCTTCAACATTGGAGGGGCAGACATCCGCCAGAGTGCAGGAGGACCCAGGATTGGAAATGTATTCCATGTGGCAGTGGTTGGGCCACGCCATAGATGTGGAGCGGCAGCGGGTGGAAGAGGCACGGCTCACAATGGTCAGGGCGGAGAACTCCATGCCGAGGGCACTGAGGCGGGCCGAGTGCCTAGAGGCAATTCGTAGAGAGTTGGAGGCCAACATGTCATCGTCCCTGCGAACCCTCGGGGCCATGGAAGAGGACCGCCTCCAGGACATTGAGCGGGAGTTCGATGATGCCCTGGCCCGGGACATCCAAAAGTCAGCCGTCGGGCTAGCCCGCTGCCATTCTAAATAGTTAGTTAGTTAGTTAGTGTTAGGTTTCATTTTGGTTTTCATTTTTTTTTTGGGGCGCTTGGATAATACCCCACATTTTTATATATAGTTCTTCATTAGTTAGCGTATTTTTGTAGGTTTCATTTGGACAGTTGGGCTCATGGTCCCAGGATTTCATCCTTGTAAATAGTTGGAGTGTGATTTGGGGGCATTTTCATTTTTGATTTTTCCATGGAGCAATGGATTTTACTTTTTCATTTCTGTTTGGTTTTGCTTTGTTGGAAGGAGACTTTGGAGACATTTTTGATTTCATATATTTTGGATTATCATTTCCTTTTTTATCATTATGTGACATTCTGCATTGTTTTCCTTATGTCCATTGTTTGGTATTTGATTTTCTTTCACCACATTTTTTGTTCAATACATTTGTTCCTGTACTTCAATGTGTGGTATTCTCTCATTGGTTTCATGCATGTCACGATGTGGGTTTTCACATTCACTGGCACCCACTGTGTGTGTGTGACGGACATGTGTTGATGTACATACATGTCATTTGGGTTGTTTCATGTAATGGGCATTTGAATGTGGGGTGTATGTTATGTTTGGTTGGTTATTTGGGCAGGGGTGGCGTGCCGTGGGATTTTGGTTGCCATGAGGGCCATGATTGTGGGTCATGTTGACATGCTGGGGGTGGGGAAATGAGTGGGGGCCTGCTGGCAGGTGCCCCTCAGTGATGCGGTGTGGGGGTGCTGGGGGACATGAGTGGGACATGAGTGGGGGCCTGCTGGCAGGTGCCCCTCACTGATGGGGGGTGGGGGTGCTGGGGGACATGAGTGGGGGCCTGCTGCCAGGTGCCCCTCACTGATGGGAGGTGGGGGTGCTGGGGGACATGTGTGGGACATGAGTGGGGGCCTGCTGGCAGGTGCCCCTCACTGCTGGGGGTGGGGGTGCTGGGGGACATGTGTGGGGGCCTGCTGGCAGGTGCCCCTCACTGATGGGGGTTGGGGGTACTTGGGGACATGAGTGGGGCATGAGTGGGGGCCTGCTGGCAGGTGCCCCTCACTGATGGAGGTGGGGGTGCAGGGGGACATGAGTTGGTGATCACTAGTGCAACGTGACACGTGGCCTGGCTGGGGGGCATGGCCATGGTGGACGGGCTGCCTGCGGGACATGTCCAGGGGTGTAGGGTAGTCCCCTGTGGTGTGGGCTGCCTGCAGGGGCCATGGAGGGGGTAGAGGGGACACCTGGGAGGACCAACACTGCCAATTCACGTGTAGGACTCCCCGCGCACCACACTGGATACACTTAACCCGCTCTGACAGCAAAATCGCATGTGAAACCTCCCGCGCACCCCAGTAGCACACGTACCCCGCTCGCACAGGGCCAATCGCGTGTGAAACCTCCCGTGCACCCCAGTAACACACATGTCCCGCTCGCACAGGGCCAATCACGTGTGAAAGTTCCCGCGCCCCCCAGTAATACACGTACCCCACTCGCACAGGGCCAATCGCGTGTGAAACCTCCCGCGCACCCCAGTAATACACGTACCCCGCTCGCACAGGGCCAATCGCGTGTGAAAGTTCCAGCGCACGCCAGTAATACACGTACCCCGCTCGCACAGGGCCAATCATGTGTGAAAGTTCCCGTGCACTCCAGTAACACATGTAACCCGCTCGCACAGGGCCAATCGCATGTGAAAGTTCACGCGCACCCCATTAATACACGTACCCCGCTCGCACAGGGCCAATCGCGTGTGAAAGTTCCCGCGCACCCCAGTAATACACGTACCCCGCTCGCACAGGGCCAATCGCGTGTGAAAGTTCCAGCGCACCCCAGTAATACACGTACCCCGCTCGCACAGGGCCAATCATGTGTGAAAGTTCCCGTGCACTCCAGTAACACATGTACCCCGCACACACAGGGCCAATCGCATGTCATAGTCCCCACGCACCCCAGTAATAAACGTACCCCGCTCGCACAGGGCCAATCGCGTGTGAAACCTCCCGCGCACCCCAGTAATACATGTACCCCGCTCGCACAGGGCCAATCGCATGTGAAACCTCCCGCGCACCCCAGTAATACACGTACCCCGCTCGCACTGGTCAATCGTGTGTGATAGTTCACGTGCACCCCAGTAATACACGTACCCCGCTCGCACAGGGCCAATCGCGTGTGAAAGTTCCTGCACACCCCAGTAATACACGTACCCCGCTCGCACAGGGCCAATCGCGTGTGAAAGTTCCCGCGCACCCCAGTAATGCATGTACCCCGCTCGCACAGGGCCAATCGCGTGTGAAAGTTCCTGCGCACCCCAGTAATACACGTACCCCACTCACACAGGGCCAATCGCGTGTGAAAGTTCCCGCGCACCCAGTAACACATGTACCCCGCTTGCACAGGGCCAATCGCGTGGGAAACTCCCCGCGCCGGGGTGTACATGTATTCGGAGGGGTGCGCATGGAGTTTTACTGGTGTTTTCGTGGTTCGGGGCCTGTGCGCCATGTACGGGATTTGTGCGCTGTGCATGGCACATGGGGAGGGGTTGGGGGCGTAACTGGTGCTGCTGCAGGGTCGCTGCGCCAATCTGCACCACGGCTGGTTTTTTATGCTAAAATCCATGAATACGCTGTGCGCGTAAATGGATTTTAGCGCACGCGGCTGGCACAGAAAGTCGCAACCGCACACTGCGCGCCAGCCGCATGCGCCACTTGTGCGCGGAATTCTATGAATTACCCTGTATATCTTTTAGTGTTGTTTTTTAATACATTTGGAAAAAAACATGAATATACTTTTGACAGTGTTTGGTACATTTTATTGTATATATGCAACTATAATTAAGGTGAGTGAAATGAACTATAGGAAATCCGTCAATTCTATTGATATGACGTTTTTGTCTTGCATGACAAATTTGGCTCATATTTTCCAGACTAAAAGGTTATCATGACCCACGCCGCCGACTAGAAATTATAGGAAAGATGTGTTACAAAATTTAAAAAGTTATTAAGAAAGCAAAAAAACAATGTTTTGTGCATACTCCCATTCATTTTCGCCTACAGAAAAAGTCCAAATTTCATCAAGCTGAAGTGGAAAAACTGCTGGAGGGAATTAGACCAAATAAGAAACAACTTGGCCATGAAGCGTTGACTTAATTTCAGTGACAGGTTTGGGGTTATTCTGTTCAGTACGTTTTAAAATGTTTAATGGGTAAAGGAGTGGCCGCTTCTCCCACAAATATAGCTGTATCTCCCATGGTGCTATGCAGCAGAAACGATTTACAGAAATGAAAAACTACAATTTTTCTTGCTCGATGAGAGCAATTACTATGGTAATATCGGTCGAATCTGAAAACAAAAAGTCCATAAAAAGCTATTTGGAGGTGGGAAATGTTTGAAATCCCATTAGGCTAGAGGTGGGGAGGGGGAAGAGTGCATGTGAAAATGGGGAGCTGGGTGTGGTCCGCTGAGCCATTACAATTCAGACACTTTCATATTATCCCGGAAATCTTGTGAGATTATCACAGTAATAACGCAAGACACGCTTGGAAAAGAAAATGCGTCACATGAAGCAAATAGAGAAAGGGAGTAATGGGAGGAGGCCAGCGAGGTACACATTTATATTGATATTGATATTTTATCTGTATGGCGCGCAGACACATGTGTTTTAGAGTGCGACGAGGCAAGGGAGGGGAACAAAAACAATGATCTTACTAGGCCCAGTCACACTGAGAATGTGCAAGTGCAGGGAAGATGGAAAGGGGGAAGTGTGGGGGGAGAGGGGAAGTGGAAAGTGCTGAGCATAGGAATGAAAAACAACAAAAGGAAGTGCAGCCAGCAAGTGGCAAGTGCTAGGTTTAAGGCACAGACAGGGGGTGTCTGATAAGTGCAGGGAAAAGGGTGGGGGACTGTAGGGTTACAGATACAGACCCAAGGTGCGAGGGTTGCCAGGAAGCAGTGCGGGTGCCTGGGCTCGAGACCCAGGACATGTCTCACAGTCCTGTTGTGGATGAGTTGCAAAGGGTAGAGAGTAGAAGCTGGTAGATTTAGAAAGAGGCTATTGCAGTAATCCAGCCTAGAGAGAACCCGGGCTTGAGATACGGTGAACTTCTGGCGGAAGGAGAGGAAAGGCAGAAAACCTCTGAGGAGTTGCAGTTGGAAGTTTGACTTTTTAAAGACATCAGAGATGTGTGCAGAAAAGGAAAGCGTGGAGTCCAAAATGACCCCAAGGTTCTTAGCCTTGCAGGTGGGGGTAGGAGGATGGCAAAGGAAGGCCGGCCAGAGAGTGACAGGAAAGGAAGGTGAAGGTGTGCCAATGAGGTGGATCTCCGTCTTACTGGCATCAAGGCACAGATCATTGGTGGCACGCCACTCCTGAGTAGCAGACAGGCAATCAGAGATGAGAGAAATTGAAGAGGTGACCGAGGGAAGCATGTAAATGAGTTGAGTGTCATCCGCCTAGCACTGAAAGTTGGAGTTATGTTATGTTATTACAATTTATAAAGTGCACGGTCGCCCAAAGGCATCATGGCGCTAGAAAGGAAGCTGCTCGTTCGAGGAAAGACCAATGAAGAGGCTGAAATTAAAACAGGTAAGTTTTCAAAGCTCTTCTAAAACCAAGGTGGTCCGCAGTGGCTTTAAGTAGCGGGGGGAGGCTGTTCCAAAGTTTGGGAGAGGCAATAGAAAACGCTCTGCCGCCAAGCCTTTCCCGATTAGCTCTAGGAACAGTAAGACGGTTAGAGGTCGCGGAGCAGAGATCCCGATCCGGTATGTATCTAACAAATTTAAACTGTAAAAATTCGGCACCCTGGGTGTCAATAGCCCGGTGGACGATGCACAAAGACTTGAAATGAATTTGCTGCTTCACTTAAAGCCAGTGAAGTTGACGTAACACTGGCGTGAAATGAGCCCCATAGGGAGAGCCAGTGGCTAACCTGGCTGCAAGGTTCTGCATACGCTGAAGGCGATGGATAAGACCAATCGGTTGTGACAAGTTCAGCGAATTACAATAGTCCAGCCGTGAGAGGACTAGCACAGCCACCACAGGAGGGCGGAGGGCTTCGGGGATCATAGGCATGTCCCTCTTAAGGACCCAAATCTGATGATGAGTGGACTGACAAACGGCTGTAACCTGGTTAGCCATAGACAGAGAAGCAGAGAGGATAACCCCTAGGTTCTTTACTTTATTGACTGGGCCAGGTAGAGGGCCAAGGAGGAGAGGCCAAAAAGCAGGGGTCCACAGTAGGGGGTTGAGAGGGCATCCTACCAACAGTACCTCCGTCTTGTCCCCATTTAACTTTAACTAATTCTGATCAATCCATATCCCGACTGCCTTTAGACAGTCATGGAGGCAGGCTGAAACCTCAGATTGATCCTGATCCAAACGGATCAGGATTTGTGTGTCATCTGCATATGAGTAACAATTTAGCCCATAAGAACGGATGAGGCAGATCAGGGCCCAGATATGTATGTTGAACAAAATCGGTGATAGAGAGGATCCCTGGGGGACCCCACAAGTGAGGGGACAGGAAGCAGATAGAAAAGGTGGCATAGCGAGGGTCTGTGTGCGATCAAAAAGAAAAGAAGTAAACCAGGCAAGAACAGGACCACAGATCCCAATCTGTGAGAGGCGGGAGAGCAGGATGGAATGGTCCACCGTGTCAAATGCGGTGGAGAGATCTATTAGGATCAAAGCCCCAGCTCCGCCAGCATCGACGAGTCTGGACATGTCATCCTGTACAGAGACAAGGACACTTTCATTACCACTGCCTGGCCTGAACCCAGCCTGAGCATGATTAAAGATTTTAGAGGATTCCATAAAAGAAGACAATAGAGCAGTGACCAAAGATTCCAAAAGTTTAGATAGGAAAGGAAGGAGAGAGATAGGGCGGAAGTTATCCGGGATAGTAGGGTCCAGGGAAGGCTTCTTAAGGAGGGGAATTACCCTCGCTGATTTCAACTCCAGTGGAACCAGTCCAGTCTGGCATGAGTTATTTATCGCCATTCTGATGTCAGTTAAGATGTCAGGGGCAATCGTCTTCATCATAGCAGCAGGAGGAATAGCATCATCAGGAGAAGAGGATTTGATCTTTAAAATGGCAGCCAGAACCTCTGCTTCGGTTAACAGGGGGAAAGAGGACCAACTAGAAGGAGTGTCTGTGGGGAGGGGAGGGGGCACAAAACAGGTGGTATCAGGAGGCAGTAGAGCAAGAGATTTTGCGATGTTAGCTCGAATAACATCAATTTTTGTAGTGAAGAAGGAGGCCAGATCATTGCACAATTCCTGGGAAGGTTTAACCATAGAGGTAAGAGTCTCCGAGGAAGCTAACGAGTGCACAATGGAAAAAAGAGTTTTAGGTTTGCACAGCGCATGTTCAATATTCTTGGCAAAAAAGGTGGATTTTGCCAGTTTTACACTGGCCAGATAAGTGGACAGGTTAAGTTTATATAGGTCTCTAAGCGAGGGACTATAGCATGAACTATATTTACGTTCAGCTTGTCTGAGTTGGAGGCGGCCCATTCTGAACCAGGGTTGAGAGGGTAGCCTGCGACCTTGGGTCAGTTTCAATGGGGCATAGTAATCAGCTGCAGTCATCAGAGAATGGGAAATTGAAGTCAAGGATAATGGCTTCAAAGAGGCACAATTAGAGGTAATATGGGCACTAAGTGCCTTTGGGTCGACTGAGCGCCAAGAGCATAGTAGTATCTTCTTGGTAGTAGTAGCATCTTGGGGGGTGGAAGTTTGCAGAGGGAGATAGTGCGTAGAAAAGAGCAAGAGACCAGATAATGGTCAGACCATGATACTGGCTCAATCAGACCAGGGCACAGCAAGGAGTCTTTAGCAAATACTAAGTCGAGGATGTTGCCATGTATATGAGTTGGAGCTTGAACCAATTGGTGTAGGTGTAAGTCCGAAAGACTATCAAAGAAAAACTTAATTTCAACAGAGTTAGGCATGTTAGAATGCAGATTGAAATCGCCTAATATTACAAGGCTAGAAGATTGTAGGTTCAAGTTTGCAATAAAATCAGCTAGACTTTTGCCAAAGGAGCCTATAGGGCCCGGAGGGCGGTAGAGAAGTAAAATATGAATAATCCGAGAAGGCGTGATAGTACACCGAATGAAGAGAGCTTCCATGCTAAGTGTGTGTGGGCATGGTAGCTCGATAACGGTGTACTTCTCATTAAAAAGTGATGGGCGAGAGTTGCCAGATATTGGTTGAAAAGCCAGGGAGAGAGGTTAGACCCCTGGGGAACAAAGCAGGAAGAGAGGGAGATAGAGGAAAGGAAGGACCCAAGTTGGACCTGGGAGGGTCGATCAGAGAGGAAGGAAGTCAGCCAGGCCAGAGCCTTATCAGTGATACCCAGGTTGTCACAGAGACGGTTGAGCAGGATGGCATGGTTGACCGTGTCGAAGGCAGAAGAGAGATCTAGTAGGATGAGGACAGAAGGGATGTTAGAGTCAAAGTTGGAGAGTATGTCTTCAAAGATGTTTAGGAGAGCAGTTTCCATGCTTCAGGCAGCTCTAAAGGCAGATTGATGGTCATAGAGACAACCAACAGAATCGGAGTGGAGGTTAAACTGTGAGATGGGCAGCGTTTTTGTAGAGTTTCTTTTCCATCAACTGAGGTGGTTGGAGGGACATAGGGTAAAGGAAGGAGGTACAGGGGCGGCCTGTGAGTCCTTTTGACTTTTTGGAGCATTACTGCAGTAATTAGCGTGAGAATACCACTAGATTTCCACAGTAACTGTTGAGTTAATGGAAACAGAGGGGAAAAAAATAAATGGGACTACTGTTGTGATCACATCTTCTAAGCAGAGTGAAATGTGTCTTTGTGCCAGTGGCCCTGTTAAGTGGGCCACAAGGAAGCCTATTGGTGCAACATGTGAAACATCCATGGCCAAATGCTGTTACCAATGCCCATGGCTGAAGGCCACAACGAGTGGGCTCAAAAGAAACCTAGTTTGATCAACTATATAGTGGGCATGGCCAAAAAGCCATGCTCACTGGCCAATGCTGTAGGCCGTGGCTAGAGGGCCCCAAGAAAACCCATAGCTGGCACATGTACAGTGGCCCTTCAATAAACTGTGGCATAACAATAACCTTGAAATTCATTGAAACATCTTTAGTTAAGGGATAGTTAATGTGATCTGATTTTACGCAACCAAAACTTTGAAATTCAGCGGATGCGGGAAGTGATGATCATCTTGGCTCGGCACCAACACCCCCGCCCCCTGTTGCAACGCACATGAGCACATACATAACAGATGAAAGTCACAATCACAAACAAAATTAGAGGCTTAAAGTAAAGATAGCTCAGTGGGTTGAGCACTCACTGCTGCTATCTGTTTGTGATTTGCAGGTCGCAGGTTCAAATCCTGGCAAAGCCAACTCAGCCTTTCATCCTTTAAAGGTTAATAAATGAGTACCAACTCTGGTTGTAAAGCACTTAAGCATAAGCACTATGTAAATAACCTGTCCTTATATCCTAGGAGTCATAAATGGGGGGATGCCGAGTTAAGATGATCATCACTTCCCACATCCGCTGAATTGCAACGTTTTTTTTTGCATTAAATGTGATCACCTTGACTGATGAATAACTAAAAAAAAAAACTAAAAAAAAAACATTTAACGAAAAAAAGGCCAAACCATGGTTTTCTAGAGTACAGTGTACGCCTAAAGAAGCCAGCAATCAAGGCTTTGGATAGTGATGGTTTTCTTTGTTGCAACAGATTAATCATTAAAAAAGATTTGCTGTTCCGAAATGTGTGGGTAAACATAAGGCTCATTATTTATTTATTTATTTACTTGAATTTGTATGCATAGCGGCACATGCCCGCAGGCCTTTACAGGACATTACCCTTCTAGTTGCTGATTGTTGAGAGGAGTTTCAGGAAATTAGAATTGGTCAAACATATGTATGATCTTTAATGGCTGAAGAGCATTAACATGAAAGGTAACATAGCAGCAACACAATAAATGCAACCTATGAGAGTGTGCTTCATTTAAACCTCGAGACAAGAGATACAGGAAATATAATATTGTTTGCAATTTTGTTGTCTTCTTTTCCTTTTCTACGTCTACTTGTTACTGTTAAGATCTTAAAACTAGTTTCCATGTGTACTGCAGTGGCTTCTGGGTCAGGGCGCCAGCACATGGTTTGTGTTTTCGGGGTGCATTTTAGTAATTCCCCCGTATGGATAAAACCTTTCAAATCCACTCCACGAGTTAACGATTGTGGAGTACCACAAGGATCCTCACTATCTCCACTATATTTCAACATCTACCAGACTCCGGTCATCAGAATGTTAAAAAAATACAACATTACATGTTACAACTACGCAGATGACACTCAGATCATATACAAAATCAAAGACACTGATGCCGACCATTAAACCCTTACCGACTGTCTAAAAGAAGTCTTCGACTGGATGGATGCCAAAAACCTGAAAATCAACCCAGGAAAGACAGAAATCATGATCGTATCCAAAGACCAAGAGAACGAAACCACCATCCCATGGCCTACGGAAATGGGAAACGCACCAACACCATCGAAGGTAGTAAAAAATCTGGGAGTCCTAATGGACAACAACCTAACCCTGGAGCCACACATAAATGCAACAGTGAAGAAATGCTTTTTCCTCCTCCGGACGGCAAGAAGAATTCTACCTTTCCTCTCCTTCGCGCACAAAACACTCACTATCGTCGCCCTAATCATGTCTAAAATAGACTATGCAAACAGCCTCTACCTCGCAATACCTGAACACCTCCTGAAGAAAATGCAACGGATCCAAAATGCAGCTGCAAGACTACTCCGCAAACTATCCAGAAGAGATTGCATCACTCCAGCCCTAAAAACCCTACACTGGCTCCCAGTTAAACATCGCATCACCCTCAAAACAATGTGCATAACGCACAGGGCAATCAGTGGACAAGGAGCAGAATTCCTACAAAAGAAAATAACAGCCTACAAACCAACGAGACCCCTCCGATCGAGCAACGAAATCCAGCTGGAACTCAAACCATACCTCAAGAAAAAACTTGGAGGCACCTCCTTCTACCACTTAGCCACAAGAACCTGGAACAACATGCCAAAGGAAATAAGAAACACTGAAGATCACCTAAAATTCAGGAAATCACTGAAAACATGGCTCTACAACACCACAGACTAAACCTGAAAAACGAAACTGGTAAAAAGGATAACTAAACCGAAAAGACACAGACATCCCTGACCGGGGAGAGTAAAGCCCACGGCAGCTGGACGGGTGACATCGGATAAACAGGAACACAGGCGGCACACATGGAGACTGAGTCAACTAACCAAGACAATCCCACCTACACTTTCGTCCGCCCCGTAATCTAATTACCGCCAGGTACCACGTTGGTGTGGAATTATCGAGACATTGACAATCATCCCCACTACCTGAGAGGTTGTCATTAACAGATGCACTGGCCACTAGAGTCTAAATGGAGGACAAGGGAGCCATGATAGAGCATGTTAGAGGTGGGGGCCAGAGGAGTAAGGAACCTGTAGGCCAGTCAGACCCAGATCAGGATAGAGCCGCAACAGGGGAGACTACGCAAGCTGAGTTCTTCAATTCAGGATAGAGATGCAAACTAACCAACGCTACTAACAATTTCCCTTTCTGCATACACCTCTCAAACTCCAAACCAAACACAACCAAAACCTACAGCACAACAAACCGCACAAACTTCACTACATTGCAACAACAAAACAAAAACACACATAGCCTTGCACAACAGTACACGACGACTACCGGCCGCAAACACTCCAGGCCCAGCCAACTGACCCACCCGGCTGAAGCCGCCAACAGCACATCAATGCTCTTGTGCACTTTTCCTGCCGCCCCCCACTAACTCAACCCTCCTCCCCCTTTTTCAGAGCCGCCAGAGCGCCAAGGGACCACTACGGTGGTGATAGTGCGCGGTACAAATGTCCTTTAACATTAACATTAACATTCGCATGGGAGCCACATTCTCTTGCCAGGCATGTAGTTTCACATCCTGCCGACTAGGGAAAGTGCTATTTTCAATAAATATATGTTTTGAATTATGCAGATTTTTTGTCTGTTAGTATCGACTATGCAGTTACTGGAATCAACATTGATGAACTGATAAACAGCATCCTTCGGTTTCGGGAAGGCGTGCATGCACGTGACCCCTGCACACTCTGACAGTGCGGCAGTTTACAATATTCAATTGTGGTCAAGTGCCCCTCAGCAGCAGCTAAATACTCTCTGTGTCCCTTTCAAGGCTCCTGCCGCTGCACTGTCGTCCAAGCCTCACAATATTGCAGTGTTTATTGCATGGATGCATGGCCTTCTTGGTTGGCACACACCTTAGTGATTTGACCGTGAATTATTCTTTTCCTATCATTTATGCAGACGTGCATCTGTCAGTTTCAAATAAAGCACAGTCAGGCGTTGCTAGGGGGGTGCTGAGGGGGCTATAGCCCCCAACCTTTTTGGTTATAGCCCTGGATAGAAGCTCAAATGCTACAACCAAAATGCTAGCTAGCCCCGAGTTTTGCCAGTCCAGACATTAGCTTAGCCCCGGTTCTTTTCCAGACCTAACAACACCGATTCGGTGAGCGTTTATTTTTTTTTACTTTGTAAAAGTCTATAAATACAGAAGTCCCTGCTCCAGCCCCCAATATAATACTTTTCAAATGATGGGTACTGGGAGTTGTGCCACGGTCTGAGCTTTTGCAAGTAATTTACTTTGCTTCTGTACCAGAGCGGTGGGGGGAGCTACAATGTGCAGGATTGGCAGAGTTACCATGACGGCAATTTATGAACAATAACATGTGGAACTCTAAAAGGATGGAGCCAATCACCCCTCTTCTTTAACATCTTCATGGCTCCACTTTAGAGGCTCATAACAAACATGGACTCGCCTGCTACAACTATGCAAATGACACTCAAGTCATTTCAAAATGACTAGCAACAAGGAGAACAACACATACCTCATCAAATCGACCGAGACAAAACAGAAATCATGATTGTCCCACACAATGCAGCACAAGAACCACCATTACTATGGCCTAAGTAATGGCAACCTGCCTGTAACTCCAAGTGTTCAAGAACCACAGGATGCTTTGGAAAGCGCACTCTTACCCCAACTACAAATTAATGTAGTGGTGAAGAAATGTTTCTAACAGTTTCGGTCCATCAGATTATAATATGCTGGACGTTCCTGCTCAGGACCCCCGCAAATTGACTAAGCCGACAGCTTACACCTCAGCATGCCGGACTCTCTTATGAAAAAACTACAATGAATAGTGAGTAAATCACTCACATCCAATGATCAGAGTGGACTCATTGCAACACTTTAAACTCTCCACTGGAAAAAATGTAAATATAGGATACACTTCAATGCACTCTCAATTGCCCACTGAGCTCTTCAGGGCTGTGGAGGAAAATTCCCCTGAGAAAAGATCACCAAATACCAACTGAGAAGGAAGGTAATATCCAGCGATGATGATATCACATGGAACACAACAGAAAGCCTTCCCTAACATGGCAGATACACCATGGAACCCTCTCTACTCAACTGAGGTCTGGTTACTTTCTGTAAAATGCATAAAATCTGCCTTTTTAAAGCATAATCAAGTAAAAAATCACCCAGCAAACAGAAGCTGGATGGCTTTTATGCCAGGCAATACAACCCAGTACAGAAAATAAAGCAGCTACTGACCACGTCAGCCCAGACCAATCTTCTCAAGCGAATATTAAAACACCTCCCTACCATTCCACTATTTCATGTGAATGCCATCCTGGCTCTCTGCCTTCTTCCTCCCACCACCAATATGAGATGTCACCATTGCCATACCATGTGTATACTCCACATCCCCCATCAGACCTCCACTAACCTGCCCAGTGAACCTTCCAACGTTTACACTCCAAATATACTCACCGCAGCCAAGCCATTTGCACACAGCAATTGAATAATCCCTCCCAACAGGCATGAACTCACAGACCCCTACACCTCTACAATCACCTAACATAGCACAGCCTTTTCCAATGATCCGAACACCAATGGCATGCAAAGCTCCATGCTTGTGACACAGGACACCTGGAAACTAACACTCATACAGAGCTCAGGGTACTTCCGGTCAGCAAGCATCACAGAGCTATCTTGAATTTTGCCTGTTTCCGCTAACCTGCCACTGCCCCTCTCTTTCATATCTGCTGGAGGGCCTGGAGGATGTTAGGGTGTAGCGCCTGGATGCCTTCGGGTCTCAGCTGGGCCTTATAAGTTTCCATAACATAACTGAGTCCGTACAAATAGCAGCAGTGCACAGAACACATCTCAGTATGACACCAGTGACAATACTATTCCAGTCCTGGCTTTCATTTAAAAAGATGCACAGACCGGTAGGTGCCTTCTTGGTTTTCAGTGAGGCAGTGGGTACTAGTAGAAGAGTGTACCAGTCTCAGGAGAACGCAGGTGGGGGTAGAAAAGTGTCATCTCGTGGACTGGGTTTTCAGAATGACAGCTGAGATAAGTGTTGTGCAGAGTGAATATTATAAGAGTACTGATAGCAATAGCTTAGGCCTGTACTATGAGGCTTGACAGGCACCTCTTCGATGACAAGAGCAGAAGGTATGACATGTCATGGATATTGATATTACCGCGCCTCAGCCATGGACCTGCGTGTAGTGATAAGGCCTGGGAAATATCTGTGAAGTAACTGTGATATGCATCTATGTCACCTTTCAGAAAGTGTCCCAAATCTGCGATATAGGAACTTGAATTTGTGCTTTATAAATGATAGAAAGAGTATCAAAGTGCACGGATGTAAAGAGATGTGCACTAAATCTCCAAGGCTGGCGCAGCACCTCACAAGGCATCCGTTTGGCCGGTTGAGAAAGAAAAGAACACCTGTGTGCCGTGATTGCCACGTGCACCATGCCCTGATTACTAGTGCACATGTCCATGGTGCCATAGATTCTTAGGCCCACAGACTGCTTTAACATGCAACCCCACATGGCCACGACCTTGTTGTAAAATCCTGGTGCGCCTTGTGGGAGAAAAATAAAAAGCAGGTACTTCTCAATAGCGATTGGATTTTCCCATAGGCTGCTGGACTCCAGGGTTTTCCACAAAAGAGTAGGACAAAAGGTCTATTGTCAACATTAGGGTCAGCTCAGCAACAAGCAGGCGTAAGCTGTAATGTAAGTCGCCCCCGCTCAAACAATTTTGCATCACTGGTCATATGTAATGCGGGATCAATCATAAGTATTACTGAAGTAATAAGGGTAGGGTTTGGTGCTCCAAGAAATCACACTGCCACAGTATGTCCAGGTGTAATAGCGTGGACTTGTGGTAGTATCGTGATGGTATGGGGGGAGGTGCGGTTGCACCTCAGATCTTTTCACTTCTTTGCATGCCAGTGCATGGTGCCACAGCATTTGGGACCACCTAGATGTGGTACCCAAGCTGGTCCTGCCTTTCCTCAGTGCACCGTTTTCCAGCAAAGTGTGCAAGTGACCAGATGTGGTTGCTGTTTATTCTGTGTGAAGTACTTCCAGAGATTTGATTTTCATGTGTAGCAACAACACTCAGGCTGGGCTTCTTTGGACTTGATGGTGCTGCAGGTGGGGGTGCTTTAAAATAGTCCAGAAGACTAATGCTTTCACATTGTGATCCGCAAAATACTGTATAGAAGAGTATGTCAAAAAAAAAAATAAAGGGTGCAACATTTCTAAGTTCAACATATCTAAGTTGTCGAAATCGGGAGCCCAAAACTAAAGGCAACAAAAAAGGTTTCGGCCTGGATGGTGCCGTAGAGTGAGAATAAGAGCGTAAGAGAGAGAGATCTGCAGGCAACCTGAGGATCTTGAATCATTTTGGTGCGATCTTGTAAGTGTACTGCAGGTGTTTGGCATGCTGGAGGCTCAGTTTGATCTCACAGAGGGTTTCAGGTTTTCTTGCGCTCATTAGTGTTCCAATCAGGACTCTCAGATCTCGGGCAGATACGTCAAATTCACTCAGCCAACCAGATCCCTCAAACCATCTAAAGAAAGTTGCACTTCCTATTCATTTGTGGGTTTTGCTAGGCTGCGAGGGACAGTGTTATTCGGCGCAGACACACAACTGGAGGCTGTTAAAAGAGTTTTGAGTAGTCTTAGCAGCAGCTTTTAGACTTGGGTGTTTCAGTGTAATTTGCTGTTGCTTACAGACATTGTGTTGCCTATTTTGTGTCCCTTTTCCTGTTTATGGTGTGTTTAGTATTCTCTTCTTTCCTCCTGTTAATGAAATCCCAAAAAAATAAAAGGAAACTCTGCTCTTTCTTCATGTCACTTTTTCCTTTCGTCTCCCCTGATAACACTTTAAATGTTAAATAAAATGTCCTGTCCCTGGTCAATTTCCCAGAACATGAAAATAGTTGTTTACTCTTTCCTAAGTTCCTCCTGCTTGTTTGTTGCTGTGTTCACCTCTCCATGTGTTTGTTTTGCTGGTGGTGTGTGATTCTTGCTGTATAGATTACTGTAGTGTTATGTGTCTTGTTCCATGAGTGTGCTTTTTTGGACGTTGTCGGTTCTTCGGTTCTCTATGAAGGCTTCTCATAGCAGGAAGGGAATGGTACTCTTGGGTCTTTGGAAGTGAAGGATCTGGAATGTGGGAGTAGGAGCTGCATGAGGCGGAGCAGCGTTCCCCATAATTGATAAGAAGGGTGGACCGTTCATGCTGCTAGTTGGCACCAGTTCACCGGCACTGGCCACACAGCATAGCCGGTAGGGGAGTTTGGCTTCAGAAGGACGAGCAGGAGTGAAAGAGCAGGAAGGGTCATTGGAAGAGGCCCCTTTGAGTAAAGAGGCCCAGCGCATCCCTTGCCTCTCTCCCCAGGCTCACCTGCTTGCCACAGTCCTTCACTTTGCAGATGACCGTGCACTCAACACCCTAGATGGTTTTCGCCAGTGGCAGGCCCAGGTAACGCCACAACCCTGACAATAAGGGCTTTGTGAAGGAGTAGATGGCTTTGCCCTCTGGGAGTCCTATGCACGCCTTGCCCCATGTGCACTTGCAGGCACGTGGTGAGCGTTCCACCTCCTTCGCTTCCGCACCCTCAGTTAGGTCCATCCCCTGCTACAGAACCACCATAGGCTGGTCCTCCCCTGCGGTTCCTCTCCGTGTCTATGTATGCCTGTATGTATGTTGCATATGACCCAGGAGGACAGCTCAGCGGGTTAAGCGCTCTCCTCATACACATGGATGGCCGGCACATTCAGATTCCAGGGAGGCAGCTGCAGCCATCCATCCTTGGAAGGTCAATAAGCTGAGAACCATTGCATTGGGTAATGGCAATATCTATTACCACACACCCTTTAAAAACAGGGAATTCACCATGGACCGCTAATGATATATTGTTATATTACGTTGTATGGGTGTTTGCCTGTATGAAACATGCACTGTGCATCACATCGTGATGTATGCTATCAGTGCACAGACAGGGCCCCCATGATTTATACGTTTTTCTTTTGCATCTGTAATTTTTGTTTGTGCGGTGCTTCATGTATAACAAAGGCAGTCCTACTGGTTTTGTCAATACTTTCTATAAAGCGTTGGCTGAAGATCGTGTGACTTCGCCTTGTAGCACTTTTAACGACTTGCCTTATGAACCCTAGAGAATTCTCCAACTGTTCAGATCGCATTCCCACCACAAACCAACTTCATTAGTGCTTAGTTGGAAGTAGGACCAGTTAAGTCAGAAGCAGCGACAGGAGCCCGCACATGCTGGGCTGGACACAGGCCACTGAAGACGATGCATTCAGCTACTGACCTGGCCAGGGAAATATTAAGGGATTTTGAAGAGATCCAAAGTCTCTGATCGCCCCGACCCCCTCGTCTTGATCACAGCGCATAGCTTGATATGCTCCACAGAAGGTATTGAAATAATTATTGGAAAAATGAAAAGAAAAGTCCATAGGCGCCCCTCGGCGAGAATGAACACAGGTAAACGAGCTGTTCTTTGGGAAGGTACCCTCTAGAGAGTCTGCAACCACACTTTAGCTCACTGTACCTTTCACAGAAGGGAAATAACCATGTGCATATCAGTCTGAACAAGAGTTAGCAAGGGGTCCACGTCTGGATGGGCCTAGGAAACTTAGGGTGACTAAGGCACAGCTCCACCTCACTGAGGAGGCCACACAAGGCTGAAACACGTGTATGGGGTTGCTTTGGTACTCTTGTTCAGAAGGGAATTGCCATAGCATTTTGGTGCTGGACTGCCCATGTGGGCGGGACAAAGACTGATATGCAAATTTGGTATGTCCATCTGTGAAAGGTACAGTGAGCTAAAGTGTGGCTGCAGACTCTCGAGTGGGCACCTTTCCAAAGAACAGGTCAATGGGTCGTGTTCCTTCTCGCAGGGGGGCACCTGTGGACTCATTTTTTTAAAATAATTATTGGCACTCCCTTCAAATTCACACATGACACCATGGCCAACACCACCCTTACAACCATAACGCCTCTCTTGCCCCAACCTCCCTGCAGGTCCATGGCAGCTGCTTGCATGGACCTAGAGCACTCTACACCTGAACCCTGAGCACCAGATACCAATGTGAGCATTCCCCACCCCCATTAAGGATACACAAGCAGACACCATAAGAGGAGACATGCACGTGTTCATTCAGCATGCTGATAGCAGTGAGCACCCACTAATAGGACGGCCAAGATAAAAACAATACACAAGAAACATGCTGGGAGAGGTAGTAGCACCCTGAAACATAGCCTGCCCCCACCACTGGAACATGACATCAAAGGCACATGCACCCCCGTGTGCACACACAGCCACCAGCTCTATCCATCAAACAACCTGTTCCACATGCATAGTTTCCAATACCAGAGCAGCACTCAGGCAACCTTACATTGAATGTGTGTGCAGCTAAAGGATACAGTTGACAACAGCACCTGTTATCTCACATCAAGTGCACAAGGCAGCCAGGGAGAAGACTGCAGAGCCACGCTAGCTGCACCTCCACAAGCAGGGTCCTCAACTTCCTCTCCACTTACCACTACAACAAGTTATACCACTGCACCACATGCTGGGGGCATCCATGGCAAGACCCCTGCCAGACAGCTATCTGTGACAATGCCAACAGCCTCTGCCACCCCCAGCCTCAATTCACCCTTCACCACAGCAGTGCTGGACCCTGCAACAGCCAGCAAGGGTCATCCCGCGGCCACGTCTAGGGACCTTTATGGCATAGCCATTGCTGATAGCCAGCAGTATCCACCTAATAGCACCCTCCACAATACTTGTGTCACTGCCGACCACATGGACACCCAGGGTAGATACTCTGTTCATCTGAGCCTATCACCTGTAGACACACCTTCTTCCCCCTCCCAGGTCATTCAGGGTCCGCTGGGGCATGCGGACCCTAACACCGCCATAGGTAACAACAATGATGACACCTCAGTTGACGGGGTTGGAGGAACAGATATGAGGAATCAGGGAAACACGCTATCTCCTACCCAACCCCAAGCCATCCTGCCCCCAGACACCCTTTCTGCTATATAGAAGAGTCTGGTCAGAATGAAGACCAGGAAGGAATGGATGGAGCAGCTGGCTGACCACCATCCTCAACAGGCCCCGGGCAATGTGAGATGCTGTGCAGGGTACGTCACCCAGGCAAGCAAGCCTCAAGCATCTCACGGCACCCAGCATTGTGCCTGGGCAAACTGCAAAGGCGCGTGCAGAGGCTATGCCAGCAGGACAATACACCAGGCATAGCCCATCCTTCTGATGCAGCAGCACATCTCTGGGCTGCATTCGAACAGCTCCCCACCTACCACCCCCACAGCAGGCCTCCGTGTGGGCAGTCCATGGTGGCATTTCACGTGCACTGCCACTCGTTTAACAGTGGCCCGCTCCACATCAGAGAAACACTGATGGGGAAGCAGGAATCGGGAGGGCTTCCACGTGTGACTCTAGGGATGTGGTATATCATGGGTGCTGGGGTCATGAGGGATGGGGAGGGAATGTTGTTGAAATAATATCTACATTGTACCTGCACATAACACAAGTCCCATACTCATGTGTGTATGCATAATCCATGTAGAAGCCGTGCAAAGATGTTTCTATATGCAATTGGCAATGTTTCCTGGCAAATCAGCCTCTCCTGCCTGAGGTCGTGATGTGTGTGTCCTGGTCGTGATGTGTGCCTTGTTGAAGCCCCCCTTTTTCTGGTGCCCATGTATTCCTGATTGGTGCCAGTAGCCTGTGTATGTGTGGGTCGCCTTAGTCTCCTGCACTAGAGCACACTTAGGGAGCTGCAAGTCAGTGTTCTCCCTGGGGATGTTTACCATCTATTCTTCACGGTGTTGTCTCTCACAAGGTGCATGTGACTACAAGCTTCCAGTGCCACAATGTGTCTGCATTTTAGGAGTGGCCTGAAGCTGCCCAATGGCCCTGTGCTATTGCATGTGTGTCAAGCCCGTTCTACGAATCATCTCCGCGGCTACCGCTTTCCACATTGACAGTATTTGCTGACCTGTGCCAGGTAGTATGTGCGTCACTGAGTGTAGTGCTGTTTTGTTCTTGCATTTATTTTATGTATTGTGTCTTCTGTACTTTTGCACGGCCCAAGTGCCTTGCTCCAAATGGGGTCTGCGTTTTCCTGTGTCCATGACTAGGTGCCAAGGGCAAAGGCACAGGTCACATGACGACATGGGTACTGCACTTTTCCCATTTGCTTCCCTATGAATTCTGGTACCTCTAGATCTGTCGTGCACAATGTGTGTGCAGTCATAGTGGTTACTGCAGCTTTGGTGCCACTTGGGATGGTAAGAGGATCTGCAGCCTTACACATAGCAAGCATGTGGCTCATACATGGTACTCACTGCATGTATGATGCACAGCCGCCCCCTTGTTTCCCTTCTTGTATGGAGCTGCCAAATGCATGTCATTGTGACTCGACCCACATAACTATTATCCAGATGCGGTCTTTTCTAGGCTTTCCATGTGCAAGGTGCTGCTTCTTCGCACACTGGTGCATGCACAGCAGTGTGTCACTAAGAGGCCTGCATCGCATGTCACCCATATGTCATCAAATAGTGCTGCTTCCTGTTCCAGTTCACCTGCTTCTGTGCCTGGGGTGTCACCAGTACCACATGCATACACTCCAATGCTGCAATTGGGTTTGGGAGGTGGGCAATGGCATAGAACCATGCCTCTGTGGTGTACACCTCTGCTGTGCTACTGGGCAGGAAATGTGTTGGTGTGTATGCTTCAGGAGGGCATCAGGCAGCTGCACTGTGCATTTCAGAATGGTGGTTGTGACATGCTCTGAATCATGTCGGCTGTGTGCTGGAAGGTGTCCATGGCAAAAAGGTGCAGATACCAGCGTGAGCAGTGGTGATGTTGCTGCGCTGATATGTATTGCACTCAGGATGTCCGGCTGGATCAGTGCCAGGATGTCTGTGACGGGCTTCCGGTTCATGCGATACAGAATCAGTAGCTGCCCCGCTGTCTGTTCAGACTTGGTGAATGTGTGCCTCCTCAGACCCCCTCCCATCCACCTTTAGCCAGGGGGGTTTCTTTGATGCTGGTGATTCGACAGCCTATTCGGCGCAACACAAAGCCACAGGCTCTGGATGTTGAAGTTGGAAATTATTAGTGGTCGCGTGGGGCTGGGGAAGTATGTTTGGGGAAGGTGTGGCACTTATATAGCCTTTAGTAGTCAAATGGCTTCCACCTGGGAATTTACTTCCATCACTTGCATTGCACAGTTTTTGTAAAGCATATAGCTCTGATGTTGGTGTTATTTTGGTGGTATTTGTACTTGTAATATGATGGCATTACTATGCGCTAATTACTCTGTCGCTAATTCCTCCAGAGGAGTTGGCAACATTTACTCGGAGGTAATTCCTCTGTCAGTAATTCCTCCAATGGAACTCTTTTAAGACTCCTAATTTGGTAAAGCAGTAAAAGTGGTGGTTATTCCATTAACACACATTTCCCCATCACTGTCTTACTCACAATGAGGCCTAGTTATGAGTTTAAAGGAGCTGCCATATGTGACACACTTTGATGAAGTGGTGTGGCTGGGATTTGAGTGCAGTATGCAATTTCTGCCCCTGTTTCCCAGTTCATGTTTTACGGAAAGATGCATCTTTTGGTGAATGTTTGACTTCAAGAAATAAAATTACACCTGTAAACCCAACCTGGAAAGCAATCAAATCACAAAATAATCCAACAGGGCAATATTTTTTTTATCAAGGTTTTATAGAAGCATTTTATGCAAAAGGAGAATGATTCCAGCTTCATTTTCTTCATCATCACGAGAAGTCTACAAGTATTAGAGTTCCAACTGATCTGAGCATTAAAAAATCTCATCTGGGTTTTAATACTGCATTTTAAAGCTTTAAATGCATGCAACATGCCGGCTTGAGGATTGTTGTTCGTGTGCAGAAGAACATTTGAAATTGTAAAAAAAAAACCTGCTTTTGGGTCCGATAAGCAGGCCAGAAAATACGCACGCAAGAGGCCTCTGGCATTTGGACACCTATCTTCTGTCTAGGGTCCCACCTGCACAAATGGCTATATGAAAAGAAAGAGGAGGCAAATGCCTAAGCAATAACACCAGACTGTAAGAAAGCAACCCTTTTCAAAGAAGACAGCACTGTACTATGCAACGAGGAAGAGTATATGCCCATGATCCCTACATTTGCCAGTAGCAAATTGATATGATCCTCAACGCTTTGCTTCCAGAGTCTTGAATTTGGCTACTTAATCAATTCTCCTAACACTTTATGCTCTTCATTAGGGGGCTGTGGAGCTGTCAGGATTTGACAACCCTCGTTTGCAGGAACAATACTAGATCTGTACCATACTGATGCAATGTTATTTTATATAACTAACGCTATCTGGTATAGAGATGTTGTTTTGTAGCATTTGTATCATCAAAGAATGTATGCAATCAAGCGTATTAACCTTAGAGAGAGGAAAGCTTGAGTTGAACTGGTGGAATATTGTATTGTGATCTAGTATAGGAACACAGATCTCTGCAACAAGTGCTTAACACACTGACTATCTTGCTTTTTATATTTATTTTGGTACGTTGTTTTATTACAATGACAACTAGATTTGCAAAAACAATCACAAGAAGAAGGATAAAATTGCAAGTTCAGAGAAATGATATGATATGGCATTTGATATGGCATTTGTAACGCGCCTATACACAAGTGTTTCAAGGCGTGAATTGGCATTTTCCGGTTCTCAAACTACTTCTCAGTATTTGCAATTGTTTGACAAGGTTAGGGTAAAAGGGGAGACAGCATTTGAGGGATATTTAGGGCATCCATGGTGTGGCGAATCGAGGGATTAATTCACTTCTCCCAAGAAGTGAGTTCCTTCCTGTGTGGCTAGGGAGTTGAGCCTGATATGCAACATTCCCTTTAGGGGTGCTCGTAAGCAGGACCCCACAGGGAGAGATTCTCCACTTCGGGATAAGGACTCCCTTTACCATAAATAACTCCCTTATTACTATATCCCCAAAACCAGAATAACAGTATTAACTGACAGACCACTAAATCCCTTTTGCATGTGTTATTATAATATAATAACAGCATAAGCCTGGTACTGAGAAGTGTAAAAATATGAAAGTAATGAAGGGTGCTTGTCTGTCAAGTACTGGCACAAAGAAACCAACAATAGGCATGGTGACACAGAGGAAGGACTTCCCCTGGAAGCTGGCAAAGCCAGAGCGATACTTCATAACAAGAGGAAGGTCAAGAGATCAAAGAAGTGAGACCCGGGAGTTTCAAACCAGCCGGATCGTGAATGCTGGGAAACCACAGGAGACGCTGCCTTGCTTGTCGGAAAACAGATACGAAGAAGCAGGGATATCAATCCGCTCTCTGACCAGAGCAGAGGAAACCCATAATAGTTTCTGGAAGGACTGTCGAGAGGGGCCAGTAAAAAAAGAGCCCTGTCGATGGCATGTTGCGTAGGTAATATGCCACTAACAGACCCAAGGAAGTCTGTTAATGGGTAGAGTGCCCAAACAACAGCCCCAAGGAGGAAAGTGGTGACGTGAAACAGAGTCACAGGAGAAACCCTTCAATCGCTGAAACCGCCAAAAAATCACCCTGACAGACCACAGGGAATAGAAAAAGAATGCTGACTCAGTGGCTCGGAACCCCTTCTATACAGGTACAGGGGAGAGTAGGAGATTGGTCAAGTGAGGTGTAAAGAGTGAAGATTACTCAGGGACCCTTCATACTCATCCCAGTAATTGTCATAAATATACACAGATTTGGGGACCCTGCATCCTCATCTGAGTGATTGGCAAAACTATACAAACAGTGAAAATCACTCGAGGACCCTGCATTCTACGACAAAGTGTAGTAACCACTGAGGAATAAGTGATAAGTGCCATTGTGAATGGCAAGACTGTAAGAGGAAAAATTATCAAAGAGAGGCTTTGTTTATACATCCTGAGAAGAAAAAAAGTATTTCGAGAAACGAGGGAAACATATACCCGAAAGTCTGGGAAGACCTTGAAAGAAATGAAGGAGCTATTACAAGGAATACTAAGAGACTATTTGAAGATATCCTAGTGAAGAGACTTGTGCTGAGAAGCATCCCCTAGGAGAAGGGAGTCATTCTTTTGACCTGTTGGTTTGTCTTAATAGTGGTAGGGTCTGCTTAGGCTAGTTCAGACAGAGGATGGACTATTAAGTTTGGACTTCAGGCTGGACGAAGCACACTGTAGTTTAGTTTTGTTAGGCAGGGGATCCCATAGATTAGGGTTATTGAGGAATTTTTATTATAATTTCAATAAAAAGCAAGTTGAACATAGCACTTGATAGTCTGTCTCCTCCTTCTGACCTACCACATAGGCTATTACCATGTATGAGGTTCTGGAAACAAGAAGATACTATGGGCCCGAGTTACAAAAATAGCACAAAGACCACAGAAAGTACTCTGCGCATAAAATAAATTTTGCGCACGAAAGTCACTTTGCGTGTTTGGCCTATTCATGGATTCCAAAGCGCAAACTAACCCGACGTGCAAAGAAAACCAAGCTGCGGGAGGAATTCCGACGAGACGCCCCCATGCACAGCAGATCCAGTCACATATACCAACATTTGTGCAGTCCGCATCCTCACCATCATGCACCCCGTCAACACTGTGAGCCGTCCCCCACAAACAAGGCAGTACTCAGGTGACACTGTGTAGGGTCCCCCGTAACTCCTAACTGCACCCAACAAAATGCCTTACATGTCTCGTAACCCAAGTCGGCCCATGATAAGTCTACATGCGAACCCCTGCAAATAATGACTGCATCCTGCTAATTTGCTTACACGCACCCCTAACTTCAATCGGCACCTCAACTGCATGCGGGAAACCCATCAACCCTGACTCTACCTTACCTTTGCACATGGTTCCTATGCGATTGGTACTTTGTGCCTCCTATCATGTGGCAGTGAGATCTCAAGTTTTGCGTACCTCTTTCCCCAGCATCACATTGCTCGGTCTGATCCATGAATGCACGTTTGTTTGTGCATTGCTGGGCTTTCGATTTCTTTGTATAGCCCATCCCTCGACATGCCCACTTAAGTCCTTATTCTTCCTCATTCGGCGTGGGGAATGGGGAATATGCATTTTCCGCCCACTATTTATTGCCTTGCGTAGGCCCATCCCACACTTTACTTGGAGTCTAGCGCAAAGCGCCTGACTGCAAGCAAAGACATGATGGGCCTAGGCAAAGTCACCGCAAGGTATGGGAAGAGCACGCAAAATCGGTTCCATGAGTCGACGAAAGGAGTTTTGCGTGCTGAAAAGTCACTTTTCAGCATGTAAGAAATTCCATAAATCATGCCCTAAATCCACTGCTATATATCTTAACTCATTTCCATGGATTAGCTTGTGGAGCTGACCTTTGTTGCTCAGTCTTTAAGGTATTTGTTTTAAAGAGGCTAGCCTCATAATTTCAATTGTCCACGTTTTCAATGAGGTATCATTGTTAAGTGTTCATTGTCTTAAAATGTCTTTTTATACTTGCCATCAAGCTTCTTGTAATCTAAAACTTTTTATTCTGCTCCAGAGATTCTGAAGAATGTAGGGGGTTCAACAGGACCCCACATTTTGAACACGTCTTTTGTCTGTGAGATGTGCATATTCAGGATCTCGCTCAAGGTAAAGCTAAGAGTTTTCCACCAATTTTCAATTTTCATATAGTTGCATGTGGGTAGTGCCTGCATCATCTGAATTAGAATGCCAACATTTGCTGCTGTACATTAGTCAGACCCACTCTTTGGAGGTGGCAGGTGTACAGTATTTTTTTAACACAATACGTTGTTGAATGTATATCACATTTAACATAAATCCAACTTGGCGAATTCCACGAATATTAGCCCATTTCTCTTATGTTATCTTTTCCTTTGGCTCCTTTTCCAAGCCTTTTTTCTTGTCCCACTCAGGCGTTCAACTCTTTCTTCATGTAGACCTTATTGTATTGAGGATGGATATAGTTTACCTTCCCCCTTTTTATTATGTGTTGAAGAAACTGGGTTAGGATTGAGTGACAGGAAGTTAGGTACAGAATGTGAGCTTATATGGAACCCTCGGCCTTACGAATCTTCCCTTGTCTTCAAGTTGAATGTCGTATTTGTTACTAACCTTTCAAAATGTTCACATTTTATGACTTTCTAATAGCTGACCAATCATTGTCAAGCCCTTTTCTTCACAGATCATGCAAATTCTCTATTGTTACAGACAGATTCAGTAATGGATTCCCTGCTATCGGGAAGCATGGCATTGAGCAGGTCTGGCTATACATGTTCTTGCATAGACAGTGGTATGCTTATCATGTGCAGATCATAGGATCCAAGAGGCTTTCGCCATGTCACTTTCTGTTCTTATGAAGCATGTGAATCAATGATAGCTCTCCATCAAACTATGGTTTGGAACTCAACTCAGATGGGAACACTATGGTTCGGGTCTTGAAGCCAAATGCGTAGCTGTGATATTATGTTACATGATGACCACAATAGAGTCAATGGAATTGTGGTGGGTCAAAGGAACGATGCTGACACTTTAAGGACATGGTTCGCAATATATTTGTAGTAAAGTAAGATAAGTGTTAAACTGCAGTCGTACAATACCGCCTTGTTATGAATATTGGCCTAAGCCCATTCGCGTTGCACAGAAAACCACGTCTGAAATGTTCTGACTTCTGCTCAACTTTGCCGCCATTTTAAGAATCATCCGCTATTTTTATTTTAACTCTTGCATGTGTTTTAAAATGGTGGACTGTGTTTTCAACTGCAGCCGAACCAAACAACCTTTGAGTTGTGTCAACATTTAGGCTGACCGAGAGCAGACTGTTTGTTCTATGCAAAGAAACATTGTGGCTCATATGAACTGCAATCCAAGTGTTGTCTGTGCTCACAAGCCTCATCCTCATTTAAACATTGGAACAATGTAGAACAAACTCAGACCGTGTGTTTTTGCTGAACTGCATTGCAGCGATTCTTGAAACAAGGCTTATTGTGGATCAGAGAACGAATGTCACCATTGTAACTTCATGGACACGCAAACTTGTTAAATCCGGTGTACAATATTGTAATATTTGTCATGTGAACTTGGCACCAACCCTAGCATGTAAATTATTAGTTTGGAGAGGGGCTGGACAATCTTTGGAAAATTGTATAAAAGCGTCCGCATTAAGTTGTCCAGCACTCTCACCCCTCACTGTGTCTGCTGGTACACAGTGTGACATATTGGAAGCCAGATAGCTATCTGCTTCTTTGAATTCTGTAGAGAAATAAAAGATACTTGTATCTTTTCAACTCGTGATTGGCGTATTTCATTTTGTGGTACTAAGCCTCGATATTTCTTTGGTCTTTCAGATGGTGCCTGAATAGGACCCTCAAGATTGATGTCTCCTCGCTGAAATGATGACCTGGCTATCGGACCGGGATTGGAGAGTGAGAAAAGGGGGCCCCTTTGTATGAGATGCAACACCTCAACAGTACTGCATGATCCAATCTATGAACGGTGAGCACGCAGTTCGAGAGGATATCTTGACGAGGTTCCCCATATCGCGGCGGGCTCTTTG
The DNA here is from genome assembly GCF_040938575.1 of Ambystoma mexicanum. Classification (NCBI taxonomy): domain Eukaryota; kingdom Metazoa; phylum Chordata; class Amphibia; order Caudata; family Ambystomatidae; genus Ambystoma; species Ambystoma mexicanum. The sequence goes on along the minus strand of NC_090936.1, from coordinate 503,054,428 downwards.
CCGAAATCGCCAACCATGAGGATCCTTTGTAATCTGATCGGACCTCCTTTGTATTTTGTAATCAGATTAGTCATGCCCCGATTCCTAAGAATCCTGATATTTGGTTGTAGTTTTGCACTCGCAAGTACAAACGACGCCAGGTAACACCAGTGATCTGACATGCCTGGGAAATTGTCTGCCTGTTTCAGGGGTTTATTCCACAGAGACAGACAATCGTTGGAATACGTCCGACTGGCACCACCTGGTGGTTTGCTGGCGTGTACTTTGTACTGTAAGTACGGCCTAGCTAGTATTGCATTTAAAGATGTTTGGCACAGACAAACTAGACATGCTTCTGAATTTCAGTGGCCAGTTCATGGTAGTTTTGAAATTGCCCATTTAGAATATTTAGAGTCTATATTGTTAAAGAAAAAGACTAGACCTGCAGCATTTGATGTAATTAAGGATTGGAGACAGGAAGCTATGCAGCAACTTAAGAGTAAAGAGAATCACACACGTCGACATGTGTCTAACACTGAAAAAGCATTATTGTATGATCAACAGAAACAGTTGGAATCTATTAAAAGTATGGATAAGGCTTTTCAACTTGGGGTACAGAAAATATATCCGTCTCAGGATTTTCATGCCTCAGACGAGCTAATCAATAAGATTTTGAATGAGCGTAGGACTGTTGCCACAGCACCACCTCCTTATGTGACTCTCCCTGTTGTTTTACCTCTTCCCGCTGTTACCTCCTCCAATTGTTGCTCCTCCTCCAGTTGTTGCTCCTCTTCCTTTTTCGTTCCCCCTTATGCATCTCCGCCCTTACCGACAGTTGATGTTCCCTTAATTCCGTCTTTACCACCAGCGGTAGTGTCTCCACTACCTATTGTACAAGATTTGTCTGAAATTTCTTTTCCAAGTGGTTCTGCTCCACTTGCAGCGATTGAAGGGGCGACTGCTGATTCAAAAGTATTGACTCGTATTCCAGTATCTAAAACAAACTAGAAAAAGAGAATTGTGTGCATGGGCGAAGAAATGTATAGAAGAAGGTGAAAAATCAGCTGTCTTAACTGCAATTTCTGACCAAGAAAGTTTTCCCGAACAGAATATTTTGATAGAGGGGATGGGAATGCACTTGGCTGATGTTTGGAGTGATTTGAAGGACATGGATGTCCTACAGGGGTTGAGGGATTTTAATGTTTTAGCTCAAGGGACACTGCAGAGAAAGTACATGACCATGTTGAGAGGGTAATTGAGTAAGAGGGAGTTAGATCAGTTACAGAATGATGAAATAGATGGTAATACATTGGAAGCTTCGTATGTGCAGAAACAATTTCTTCCTTCTTGTAAGCCAATGTGTGAAGAGACGCATATTTGCACAAGAGACGCGCTTAAATGGATTTCGGATGTTTCAATTTTTCCCATTGAAGTATATGACACGTTTAGTCAGTATACTCCAGGTATAAAAAGGAAAGTGTTACAGGTAATGGTAGGGTACCTACAGGATGAGCTTATGAAGAAAAAGGTCTGTTGTCCCGCAGATTTGATAGTCATTTATAAAAGAGCATTTTTTCGCCCGATACTGCTCTGACTACTTTGTCACTTGATTTAGCCTTGTTGCTTAATGAACGTTCAGAATTGCCTACTTCTCAATTGCCAATGAGGGAGGTTCCTCCGACATTTGTTCCTAAAGTAAAAATTCCAGCTAATGCCGCGACAGGCACAGCAGCCGCTACTATTGAAGCTCATTATGTCTCACAGTGTGTTCATGTCCCATTTTCTAGACAGGAAGTGAATACCATTAGACAGACGATTCCGGATATTAGGAAAAAAACAACAGGATTTTATAAAGAAATAGAATCTGTCTTGCATTCGTCAGTTTTCACGCTGGGTGATATAGACTTGTTGTTCCCTGTGATCCTACCTGCTGATTTATGGAAACAGATTAGAACTATAGATGATGTGGCAGGACTGGGTGATACATGGGTTAACTTGGTACGGATAGAAGGAGAAAGGAAGGCTGGTGAGAAACCACCACAGGTGATATTGACACTGCCAGACAGAATAGTAACTAAATTGAAGACTTTGGTTCCAGTGAGAAGAATAGTTTGGGAAAAGCTTACAGCTTGCATCCAGGGGAAATCTGAAGGTGCTACTGAATTTTTATCAGTTCGAACAAGTGTTGTCAGATTTCAGCGGTCAGGACTTAAGTACCCAGTCAGAAAACAGGTTGTTTATAGACACATTTGTGCGTGGATTTTTGCTGATATCCAAATACAAATTATGACTTCCGAAAGCGCTTGGCAAGCAAAATCGCAGTTTGAAGTATTGCACATGGCTCAGTATTATGAAAATAGGGTCAATAATGAAAAAGAGAGGATAGAAAAGGAGAAGGGAGACTTAAAAACAAAGGTATTGTTGCAGCAAATAGTAAGAGGAACTAGAGGTGGAAATACACAGTTTAGAGGAAAGTTTACCCCACAGAGTAATGCGCAGATGGGTCCTGTACACATGAACCAATGTGCTTATTGCAGACAAGAAGGTAATTGGCAAGCACAATGCCTGATCATTCAGTTTCGATCGAATAACACATATGGTACCATGGGTAGACAATCCAGAGGCCGTCCTGCGACAGGAGGTCCTGGTAGAAGTCAGTTCGCTCAGAATCAACAGTCATTCTCACAAGATAGTCAGCAGCATAGTGCAAATAATGGGTACATTTTTGATAATCCTTCGACTGTTTATCTTTCTGAGGATCTTGCATTTGATGATGTACTGTTCTGTTAGGACAGCCCGAAGCAGAGTCTGGAACCAGTACCTATTCCCGTCGATCACAAAGTGCCCTACCTAGAAATGAAGTGGGGAATAGGAAGCATCTATTTTTGATAGAAGCACAGAAGTGTTCTCTTGATTGTTCGCGGATCGCAGATATTCCCCTCTCAGGGCAGAACAACATTTTTGTTGGGCTCTCTGGTTCGCCAGTGGTTAGTCTGGTTTCCCAGTCGATACCAATTTCACTGGGGCCATTCACTGATTCATGTCCATTTCTTTTGACGACGAATTGTGGTGAAATCTTGTTGGAGTTAAATTTGCTGAAAGAACTGAATGCTGTAATTTACTGTTCTCCGGATGGAGTGTATTTAACGATATCACCTCAACAAACTTCTGCTTCACAATTCTTGACTAGGCCTTTATCGATTGAATTTGATAAGGTTCCTGCATGGTTATGGGCGGTTGATGATAATGACGTTGATATTTTAGAAATTGAACCTGTTAAAATTGTGTTGAAACCAGGTGTTAAACTACCACGTATTCCACAGTATAAGGTTTCAGTTGACAGTGGGCAAGCTTTAAAGAGTATAGTTTCTGATTTTTTACATCGAGGAGTGATTGAGGAAATTTCAGGAACGTTGTGTAATAGTCCAATCCTACCGGTGTATTAGAAAGGGGATAATGCAATTAATTTCCGTTTTATTATTGATTTACGCGCTATCAATAAGATTGTTGCTTCACACTTTCTGATTGTGCCTGATGTGACTACTATATTAACAATGATTCCAGCTTCAGCTACTCATTTTAGTGTAGTGGATTTAAAGAATGCTTTCTTTAGTATTCCTGTACATGTTGACAGTAGATATTTGTTCGTGTTCACCCTAGGGGGACACTCGTTTACATTCACTTGTGTGCCACAAGGGTACACTGAGAGTCCAAGCATTTACAGTAGAGCTTTGAAGGAACAGCTTGATACACTTGAGTTGCCTTCCACTTGTACGTTGTTGCAGTATGTTGACGATCTTCTTTTAGCTGCAGATTCAGAGGTTTCTTGCAAGGAGGGCACTGTGTTGGTGCTTATTCATCAAGCAGAACATGGGCATAAAGCTTGATTGAAAAAGTTTCAATATTGTCGACAAGAGGCTGTCTATTTAGGTTATCTCCTGTCAAAGGAGGGGAGAAGACTGACACCTGAACGGATACAAAGCATCTCTAGCATGTCTGTCCCAAATACACAGAAAGAGGTCAGAGCCTTGATAGGCATGGCTTCATACTGTAGACAGTGGATCCCTAATTTTTCAGTAATGATAAAACCAAAACCAATGTTGGCATTGACAAAGAAGGGCATTTCTTTGCCTTCACCGTGGAACATGGATTGCCAGAAAGCTTTTGATCAGCTCAGGGCAGCTTTGTGTTCAGCACCAGTTTTGGGCATACCAAATCACGCCAAGGCCTTTGTGTTGTATGTGCATGAATGTAATGGATGGCTTTGGCTGTGTTAACGCAGGAGCAGAAAGGGAAGAATAGACTGTGCAGTTATTTTTCCTCCTCGCTTGACCCTGTTGCATGTGCTTTGTGGAGATGTTTGAGAGCTGTTGCTGCTGCCGCTGCATCTGTAAAACAAAGTGAGGGTATGGTTCTGGGTCACTCCTTAACCGTGATGGTTCCTCACTCTGGAGATGTTCTATTAAACAGAACGCAAATGCAACATCTCACATCAGCACGATTAACAAGATACAAGCTGATTGTATTTTCACCGCATATCCAAATTAAGAGATGTTGCGCATTAAATCTGGCCGAACTATTGCCTCTTCCACAAGAAATTGCTTGCAGTGATAAGATGTCACATGAGTGCCTCTATACCACAGAACAAAAGACTAGGGGCAGAATTGACTTAAGTGATACACCATTGAAAGATCCAAAAGGGGAATTGTGTTACAATTAGGTACTCACGAATGTCCGGAAACAGCAGAGGAGTAGAATAGCTCTGAGGTATATAGGTAATTCCCCCAAAGTGTTCAGAGGCCAGAGAACTGGACTCAGTGCACTCCGGGGGCAGTACCCTTGGGAAACCCTCGTGGGGAAGAAAACCCAATTGTGTCTCGTAGAGGATGGTGTCTTCCGAGTAGCTGTGGAAGAATGGTAAGTACTGCAGGCTGAAGGAGGTACGATTCCAGGAATCCGCTCGGGAAGAAGGGTGGAGCAGCAATGTAGAGGAAGTCGAGTGCAGCAGGCTTGTGGACGGAACGGTTCAGGAATCCGCTCGGCGAAAAGGAACTCGAGCAGCAACGTGGAAGGAAGTCCGGTCGAGCTCTATGTAGTAGGCAAGGAGAAAAGTAAGAAGGAAGCGAGAAAGGAAGTAGAGTAGAAATGAACCGCACACGAGTGTACGGGGAACGAAGGCAAGAGGAGAAACGGGGAAAAAGTAAGGTAAGGAAAAGTAGAATAAGTTGAGACGGAACTCAGACAAAGTGCAAAAGAGAGGATGAGAGGCTTAGAAAACCTCAGCGGTAGGATAGCAGAAAGTTAGAAAAAGCACCAGCGCGAAGCGAGGTGAAGCGAACAGAAGCGACGCGTCTGGCCCAACCATAGAGAGGAAGATATAGAATGGGCAGACGCGGTCGCCATGTTGGAAACAACTAGAACGGTAATCGTCGTGTGGTAATAGCGCTGATGAGCCGCCATCTTGAGTTCCATTGTTGGTATCGTGAATGACTCATTCTCCATTTCCGCCATGTGTGTTGAGCTGAATTCCTGACAGTATGCCCTCCCCGTGGGGTGATTGGACCAGGTTTCCAAGGGTGAGATCGATGGAATTTGTTTACCAGTCTGGAGGCATGAACTGATGAAGCGTTTTCCCAAGTTCTGTCTGATGGATTGTAGCCTTTCCAATCGATTAGATATTGCAACTTCCCATGATAGTATCTGGAGTCGCATATTGCTGCTACTTCGTACTCAGGACCATCTTGAGTATCCACTGGAGGGGGAGTATGATTGAAGCCCCTATTGAACCTATCCAGTATCTGTGTCTTGAGTTGAGAGACATGGAAAACATTATGGATCCGGTGCCAGGATACTGGTAGACGGATTCTATATGCTACCTTCCCGATGGCCTCAATAACGGGAAATGGTCCAAAATACTTGGGTGAGAGTTTCGATGGTACCAAATGTTTAGGAAGGTATTTAGAGGAGAGCCATACCAGATCTTTAGGTTTGTATGTGGGTTCCTGTGAGCGTTTCTTGTCAGCTTGTTGTTTTACCCTGTCTCTGGTTTCAGAAAGGGTAGCAAGGGCTGTAGCATGCCCTTTCTGGATGTTGGAGACTAACTCATCCACCGCTGGGATTTTGGTGGATCGAGGAGTTACGGTAGGGAAGCTGGATGGATGGAACCCATATGTGCATAAAAAAGGTGTCATTTTGATGGCAATGTGAAAGGAATTATTATATGCGAATTCAGCATATGGTAGAAGAAGACTCCAGTTGTCTTGAGAAGCTGAAACAAAGCAACGCAGATACTGTTCTAAGGATTGATTTAGTCTCTCTGTTTGCCCATTGGATTGCGGGTGATACCCAGAGGTGAGGTTTCTTTGTATACCTAAGGTTTTGCATAGTATCTTCCAGAAGGAGGAAACATATTGTGAACCTCTGTCAGATATGATGGATTTTGGAAGTCCATGGAGGCGGAAGATAGTTTGTAAAAAACAAGATGCCATCTGAGCTGCTGATGGTAATCGGCTCATGGGAATGAAATGTGCTAGTTTGGTCAAAGTATCTATAGATACCATGATGGTTGTATTGTTTGAAGAAGGTGGTAAATCTACAATAAAATCTGTAGATATGCATTCCCATGGTTGAGTGGGAAGTTTAGGTTGTACTAACCGCCCTGTAGGCTGATGTCTAGGAACCTTAGACTGCTGGCAGATGGAGCAAGAGGACACATAATCCTTGATGTCTTGTGTAACTCCAGGGCACCAAAAGTGTCTATTGATGAGTTCCCAGGTGGTTTTGATCCCTCTATGTCCTGCGGCCTTATGGTCATGACACATATGTAATACTCTCTTTCTTGATGTACCTTCAGGTATGTATAGTTGGTTAGCTCGAAAGTAAAGTCCGTCTTCCATTCTCAGGTCATGATCACTGATTTCTGTCTGATTCAGTTCTTGGTATTGTTTTCGTATAGTTTGTAAGTAAGAGGAAACATAGAATAGAAAAGTGGCGTGTGACCACATCTTTTCCGGGAGGAATGACAAAGTATTGTGTGAACTTCTGGATAGAGCATCAGCGATTTGATTATTGGTTCCAGGTATGTAAGTAAGGATGAAGTCATAGGATGAAAAAAAATATGCCCACCGAGCTTGTCGACTGTTTTGGCACTCCATGTTCTGTAACACTTTCAAGTTCCTGTGATCTGTGCGAATTTGAACAGGGTGCTGAGCCCCTAAAAGGAGGTGTCGCCATTCCTGGCAACTCCTTTTTATAGCTAAGAGTTCTTTTTCAAGTACGGTATAATTGCGTTCTGATTCTGTAAGGGATTTCGACATGTAGGCAATTGGATGTTCGAGCCCTTCTTTTGAAACTTGTTTGAGTACTCCTCCTATGGCTGAATCCGAGGCATCGGTTTCCAATATAAAAGGTTTTGTCTGATCTGGTAACCGTAATATCGGTGCTGTAGAGAAGGCTATCTTGAGACCTTCAAAGGCTTTCTGAGTGTTTGGATTCCACTCAAAAGATCTTCCTTTTCGAAGAAGAAGAGTGAAGGGTTTGATGATTCTAGAAAAATTTGGAATAAATTTTCGGTAGAAGTTAGTGAACCCTAAGAACCGTTGTACCTCCTTTACGTTCTGAGGAGGTTTCCATTTGTAGATGGCTTCTACCTTCCTTGGATCCATAGCAGCTCCTTCTGCAGATAAAATGAAACCCAAATAGGGGATACTGGGTAGATGAAACGAGCATTTTTCAATTTTGGCAAACAATCTATTTTGACGAAGCCGTTCTAAAACTTCGGAAACATGGATAATATGTTCTTGCAGATTGTTAGAAAAAATGAGGATATCGTCCAAGTATACGATTAGGGTATGAAGGAGTAAATCCGCAAATATGTGATCAACAAAACGTTGAAAGACTGAAGGGGCATTTGCTAGCCCAAAAGGCATCACCCGATACTCATAATGTCCGAAAGGCGTGCGGAAGGCTGTTTTCCACTCATCTCCACTTTTAATTCTGATCAGATGATATGCCCCTCTAAGGTCGAGTTTTGTAAAGATAGTTGCACCTCTGACTGCTTCCAGAATGTCCTGGATAAGGGGCAGTGGGTATCGATCTTTGTATGTAACTTTGTTTAGGCCTCTATAATCGATGCAAGGGCGGAGCTCTTTACAATCTTTTTTGGGTATAAAGAAGAGTGAAGCACCTGCAGAACTTCTAGACTCTGTGATGAGACCATGACACAAGTTAGTTTGTAGGTATTCCTTTAAGGCAACCTTCTCGGAAATAGAAAGAGTGTACATGCGACCAAAGGGTACTTGCGCATCTGGTAGTAATTCGATAGAACAATCGTCTTTTCTGTGGGGTGGTAATTCCTTGTATTCATCATTTGAGAAAACAGAGCTGTACTTGTGGTAACATTCCGGTAGTAGATTCAGGTGGGATATGGTAGATAATACCGGGCTTTTGTCTGGGGATGCAGTTGTAGTATACAACCCCACCACCCCTTTGGGTAGGCAAGAATGCAAGCAGTGTTCGGAACCCAAAAATAATGTTCCTGCAGTCCAATTAATGAATGGGTTATGTTTAACAAGCCATGGGAGACCCAGTATGATTGGATAGTGAGCGGCTTTTATCAAATCGAATGATAATTCTTCTTCATGAGTAGAAATCTTCATGGTGAGAAAAGTTGTGTTTTCTTTAATGGTTCCTGATGATAAAGGATTTCCATCTACTCCTTCCACTGGCAGACTCAGGGTTTTAGTCACCCGGGGTATGTTGTTTCTGAATGCCCATTCGGAATCCATAAACAATCCCGCTGCTCCACAATCTACTAAGGCAGGTATTTGTTGGATATGATTGTCTAGAAATTGTAGAGACACATTGATTACCACCATCTTATGGTGAGTCGAGGTTGTTTCCTGGGAACTTTGTACCAAAGACCCACTCATGGTTCCCTTCATGGGTGGGAGTTGTCGTTTCCCTGACGTCTAGGAGTAGTCAGGTGACAATCTTTTAGAACATGTTTATCGGAACCACAATACATGCATAAACCTAATGTTCTTCTTCTTTGTCTTTCTTCCGGTGTTAATGGTCCTCGAGCTATTCCCAATTGCATAGGTTCCCCTGATTCTTGGTTTTTACTGGTCCTTGTAATATCCGACTTGTAAGGTCCTAACAGTGGACGTGATTTCCCTTTCTTTCTTTCTAGATTTCTTTCTTGTATCCGGTAATCCATTTGGAGTACTAATGTAACCATTTCTGAAAAGTTGTGAGGTCTAGGAACTCTAGAGACTTCATCTTTGAGTTCTTCACATAGGTTCCGACGAAATATGGTCAGGAGAGCATCATCAGCCCATGCCGTCTCATTGGCTAATTGTTTAAACTGTGTGATGAAAGTTAGGATATCAGTATTCCCTTGCTTCAGATCCAAGAGATTTTCTTGTGCTGAGACCACTAATTCTTTTCTCCCAAACATGGCTTGCAGACTATTGGTAAATCCGGCGTAAGAATCCATTAGCTGATTGTTGGTGGTGACTAATGGTGTGGCCCAGGCCAGGGCGCTGCCGGCGAGATTAGATATCAGAAAACTTACTTTAGCTCTATCGTTTGGGAAAAACGAGGCTTTCAAAGTTATTTGCACCAAACAAGAATCCAAGAATTCTTTTAGTTTTTTAGGGTTGCCATCGTATTTTCCCATGGGTAATGATCCTGGAGGGATCTCTGCCCTGTTTGCAACCATTTGTCTCAATGTTGCATTTTCGTTTCTTAACATCTGTACTTCAGTACTGAGACTCTGCATGGCTGTCATTACTTGTTGCATCTGCTGTTCCATCTTTTGGGCGTCGCTTTCTGTTACAATTAGGTACTCACGAATGTCCGGAAACAGCAGAGGAGTAGAATAGCTCTGAGGTATATAGGTAATTCCCCCAAAGTGTTCAGAGGCCAGAGAACTGGACTCAGTGCACTCCGGGGGCAGTACCCTTGGGAAACCCTCGTGGGGAAGAAAACCCAATTGTGTCTCGTAGAGGATGGTGTCTTCCGAGTAGCTGTGGAAGAATGGTAAGTACTGCAGGCTGAAGGAGGTACGATTCCAGGAATCCGCTCGGGAAGAAGGGTGGAGCAGCAATGTAGAGGAAGTCGAGTGCAGCAGGCTTGTGGACGGAACGGTTCAGGAATCCGCTCGGCGAAAAGGAACTCGAGCAGCAACGTGGAAGGAAGTCCGGTCGAGCTCTATGTAGTAGGCAAGGAGAAAAGTAAGAAGGAAGCGAGAAAGGAAGTAGAGTAGAAATGAACCGCACACGAGTGTACGGGGAACGAAGGCAAGAGGAGAAACGGGGAAAAAGTAAGGTAAGGAAAAGTAGAATAAGTTGAGACGGAACTCAGACAAAGTGCAAAAGAGAGGATGAGAGGCTTAGAAAACCTCAGCGGTAGGATAGCAGAAAGTTAGAAAAAGCACCAGCGCGAAGCGAGGTGAAGCGAACAGAAGCGACGCGTCTGGCCCAACCATAGAGAGGAAGATATAGAATGGGCAGACGCGGTCGCCATGTTGGAAACAACTAGAACGGTAATTGTCGTGTGGTAATAGCGCTGATGAGCCGCCATCTTGAGTTCCATTGTTGGTATCGTGAATGACTCATTCTCCATTTCCGCCATGTGTGTCGAGCTGAATTCCTGACAAATTGTTTTGTGATGGCTCCTGCTTCAAACTTCTGGATGTTACATCCATTGCCGCTTATGCAATCACTACATTAAGCACTATTGTGGAAACCAAAAGAATTCTGCATAACTCCGTGCAGGCCGCAGAGATTATTGCATTGACTCAAGCTTGTGAACTTTCTGAAGGGCTTAGTCTGAATATATTTACAGACAGTCAGTATGCCTTTGGGGTGGTTCACAACTTCAGTCGATTATGGGCAGAAAGAGATTTCTTGATCTCGCATGGAACTAAGATACAGCATGGCACTTTGATAGTTCGGCTTCTTTCAGCACTTGCGCTTCCTACTCAGTTAGCGATAATGAAGTGCGCAGCACACCAGAAAGTAACAGATGATGAAGGGAGAGGAAACACTTTTGCTGACAGAATAGCCAAACAGACTGTCACTGATTTGCATTCCAAAATGTATATAACGAAAGAGGTCACTAACACTTGTGTGATAGACGCAGGAATTGGGTGCATAAAAGATATTCAGGCTGATGCCACTTCAGAAGAGCTTAAGCAATGGGCTGAGGGTTTAGCAAGTTTAGACGATGAAGGTTTTTGGGTATATAATGGAAAGCAAAGATGAATACTGCCCGATGCTTATGTCACCGCTATGGTTACGATGTCCCATGGTCCAACTCATATATGTGCTAAAAAGATTTGTAAAATGTTAGAACCTATCGGGGTGAATGTAAATATCTCGAAAACTGCTGAGCGTTTTCTCCAAAATTGAATGGCATGCTTACAGTACAATGTGGGGAAGGGTACATGGACACAGAGGGGTAGTTTTGGCCCCCCTCTGTGGCTTTTGAGGGTATACACTTCAATTTCATTAAAGTGGAACATTGTCAGAATTACAAGCATGTTCTAGTAGTTATTTGTGCTTTCAGCAAATGGGTCGCAGCTTTCCCTTTAAAAGATGCCACAGCAATGACGATGGCGAAAACCATGCTGAAGGAATATTTTCCGAGGTTTGGTTTGCCGAGGGTCATTTGGTCAGACAATGATCCACATTTTATCCCCCGCTGTTATCCTGCAAGTATGCACAGGATTACAGATCGATAAACGGTTCGTTTCGGCCAGACACGCTCCGAGTGCCAGACTTGTAGAACGCCATAACGGTATATTAAAGAACAAAATGGCGAAGATCTGTGTAATAACCAATTTGAAATGGCCAGATGCCTTACTGATAGCTCTATTGTCCATGCAGACGACCGCACAAACGAAGACTGGGCTCTCTCCCTATGAGATAATCATGGGGAGACCAGCCAATATTTGGAATGTACCCAAACCTAAGCTACTGAAAGATGTAGATTTGCTCCTTTCTGAGTACTGTGACCAGTTAACTGAAAACTTGTATTATCAACAGGTGTGAGAAGCCCTCCCAGTAAAATATGAGGGTCCAGGTTATCGAATCCGACCTGGCAATTGGGTGCTCGTCAAATCATTTGAAAGAGCCTCCTGTCTCGCACCCGGCTGGAAAGGACCATTTTCAAGTCCTATTGGCCACACAGACCGCTGTACGAATAGAAAGGAAACGACAGTGGATCCACGCAATGCACATCAAGAAGATACCTTTTCCTCTGCCCCACGACAAAGGGGAAGAGAAGGAGATTGTTCACTCTGATACTCATCATAAGCCTGTTTTGTCTACGGAGATCCTTCCTGTGCCCGTGGGGCCTGGGGAGACTGCTGCTTTGCCTTCAAGTTCTTCTGAACTTTTTTCATCATTGTGCAATCTTGCTTCTGATCCATCACTTCCTTCAGGAAGAGGCGACACTCTGTTCGCAGATCACACCGTACCTGGAGTCTTGAGGTACGATCTGCATCCGAGGCACCAAACTTACAGCACAGCATCGGCTGTGCCCACAAGGAATCATCGTCGAGCCAGTCCCTTGTCACTCTTTCGCTGAAAGGCACCAGCAAAGTTACCTTCAAGCAAGATAGGCCATGTGGTCAGGAGCCACCAACGGATGAACTAAAAGAGCCTAAAAGAGCCTAATGGAGAGGCTTCTAAACGGACTCTGAGAAACAATTTCCTCTCCTAAATCTACTTGTGTGGAACAAGCTATTGGTCTTGTGGCTGAAAAAGAATTTGTTCATCAAAGATCATGGTCCTTGAGGACCCATTGTTTTTTGATCACAGTACTGGTCTGTTTGCACTTGAGACTTTGTTACCCACTGAAATTATCCCCACTGTGTCTCCACCTTTCGTGCATCTGCACACTCTTTCTTCTTGTGACTCCCAACATAGACAGGGTTATTACAATAACACCCTTTTAATGATCATGAATGCGACCCATGTGATTCTAAACAGAACACATTGCTTGGTGTGTTCACACTTGCCACAACACAGGGAAAAGGGACTGGGCTGGTATATTCATCCTCTTCCTTTAACTACAGCATGCTGCACCTCGCTCAGGGCATTATTCTTTGGTTGTTGGAATGATAGTATTTCTGGGAACTTTGATGGGACAAATCTAAATAAATTCAAAAAACGAGTCCTAACACCTTTTGGATGTTCTCTCTTTGCAAATAGGAGCAAACTCAATGTTGCTTCTATTAGGCCTTCTGATAGACTCTAGACCTTTTCAATCACCGATTTCTTTCAAGATGGCTCCCGTAGGCAACCGGGATAACATGACTCCTTCTTATACTATTAATCATAGCCCCAACTCTGTTTCTTTTCCAACTTTCCGTATACAAAGGGATGGTTCTCAGCCAATGGGTACATTCGAGGGTTGTACTAATATTGCAAATCTAACCAGTGAGGACAGGCCTCTGTATGTAGGAGACCCTGTTTACTTTGTTCGTGGCAATGAAGATTATTATTGGTTACCTAGAGATTGGCAGGGTACTTGTTATTTGGATATCTCGTTACCAGGGGTATATGTGGCCAGCACCTCTGAAGTCTCTAGAGCTCATCCAAAGCGGGATGAGAATGGTGATATTCCTTCACAAGTTCTGGGTGTTGTAGCAAAATCCTTTGTGCCATTTTGGGGACAGATAATGAACTCTGAGGATATCAGAAGACCAGCAAGGGTACTGGAGAAAAAAATCAATAGAACCACTGATATTCTGTACAACATGACGCTAGAGCAAAAGGCCATTAGATTAGTGGCCTTCCAAAATAGGATGGTGTTAGACATCATCCTAGCTGAGCATGGTGGGATCTGCGTGCTGTGTTTTCGTACCTGACTCCTCCCCTACCATATTCAAGGCAATACAAAATCTACATACCTTGAGTACGGAAGTACATGTCCCCAAGGGAAGCTGGGATCTTAGTGCTTGGTTCCGGTACTTACTACGATCATGGTGTTGAAAGCTCTTTGCAGTCCTGATGATAGTACTTGGACTTATTGTTTTGTTGTTGTTTCGTACAATGTCTTCCTGCCATATGTTTGATGTTAGGAGGATGTTGTACACAAATGATAGGTATATTAGGACCAAAAGTACATGCGCCCAAGAAAACCTCTAATGCTTTTGTAATGAAGGATATTACTATCAAGGAACTTATGGCGATTGATATTTCTGAAGAATGTGATTCAGGGTGTACGGACATTGAGGCGTGGGTTTTGAGTAAAGCTAATGTTTGAGCAATGCTCTTGCTTAGGCCAAAAGGAGGGTTTGTTAAAATGTAGTCATATAATACCGCCTTGTTATGAATATTGGCCTAAGCCCATTCACATTGCACAGAAAACCGCGTTTGAAATGTTCCGACTTCTTATCAACTTCACCGCCATTTTAAGAATCATCCGCCATTTTGATTTTAACTCTTGCTTGTATCCTAAAATGGTTGACTGTGTTTTCAACTGCCGCGGAACCAAACAAACTTTGAGTTGTGTCAACATTTAGGCTGACCAAGAGCAGACTGTTTGTTCTATGCAAAGAAACCTTGTGACTCGTATGAACTGCAATCCAAATGTTGTCTGCGCTCACAAGCCTCATCCTCCTTTAAACAGTGGAACAAAGTAGAACAAACTCAGACTGTGTGTTTTTGCTAAACTGCATTGTAACGATTCTTGAAAGAAGGCTTACTGTGGATCAGAGAACATCATTGTAACTTCATAGACATGCAAACTTGTTAAATCTGTTGTACAATATTGTAATATTTGTCATGTGAACTGGGCACAAAACTTAGCATGTAAATTATTAGTTTGGAGAGGGGCTGGACAATGTTTGAAAAATTGTATAAAAGTGTCCGCATTAGAAGTCCAGCACTCTCACTCCTCACTGTGTCCGCTGGTACACACTGCAAAGTGTTGGGAGCCAGATAGCTATCTGCTTGCTTTGAATTCTGTATGGAATTGGTGTATTTCATTTTGTGGTAGATATTTCTTTCTTCTTTCATAAGGCTTAGCTTTTCCTGTCTCTGTAGGTGGTCCCTGTCTATTTTCTAACTAATATGCACATCCGTCAGTCGTGTATGTCCAAAAGGAGAAGTCTGTTGTCCAAAAACTACACTATCAGATCATACAACTTATATAAAATAACTTATAGGTGGAGAATTACTTACTTTTCCTGAGCATACTTCTAGTACCTGTCTGTAAGATATTGGGGGTCATTCCGAGTTTGGAGGCAGCCATGGTGCTACTAGCACCATGGCTGCCTCCAAACCCGGGTCTGGGTCCGGTGTCTCTGAATGGGGACTTACCGGGTCATTCCAACCTTGGAGGACCCGGTAAGTCCTCATTCAGAAAACCATTCCTCATTCCCATTTGAGCCCCCATAGGGGTCAATGGGAATGGGGAAGGCGCTAATAACGGGCCCGCAAATTGCGGGCCTGTTATTAGCTCAATGGTCCCTTAACGGGTCCTGCTAAGAACGGCTGGTCAGACCAGCCGTTCCTGGTGGGACCCGCTAAAGGACCTCGGAATGTGGCGGTAGGGGGTTAACAGAACCGGCATCCTTACCAGTGCCATTAACCCCATACCGCCATACTCGGAATGAGGCCCATTGTTATTAATAAGTCATCTTTAAATAGTATCTTATGATGTCTTGCATCACTCTCTGTAGCTCTTCAAGTGCAGCTTGTAGTTTTCCCTTCTCTTCAGATTTGGTTTCTTTATGTCAGAAAAGCCTTTTTCTTGTGGCCAATTGTGGTTATTTTTGCTTTGGTCTGTTGGCCTCACATTTGGATTTACTTGATGGATGTCTTTAAACTCAGATTCACCATAGTATCCCCTTTTTATATTATCTTTGTCTTGTATAACTTAACTTACCACTCTACCTCTTTTCAAGGGTATTATTGTCCACGATTCCTTTCTCTTCGCATCATTATTTTCTCTTATATCCCCATAGTTTTATCCTTGTCCTCTCAGGGGACTTGTATCTCATAGCTTCTACTGAGACAAGTTATTTGCTTAATATACTGATCCCTTCTTGGCTGCCCGTAATACCCGTTCTCCCTGTTACTTCTATTAGGGTGAGAAACGCTGATGGCAGCCGTTTACCTTCTAGGCTTCTTCTCAGTGTTCCAGCTGCCATAGCTTGGACTTCAGTGTTGTACTTTGTTTTCAGTTCTTTCTCTTCTCCTCGGTAGTACATTGGCAAGGTATTGGACAGTCTGTGTTCTTATATGCATGGCAGAATCAGCGATGATGGAAGAACCGACAGTCCACCACCAGGATTTCAGTGGTCTCACCACCACCTCCGTTCGGGCTCCTGCCCCATGGATATCTCACGCTGGGTGGGAGACATGTCTCTAGTGTCCCAGACTAACTATCTGTCTTTCCCCTCTGGGGTGTTCTGGTGCCAGGCAGACTGCGAAGAATCATATTCTGGGGCACCAATGGTCCAAGGTTGAATATTGGTTTCTAAAACATCAATTAGCCCCACACCTCTAGTACACCAGAAGGGATCCAAACAGATTGGAAACACATGTCAACTATAAACCTCCTTGTCTAATTTTGGTAACATGGACAGAACAGCAGGCTTATCTCTGCAAGGTAGTGGATCGTTGTTTAGATGAAACACAGTGAAAATACAATTATTCCCCATTGGTAAAAGGGACTATCCAGTCAAGGCTGTATAAATGTCACTAAAATGTCACTAGGGGCATTTGGAAAAGGACCAGGGGGACAGAACCACAATCTACCTTGTGTTTGTAGAAGTTCCTGATGCTCAACAGGGTTGAGTCAGTTTCAGGGCATTTTGTAGCTTCTTCAAACAGAGTTCAAGATGGGAGACAGCTGTGGGTATCATGCGGCAGGCAGTTCGGTGAGTGAGGCTGGATGGACAGTTGCAGGCTAGCCTACATGGCAGCACAGTGTCAGGAATCGTTGTCTCAGTGCTGCTCTGAAGTACGGGTTGAAGCGTCTCAGACGGCATGAGCCACAGCGGTGTGCCAACAGTCAGGGGTTCATTCAGTTGCAGCTCGAGGTGCTCGACTGCCTCGAAAATATCCTTAAGGCGGATACTAGTTGATGCTTGTTGGTGCACTCCTCATAGCTTCTTCACTGGTCTTGTGTCGTCCTTTAAGGCGGACGGCCCAAAGCTGGGGACAGGGTTGCAGGCAACAGCCTTGTCCTTCTTTCAGTTCAGAGACTCTCTGGCACTTCCCACCTAGGAAGCTTGCTTGCAGAGTCTAGCAGAGCATAGTGTGTGCTGGCTGGGTACCAGTTCTGGAGCTGCTGGAGGGTCTGCTGGTCTCAGTATCTCCCTCTGTTCCCTGGGAGATGTTTAGGAGAGGGATCTTGCTTCCCTCTTGGAAATCCTGGCCTTCCTTCACTGGCAGAAGTTGTAAGACAGACTTTACCTTCAGCTAGGGTCCATATGAGTACTTCTTGTTACTCATTGCAAAATCTTCAGATGATCTGCTAAGAGGGGCTCAGCCCTCTTTTAAAGCCAAATGTGCTCTAGTGATTGGTGCAGGCTATGCCTACCTTAGTGAACCAATCTGGGTCCCTTCCAAAAATCTTCTGTTATGTGTGAGGTCATAACCACTGTGCTTTGCAACAGGAAAGGTAAATGGGAGTAAACATGTACTGCTAAGTCCCTCCCATCTTCCTTTCTGTTGTGGTTCAAATGGTCTCTCTGGTTAATTGAGCTCTCTGTGGGTCCTGATCAAAGCACAGGTCTCCCTTGAAGTTATGGCGAGAACAGATGTTCTGTCTCCATCAAATCACATACTTCTACCCTGTGAAAGGGGGTCCCCCTGTGGGGGTTGCCTACTACAAACAGTTGTCCCAGACATGACATTTTGCTGCCCTTGAACTAAAGGCAGGAGCTGACTTCAGGTTGACACAGCTCCATATCAAAAGGGCGTTGGGTTTCCTGTCCCCTTCGTCAGCTCTGCGACCAGGCCTCTCGCAGGCCTGCTTCAATTAATGCTCATCAGTATGCACCACCACCATCAGGGTAGAGAAAGGATAGCGCAGATCCATGGAGACTTTGTCAGTTAATGAGGCTGGCCATGGTAGGAGGAAGATTGGGTCTTTCCCCATCTTGCGATGCGTTGATGTACCTGTGGCTGTCACATTCCAGCTGAAGTGAAGATAACAGGAGGACTGCACCTGTAGGCTATGTCCACCCAAAGTACATGTGACTACGTGTTTGTTTTGCAGTGAGAAAAGGAAAAAGTGTGCAGATAAGCCACACACATTTTCCGGAGGTTGATCTCCCAACATTCCGTTTCATGACAACATTTCTAAAAAGCACAGGCGAGCACAAACTCCCTGTGTGGATGATCCATTTGCACACACAGACGTTGTGGCTCTGGCATCCCAGCGTCTTCCCTACTTTGGGTTTCACATGTCTGGTTGACGCCATGGCTCCCCGACTGCTCTCTGTGTGTCTCTTCTGAGCTTTCCTGTGTCTCGCTTGTGGTGATTTTCAGACTCGCTGGCTTGCTAGCTTGTGCTGACTCTGCGACTCTCGTTTTGGCACACATATTGCTCATTATTTAACCTCCTCCTCCCAGTGTATGGGGTATTGAGATTTAAAAGTACACAGTCCTTTTCAGGAATATGTTGGTGTCTATTCAGAGTTTCTTCATCCGAGTCATGATACTTAAAAGTCTCTGATATTGTGGAACATATCATGTAAGCCATAATACAGACATTTCTAGTGAGTTCCTCACAGAAACGGGAGTCCTTGTCCCCTAAGGGGGATTCTCTCCTGGGGTGGTCCCACTTTCCTCTACCCCTATGGAGGGTATTGCAGAATGGGCTCACCTCCATAGCCTCACAGCAAGGGGCTCCCCCTTGGAGAGAAAGGTGCAAACTCCCTTGATTCGTCACAGGATCTAAAGCCATCTTTGTCAGTAGCCATTTGCATCTTTTTGATTAATAAGAGGCCTTTTTCCCTGCCTGGCTGACCAATGTCTTATAATATCTTCTTTGAGTTTGAATACATCGCATGACCAATGCAAACAAAAATCATGTTGAACAGGTATAGAATTCATGGGAGAATGTTAATTTTAATGATGTTGACCAATGCCCACACACCTAGGCATCGACTGACCATCTCTCCAGGTCAGTTGTCATGTCTAAAATCAGAATATTCTTGTTTTCTCTCAGTATATCTCAGGTGTTTTTCCCTATTTTATTGAGAATCTTGCATAATTCTCTTCATTAACCATCACTGAGAATGAAAGTATTATTTAGACAAGGTTATTTTTTTTATCCTGAGAGGCTAATCAATTCATTAATGACATTAAACAGTTATCATAATACAAATACTTTATTTCGGCCTCCGGCATAAAAGTAATACAAAACAGCAGTCATCTAACATCAAAAACTACATAATGCAGCCGCTGCAATACTAAAATCAGGTAAAAATAGCTATGTTAAGGTGGTAATTGGGTGCAAGAGAGTTAGCGTCATGTCACCTTGCTCTCAACGCCTCTTGTCTTGATTCCTTGAATAATTGGGCCTCCGGCATTGATTTAGCCAGAGGTTCAAGGACAAGAGCAGAGAGGATCAGGGAGTAGTGGCAGCCCAGCTTTGTGTCCTTTTGCAGCTCTGTTTTTTCAGAGAGTAGACCATTGGAGATTGAATGAGCTGCCTGGTGAAGAGTGCACTCTGAGCTATATCTTCTGGACCTGGCCGCACACAAATCTATTAATACGCATTTCAACTTTCGTTTTTGTACATGATTAATATACACCCCACATGAACGAGAACATGCTACACTAATTGTGCTATGTATTACCACTAGTAGATTTCTTAGTGCATTGAAATCTTTTTCACTATTACCTGTAATTTCCTATCAAAAATATCAGCCCATGTCGCAACATTTAAAGTGATACAAAAAGTGCAAACTAGTGAATAAATCACAACAAAAATTATACACTGATCATTTTAACATAGCAAAAGAGCAGCAACAATATGCAGAAAATCGGATAAAACTTCATCACTCATACTCAACATACATGGTGCATTCATACACACACAACTCATCATACCTTGGCATACATCCAAAGTACTAAAAGACACAAAAAACATGCTAAGAACCAATGGGGAAGAGGAATTCATAACTAGTCCCCATAATGACACACATTATTGCGATGTTTACAAACAATAGAAATAATTCACAAACAATCTATTGTCAGGGTGGATAGGAATAACAGATGCAAAGATCACATCCCTGTAGAATGTATCTCTCGACCGGTTTCGACGTGTAGTGGTGGTTAACTGAACGTCTTCCTCAGGAGGTGGGTGTTACCATTCTGATGAAACCTAGCTGCTGCAACAACCTATGCAGTGTAGTGTGGCCAGTCACGCCAGACAATTCAGGACTAAAACATAACCTGGAGGGCTCCCCATGCAGTTTAAGGAGATCCAGAGCTGCATGCATTTGAAAAGTGAAGAAGCAGCACAACTTAGCCTGAGCCTTCAACGCTGTCTGTAAATCACTGCAGAACGGTTGCTGTATAATGAAATTGACCAGCAAAGAGGGAGAACAGATGGTAATATCTTTGTTCCAAACTAATTGTAAATTCAAAACGCTACGCATGCGTGTAGGGACCTGCAAGGAGTGCTGGCTATTGCTTCTTCATCTCCATACTGAATTTCAAAACGCATTTTGCAAAATCAAATCATTACCAAAAAGATACAACATAATTTATGTTGTGCATAAGTGCAACAATGATCTCCAAATAAAGTGTGCAGTGCAAATCTCAATACCTCCTATTTTTTTCTTTTTTTTAATTGGGGGATGTCAAAAGGCATAAATACTCACAGACATTCAGTTCACAACAATACATAAACAACTTGTTAATATTTTGTATATCCTATACAAAGTATTTCATTTTTAACCAAAAGAACACAAGGCCTCCTTACAAGTTTGCTGGTATACTGGCAGTAAATCTGCCAAGATGCTGGCAAACTGTATTACCATTACCGGCACTCGGTCTGGCACTATTAGAGCCAGATTACGAGTGCCGGAAACAATTATAAATATCCATTCCATGGAGTCCCATTGGATTCCATGGGGGGATTTTCTGGTATTACCGCCACCAGTAATACGGGTGTCAGTAATACCAGTGATTTTTGCCGGTAAGGTGCCTGACTTACCTCGACCACTGAGCTGGAGGTAAATCAGTTGCCAAACCAGTAAACTTGTAGTTGGCCAGTGCAGTAACGTGCTGGTATACATTAATAAAGGCACGTTGTTACTGCACCGCCCAATTTATAATGAGCCCATACTGTTGGCTTGAATTCATTTAAATGTAATACTCATTTAAATGTACTTCCAAAAGGTCTCTAACTCCTATCAGATGCCTATCAGGTGCCTGCCACTAATGTGGCCCACCTGTTAGGGAGATTTCTCCGAAATGGCTAATGTCCCTTACCTACTGAGTCCCTCAGCAGCTTTGCTGGATTTCTAGGATTTCTTTTTTTTCCCCTGGTAGAGTCTGAGCCTTTTTTCCCACTCTTACATGTGTTTTGCTGTGTGTGTTTAACATTTTCTTGTGTTCAGAGACTGTGGAGCCTCTCCTACTCAACAGGCATCATCTGTTTACTGTGTGTTACAAAGCACCTTCAGTGCAGTGACACAGGGTTGTCTTTTAGACTTCCCAACTCAGACTCTATTTTCTGGGACTGACTACTGTCTCCCAGACCATGTAAAGTTACCATTAACTTTAATAGTCTCTTTAAAAACCACAGACCCCGTGCACACTATCTTACATAGAGTACTGGAAAGGGTTAATACTTATCCCTTTTTGTCTGTTTCTCTTGGAACATTGGGCCTCATTCCGACCCTGGCGTTAACCATTGGTTGACGCCGGTATCTTTCCGACTCCGCCATGGTGAATGGCGTAATTACCGCCCCATTCCAAGGTTGGCGGGGGCGGTAATTCCCCATTCACCATGGGCCCTTCCCCGTTCCCATTTTTGCCCCATAGGGCTCAATGGGAATGGGGAAGGCGCTAATTACGGCACCGTAAATTACGGTGCCGTAATTAGCTCCTAGGTCCCTTTGTGGGTTGGTTTTTTAACGCCTGCAAAAAGCAGGCGTTAAGTACCAACCCGCAAAGGGAACTCGGAATAGGGCGGTAAGGGTTTGACGGCACCGGTCTCATTACCGGTGACCGTTAACCCTTACCGCCCTACTCGGAATGACCCCCACTGTTTTGCTCCCCTTTCATCAAGACTTGGCTGGTGGCAGTGGTAGCTACCCTAGTTTTCCTACTGCGGTTTTCTTAAATAACCTTGGTATTGTTCTAGGCTATTGTTAGCCTCGATCTTAAATCCACTGGACCATATTAGTTTTAATTTGGTTCCGGCTGGGTTTATTCGCTATTTCTTTTTGAAAATGTCTTTCTCGTGTTTTTCTCTGCGCGCCAAACAAGGTTTGGTTCCTTTGTTCACCGTCCTTTCGCGGGCTTCTACACAGAAGCCCTCTTTAGGCACCTGAAATTCTGGGTGGGCAGGATGTGAGGGAGAGGTGTTAGGACCCCTTCCATGGGTTCTCTTGATAACCCAAGTCGCACTCCTGTTTGATTGGCTAGGAGACCTGCTGGGTGATTGACAGCCAAGCTGTGTGAATGGGGGGAAACTGCATAAAAAGCAGGTCTCTGGGGCTGGAAAGGCAGAGTCACCACTGGAACGAGAGAACCGAAGAGGAGCTGACAGAAGAGGACCCCTACCATGACTGAACCGCCCTTTGAAGCCCTGCTTCAAGTATGAGTCTTCAGACTCCAACAACAGAGACGATCTTCCAAGAATCGTCTACCCTTGAGCTGGTGAGACCAACCAGTTTGCCCAAACTGCAAGCCAGGTCTCCCTCCTCTGGTCGAATTTCCTGTACAGAGGTACAGTGAACCGGATAGCCAGGAAGGTCTGACCCTGCTGGGGTTTTAAGGAGCGCACCTTTTATTTGCTGTTTCGCTCTGCTGCTGGTTTCTTTCTTGGGCAGTGCAGGACCCTCCAGTCTTCCTACTTCATGTCAGTCCGAGAGTCGCTTCAGGAACCGTGAGCCAGCAGGATCTGCGAGGAACATCCAGCACAGCTACAGCTTCTTCTCCATTTAAAGGTACTGTGCCAATCCGGTTGTTCGTTTCGTTCAGCTGCGGTGAAGGTGTGTGAAACCTTTCGCCAATCCAAGGGATTGTCCTTATCTTCTGTTTAAAATAACTTTTCTGCTGACCAACTTCATCCGGAACTCTTGGCAAAGACTTAACCGCAAACTACCCTGAACTGTGTGATCTTGAGCAAAAGATGTTGTCCTATTGACTTTGGCCCTAAGCCCTTTTGATTTGATTCTATCACTGTAGTTCCTCTTTCTAGATTGCCCTGCCTACTTACCTGTTGGTACTGCTCAATTTTTACCTCACTTTGTCTTTCCCTACCTTTTTAAATTATTGGAGTGCCATTTTGCTCTTACTTCATTTTGCGCTTAACTTGTCCAAAATCTATTGGGAGTGGTGTGGTGTATTAAGAGTGTGATTTTTCAACTGCTTTACTTTAGTGAAATGTTTTACAACTGATGTGTAAATAAATGTATATTCTTTTACTCAGAAACCTTGAGTCAGTGTTTGTTTGAATCATAGGGCCTCATTACACAGTAGGCGGTAAGGGTTTACCAGTACCGGTAAGGGCACCGGTACCGGTAAACCCTTACCGCCTTACTACGAGGTCCCTCTGCGGGACCCGACCTTAACGGCTGGTTTTACCAGCCGTTAAGGAACGGGCCCGCTAAGGGACCTTGGTGCTAATTACGGTACCGCAATTTGCGTACCGTAATTAGCGCCTTCCCCATTCCCATTGAGCCCTATGGGGGCAAAAATGGGAATGGGAAGTGCCTTGGTGAGTGGGGAATTACCGCCCCCGCTCACCTTGGAGTAGGGCCGTAATTCCGCCATCCACCAAAGCGGACACAGTAAAATACCAGAGGCAACCATGGCGCTAGTAGCGCCATGGTTACCGCCTACCGTGTAAAGAGGCCCATAGTAATTGCTGTCCTTTGTGCAAATATTTGATACTGCTCACTTGCTCTTGAGATAAGTCTGGCTGCACAGCCATTGCTACCATTTTACTACTGTGCAGTACAGACTTCTACCAAAGGTGAATTTTTACTCTCACTTGTAGTCTTAATTGTGTGTGGTGTTCCCAAAGTTTACTGCATATAATTCTGCCTAACACCACCTATCCTATCCGATTTTAGATTTGGATTTCTATTGGGTCCAGGGCCGGACTGGGAACCAAAAGAGGGTCTGCAAAATTTGATTAAAGTGGCCCCATAGTTCGCAACACGAGCAAGTTATATTAGTGCACAGGAAAATATTACTGCACCAAGGGGGACTATTGCAAAATAGGGCTGGTTGATTCCATTATATTGAAAACAAGCATTGGCAAGGCCAACAGTTTTTTGAAGGCACAGGAAGAGCACCTTCCAACCATCGCTGTGGTGGTATTAACTGGCCATTAATGGCAGCCGGGGCTAAATGGTGCAAGTTCCTGGGCACCTATTAGCAGTGCCTGGCTAATGCCTAATACTTGTACACAAGCCAAAACTGTTGACTTTACCAATGTTTATTTTTAACAGCACATCCGGGAAGGGCATGCATAGTGCTTATAAATCGATTGGATGAAAGTAGACCTAGTGAAGACATTTTTATTACACCAGTATCAGGTTTACAACTCCAATTAAGTCATTAACTCTCAGAAGGCTGCTTCGACAAAACACTGGCAGGCACTGTGAGTGCAATGTTTGATGGTAAGACGTGATTGAAGCAAGTCAAAGTGTTCTCTGCTGGAGGTGTTTCTGGCGGGAGGGGCAGGAACTGGGTGGGAATGGCCATAGGGATTATCATGGGCAGACAATGGGTGGGCACAAAACAAAACAACACCTACAAGCTGGGTGTCCCCCTATATAGCCGATTTCTCCCTATCTACACTTGAATGCAATAGTTTTGGTTTATAGCTGTTGCACGCACCATCTAATAGCGCAAACTAATACAAATACAGCACAAAGAGGAGGATAAAAGAGTGTGGAGTAAATATTACAGCAGAGGAATCCCACGGCATGGGGGTGTGATGGCAAATGTGCTTGTTAAAGCAGAGGGTGAAATATTACAGCACAGGGCTGGAAGATTTTGATGTAAATACATGTTATGTCATCAGTAAGTCATGCTACAGCACAGGACTGGCATTATGCAGGGCTAAGGGATTACATAATATGGAAGGGGATTTTTTTTTTACGTGGAAGAAATATTACAGTATGGGGCTTGGGTTCTACACCCCAGTGGGATCATTGAGCATTGGTGGGCTGGAGGATTACACAACATGCACAAGCTGTGGGGTGGGGTGCTAAGCGCAGCGAGAAGACAACTGCACAGGCAGGAAGGCACCCATGAATGAGCCGGGAAGATATGAAATTACCATCAAAGTCTGTAGGATTGGGGAAGGGAGGACAGAGAGTGTGTGGATCAGGGGGGTGGGAAGGGCATAATGTGCTAGCCCATGACTGCTGAGCAAGGAGAGATTAAGTGCAAGTATTTTGGGGTAATCACACCACATTGATATATTACAGCAAACAGGGTGGGGCATTAAAGTGCAGGAAGAGAGATGCACACCACAGGGAGCGACTGTTCCAACAGATGAGGGAAATGTTACAGCAGGAAGAGGATGGTGCAGCAGACAGTGAGACTATTACAGCACCTGGCTGGAGGAGTACAGCACTGGGAGAGCACACTACCCACCACTGAGACTGTTACAGCACAAGGAGGTAAACACCTTGCTAAGTAGCACCTGCGAGCCTGAGCCATCATCGGCACAACCTGCAGCCCCCCTCTGCTGCCAGAGAAAGTTTGGAATCACTGGAACGTGTTTTTGTTCTCACAGACACAAATCGGCCCAGAAGCAGAGATGTGAGGTACAGGCACCCAAAATACAACCAGATAAGATAATAGGTAGGAGGTTGGACCCCCCACCCCACAGCCGCTGCCTGTCCAGAAACAGCATTACCTTAGACATGGTGATCAGAGCCAAAACTGGGGGTATGCAGACCTCACCACCCACCACAAGCATGAAATATCAAACAGCATCTGGCCAGGATGTAGGTACATTGGCAGAGCATTGTGTGAGTGACTGTGATGGAACAACAGGGGTTGCTGATGGCTAGGATTGGGGTCCATTAGCACAGCTTTATGAATAGCTGTAATAGAAGCAACAGGGTTACTGCTGGTGAGGGTCGAGAAGTAGTGAGAGTCAGACAAGCTTTCTGTTAGTTGCTGTAATGGAACAGCAGGCATCAATGGAGGTCAGTGCAGAGGCACACTGGCGGAGCTGTGTATGGCGTTACGTCCTGGAATTGCGGGCGTGTGGGAGTTCAGGATTCAGAAAAGTTGCATTGGCAGAGCAGTGTGTCAGCCTCTGCAATGACAAAGGTAGGGGCTTCTTTACGACATGGTAAGGTACATTTGTAGAGATGGGTGTGAGTGGCAGTACTGGATTCGCAGTTTGGTTTAGGCTCGCGCGGAGCTCAAGTGCATTTAAATAGGTCTCTGGGTTGCCAGTATTCCCACTACACCCCAATAACCATCCCCATTCAGTTCGGATCTGGGGGATCACAGCACAAGGTGAGGATATTAGGTAAACAGGGTGCTGTTTTACAGCATAGCTCAGGCAGGGAATGTTAAAGCACAGGAAGGGGAATGCGAGAGCTTATGGAGAACATATTACACGACTCCGGCCGGTAAATGATTACAGCACTGGGGGAACACATTGCAGCAGAGGTGGAGAATATTACAGTCCATGACATCACAGTGAGAGAAAGGTTCAGCACTTGCAAGCAGGATAGCAACACAAGGAGAACATTACATCATGATGGCTAGAAAATATAGCACATGCGAAAAATTTTACTGAATAGGGTGACAGTGAGGGTCAGCAGCACTCAGCAGAATGGGAGAATGGCACAAACGCACAAAAAATCATGTTACCTTTCAGGTCTGGCCACTTCCCTCAGCTGCTCTCAGCCTCAGCCATGTCTACATTTGGTCACCTCCTGCTGTCTGCTGATGGAGGCAGTGCAGCCCACCTCACGTGGTTGGTTGACTGTCTTCCTTGACTGTGTTAGAGCACAATGTGCACGTGGGCACGGCACATGACATGGGCCCACCCTAGCAGAGCACTCGGTGTCTGTCAGCAGTGCCTCTCAGGTGGCAGTGACACGTTCAATCACAGGCCCAGACACACCTGCTCATGAGACTCGACTGCACAGAGCATGCAAGGGCATGTGCTGTGTTTCAATGCCCATACACCATAATCCGACGATAGCGCAAGCCCCAAAATCTATGGCCGGGGGCGGGCCTGGCAGGCAAAAAACATCAAATTCTATAAACGGACGTGATAGGTGGGCCACATTACTAGTAGGTTCCTGATAGGCACCTGATAGGAGTTGGAGACCTTTTAAGAACTACATTGAAATTAGAATTATATCTAAATGAATTCAGGTTAACGCTACGCACTTTAGCTGTAAAATACAATCTATGGATGTGTTCTAAATCTATATATGAATTATAATTGTAAAGGATATGCACAGTATTTAGCAGGTTGTTAGTGTTTTGTTGTGAACTGAATGTCTGCAAGTGTTGATGCCATTTGAACCACCCACAACCTTTTTTGAAGAAAAAAAATGAAAGGCTTTAGATTTGCACTGCACCCCTTGGGAGGTAACAATGCATTGGTTACGCGTATGCACAAAATGAAATATATTGTTTGTATTTGGTAATGATTGTTTTTTGTAAAATGTGTTTTTGGATTCAGAATGGAGATGAAGAAGCAATATACATTGTTTTATACAAATAGCTGCGTTGTAATAAAAGAGACCGAATGGATTGTTTAGCTATGGGCTGATATGTTTGATAGGAAATTACAGTTAATAAATAGTCTGATAGATTTCAATGCACAAAGAAATCCCCTAGTGTTCATTTGTGAATACACTGCTCTTCGTGAGTTTTTTCAGGGAGCCCTTGTGTATCCTCTATACACGAGTCGTGCTTTGTTTGGCAGGGATCTGCAACTTTTGGATCTCCTGGCGCTTTGGACTACAGCTCCCATCAACCCTTGCCAGCATAGCTGTTTTATAGAGAACACAGAACAAATCAGAGAACTAATTGATCAGACTGTAAAGTATTTGTCAGCAACATCCTCCAGGCAGCATAATCGAGCCTCAGCCATGCAATATAAAGTAAAAGAAGTCATTTATTTTTTATGTTTTAAATGTGCACTCAGGAGGGACCCCCTCCCGAGTTGGGAGCTGGAGCACATGCCCATGTGTGCCCTTACATAAACACTGCAGCAAGCCCATCATAAAGGATTGGAGGTGGCAGCAGAGGCATGCAGGCGACCGGCATCAATGACAGTGGCTGGCTTGTGGTGGAAGAGTGTTATGCTCCACAGTTGGCCAGAGCGTAGGTGTGAGGCACACACTCTTGACGCACTTTCTGCTCCGTCTCCTTGTTTAACATCCCTTCCCCACGAGACAGGCCTTTCCGCAGCCGAGTCACGTTCGGAAATGGAATCTGCACGCGGTGACAGCCCTGATAAGGGATTTGCATTTAAACGACTGCTGTCTCAACACGATAAGATTTCCAGCTCCAGGCATTACAAATATATCTTTCAACGACGTTTAGTGATTTTTTAAAGATTTGATCTATTTGCCGCCAAAGCCCCGCTGGGGAATTTAATAAGCCTGGCTGAAATGTGGCTGTATGGCCTCCCCACAACGAGCGTACAGCGGAAGCGTCTGTTGTTTAACGCCGCAGGTGCTCGGCTCAAAATGAGCATGCGCGCGCCATCCAAAAACTGTAACTAAGGCAATGCGTTGGTCCTGACATTTGACTACTGAGTAAATAGGCAAGTAAGTCACCCAGTGAAAGAGCAAGCAAGCGAGTCTCCAGGTAACTAAGTGGGTAACTATGTGTGAGTTTGTGAAGGAGAGAGAGGGTGAGAAAAAGAGACAGAGAGTGCGAGAGAGAAAGAGAGAGAGAGAGGTTGTAACATCTAGAAGAAGGTACGTAAGAGAGGAGAGTGATGCTCTGCCTAGCTGCCGCAGTACTCGACGTATCCGCCCGACCATTCATTGCACACATGCAGTGATGCAGCAGACGGATCACTGCATCAATGAAAGAGCAATGAGTTCCCGCGCACGGGCTAGAATGATCAGAGCAATAAACATATGAGAGACTCACATTTCCATTCACTGCTAAAAGCACATGTGGCGACACACGATCAGAAATGCCTGCCCAGAGCACTGGAACACACCAGAACAGCTGGCAGATGAGGATGGATGGGACCAATTCACCCATTTCTCCAACTTTTACCTCAGCTCAGAGGCACACTCACCCCATGGAAAGACTCAAGGGTGTCTGTGCCTTCATTCCGGAATTTGAAGTACTGGGGACACCCTCGTCCTTGGACTCAAACTGGTAGTTATGAGTAGAACGCCTAGCAATGTAGGCTCCGGCAGGCAAACCCATAGCAATGTATTTTTTCAAGCGCAAGGGTGGTCCTGATGATGCAAGAAAATCATTACCACTAATTTACATATTCAAGACGACTTCATTCTGAGTCCGGCGGTAACCCTGCCAGTGCTACCGGCGGGTTGCCGCCAGACTCGAAATTAATTACTGGTACTGGTGCCTGACTTCCCTGTAACACCGGGGGATTACAACCCCGGCGGTCCATGAAGTTAGGCGCCGGCAAATTGTAAGTCTCCATTCCCATAGAGAACTATGGGACTCTATGGGAATGGAGAGCACAGAAGCACCAGCACCGCTGTTAACTGTGCCGGTGTTTCCGTGATGGCTTGCCTACAGTAACCGTTGTCCCCTGCAGATTCAGCCCTGTCGTGCATAGTGGCTCTGGCAGGCAAACCCAGACTGTGCCAGTCTGGAAACTACGCTGCTGGTAAGCTTACCAGCACCGTTGTTTCTGATCGGCACACTTGTAATGAGGACCATGACTCGGGTGATTCAGAGAAGCTGAAACCTGCTGATTAATTCAACTGCCCCCACGCCAAGCAAATGCTGATTTTGAAAGTGTAAATTACGACAGGCGAGGCAATCTGTACTTGAACCCATCAACGCTTTTCACACCAGGCTCTGTCATGCAGCGTCCACCAGCACCTTGGTGGATGAAACTGAAGAAGTAATTCTTCCAACCCAGTCATGAAAAAAATTGTAACTTCTGCTTCATCTACCACCTCTTGAACTTTTAAACCTGTAAATCGCTCCAAGACCCTCTGGGTAGGGCAAGTGCTGAACCAAAATTCAAATAAATAAGAGATTGGTTGACCCAAAGCTGCTTCCGAGGCAGATTGTTCACACATGGGGCCTATCCTTGCAACACATTCTCAAGCTTGGTCACTCTCTGCTAAACTTGTGCAAGCATCCTCATGGAGGTTAACACTGAAAAGATGGGGGCAGCATTTCAACATCTGGCAGTAGGCACAAGGACCAGAAAACAATCATGAAAGAAACAAGGTGGAGGGTGGACGTGGCCGGGCCCCTTGTGACATCATGACCTACCTCTCTGTGCCTAGACAGTTACAATTCTGTCATTACTTTGGGGAATCCCTTCCTCACAATGAATGGTGTCCAGCGAGAGGGTTGTGGGGTGTTTTAACCCACTTCTGCTCTGCTCGGCAGCATCACTGTTTTATGATGGTGCCAGAAACATCAAAATGGGCGCAAAACCCTTGTGCGTGCCAAAACCTCTGAAAAGTGCGCTTTGCAACGCACAAAAAGGTGGTTGCCCAATCTGCCACACATGTTGTCAGTGGTGGAACAGAGATCTCACTCCTGAAATATGTCACTGGGCTACACGACAAGTAAAAATGGAGTACAGAAGGAAAAAGCAGTGTTGCTAAATGAAAACCCAAAATATTGCTTTAAATCCCTTTTTCTTTGGTGCTGAAACTGCAGAATGCCGTGACAAAAGACCCTCAAACATCCAAAATTCTTGCTGGGTGATACAATTCACTTACTTTAAGAAATCATTGTGAACTTGCAAGGTCCTGAAAAGCTGAAAGCATAAAGGGATTTCCACAGCAAAAGTGGCCTGTCTGTGGATGTCACAAATCTCTGTGCAGCATAAGACTGCAGAGATGACAGCTGTCAGGAGCCTGCCTGATTAAACTTTAAACATGTATATAAACTGAAATCAAATGTTTGCAATCTAAGAGGCCTGTTAATGAGAGTAATCTGTGTTGTAATTGTTTTGATCCCATGGTTTAAAATCTTGAATAAGTATTCTAGCTGCTATTTTGAAATCACAAGTTTGTTTTAAGCTAAGGGAAAATGGAACAGAATTAACAATTAAATCAAGCCTGGCTAAAGCTACCAAACTGAAATATCAGGTTTCCTCACAGAAGGAAGGCCTTTCCTTCCAGCAGGAGATCACACCCAAGCGGTAATTATAGGGTTTGGAAAGAACTTTGTGTACAGTGGCATGAGGAACAATAAACAGCTGCTGCTAAGGAAATGCGAGGTGTGAGGACAGTCGTAAATGGCCTCTGCAAGGAGAAAACATTGGGGATGGCTCCTGGGCGTCCAGGGAGAGACCAAGGGGTGGAGCTAAAACAACCATTTGTTGCTTAACAAGGACAAAGAACACATTTTAAAAAGACGGATAACTTACTGTCTACAATTGTGAAAAATGTGAAAATAACAGATTTGTGAATCCAAATTGTGGCTGCATGTTTCAAGATTCTGCAAAATTGTGTGACATGTTCTGGAAAGAAATGGCAGGAAATGTGATTTTACACGAAATGTATTTCTGCTAGAAGTATGAAACTTTATACACTTATGCCCATGTTAAACATGCACACTTGTAGAAATGTGCTTATAAATTGAACATTGTGTTCCTGATGAAAAGGGCAAAATTCTGTGAAAAGCTGAGACAAGATCCCACAGCTACATGGTTTTGAGGGATAGCTGCTATATAAAATATGTAATCTGTATATTTGATTCTTATAGAGGTTGCACATGTGTAAATATGTATGGTGCCAAAAGTAGATTTTGTGCTCAAGGGGCCAGGGGTGGATTCACTGCCTCATAAAATCACACCATAAAGGTGACACACTGATTCTCTCCTCCTATCAAGGCAGAGGGGAGACTCTGACCCAATCACCTGTCAAAAGGGGCGAGCTTAGGCGAAACCAGCCCACACACCCCTCATAGCATAAGTAGAGACAGCTCACCACTCAAAAAGAGAGATAGATTCACTCACTATCCTGATACTGGTGGAGCACCCTGCCGCTGAACTCTACATCTTCTTTGCTCCAGACTCGAGAAAATTGGCAAAGCAGAAACCCATTGCATAGCTGAACTTTTTTCAGCTAGGCCTCAAATTCCAGAACCAGAACCCCACAAACCTAAGGGGACGCATCAAAATACAGCCGGGCTGAACTGTACTGTTTGCCTGCTGAACATCAAATTCATCCTAACCAAGAAGGGCAGATCCAATCCAGTCCTGTGCCGTGCTGTGACCAGAGTGCTTTGCAGATCCAGTCCAGTCCTGTGCTGTGCTGTGTCCAGAGTGCCTTGCTGATTGCAGCTCCAATCTGATGTGCCCAGCTGTCTGTCCTAGAACCAGATCCAATTCCCTGACCAGAATCTTGATGGACCAGAATCCTGACGGTTCCATTTAAAAACATATCTAGTCAGTATCTATAGATAGAACTGTGTCACTAGCATATGTACCTTGCTTAGTTAATCCCTATCTTAAACCCATCCTATCTTGTATTCAGAACCTGTATTGTTAGGAGTATTTTCGAATTGTCTGAACTCTCTATCCAAACCATCCTATGTTCCTCCTGTACTAGTATTGCTAAAATTATCTTTGGCTGATCTTTTCTCATCTGAAGAAGGTGAGTTTCCTCAGCAGGCAGTCATTCTGATCAAGTGGCTGTGTTCCTGTGTGGTATTCGTTTTGTTCATAGTCATCCTCGAGTATAAGAAACCCATTTGTCATTTTAAAAGTGCACTCCTGTTTTCCATTCTTGCGTCTATCTTGAAGAAACGACCTCCACTAAAACGTCCATAACTCCTACCGTTTTTGTGTTAACTTCTGCTTGTATCTAACATCTACAGCTTTAAATTACATCTAAAACCGCATTCCAAATCCATACGGTTCTCCCGTTATCGCGATTATCGCACAGTGAATAGTTTGCCGCAAATTTTCGTTTAGGGAAATTCTGACACCGCTTTTGATTGCTTCCGACTTGAATTTTAAGTTTTCAAATTGTTTCTTGGTATTAAATCATTGCTTGTGTTTGTGTGCAACTATCCAAAGCGGCTCCCATAAGAATTGATGGCAATTTTAGCAATTTTGACCATATTTTCTGTTTTTACCCAGTCCATTCTAAGATAACTTTAAAAACCATTCTGACAGCTTGACAGTCATTTCTGTTTTTCTCTTGTGTTTGCTGGGGGAAAATGGGATTGATATTCTGTTTGATTCTGCCATTCCTGAATACCAGCTCTCTCCTCCAAGCTCATTACATTGCCTATTGGGGGTTGACGGGTGTGCAGGGGGAACCTTTAACCACAGTGCTATCTGATCTGAGCACACACACAAAAGTATTATTTTTGTGCTGAATTGTTTTGCTCACTATTACTCCTTATGTATTAAAGAGGTTATTCAGTGGTACAACACCCCATTGGTGATTATATTGTACCCATTAAAACATAGTGTGATTCAATTGTAAATACATAAATAAATATTTTAACTTTTCAAACCAGCCTGATTCCTGGTTCAGTGTGACCGGGGGGGTTCCAGGAGAGGGGCGTGATATGAGTGGTATATCGTTCAGAAGAAAGCACTTTTAGACAAAAATAAATACATGCTAGGCGTTGACTTGGGTGTGTGCCGGATTGAAATCACTTACAGGGTCTGAATCCTCCAACTGTGGTCGTGTAAACCATTTTGCCAAAATATGCCTGTCTAATGCCAGTGGCCCTCCACCAAGAGTTACCACGGCCAGCCACCAGAAAATACAGCAAATGGTGCCACAGCTTTTTGCTGAACCAGAAGACTTGAATGAGGAACACAATTTCCCATCTCTGCCATAGGTTCTGAAACAAAATGCCGTCCTAAGTCACAACATCAAGTGCTGTTCACTGGCAACATTGTTCTGGCCCCCATGGACATGGTGGGCAGCTGTCAACATGATTAGTCACCCTCAATTTGGTGCCCTGAAACAGGTCCCCCAGTTGGAACTCACACAAATGAGAATACACATCTACAGTAGAAACATGCTGATACCTCTACTTGGGGTACTCAGCACACATATCAAGCATGGGAAGATGAGAATAGCAAGAGATATCAGCATGACATCTGCCTACACTGCCACCCTTATCATTGTGACACTGCTGAAGATCCCAAACCCATCCAATTCACCAACCGCTTTTGCAAAGAAGAACCTGCCAACCTGCTTCATGAGTTTGATGACCTCTTCCAGGGCCTCGACTCTTTAAGAAGCCACAAAGTATGTTTAAACAAATTGATGAAACCATGCAACTGGTTGCCCTTAAAGACTGATGAATCAAATTCCACCTCTGCTCCAAAGTGGAGGAGAAGCTCTTGAAGATGGAAAGAGTGGACATCATAAAAAAAGTTCATGGCCAAATCTGTGCATTCTCATATCCCTTTGACCATAGGAATTAACCACCTCAGTTTCAGCGTGTCATTGGCCACGACATTTTCCAGGACACCATCAGGAGAGTGATTGCTAGCACCCAAAGGGCAATGAACCTAAATGACAGCATTTTCATTTTTGCATGCAGCAGAACACCACCACCTAAAGAATGTCCTGAAATGACTCAGAGATAAGACTTTTACCCTTAAGAAGAAGAATAGTGAGTTTGAAAAGGACAAGCTGAAGTTTTTTGGATACATCACTCAGGAAGGCATATATTCTGAACCGCACATGATCAAGGATTCTAAATTTGCTCCAATGACTGAAAATCAAGCTGAACTAAGGAGTTTCATAGGCATGTTTAAATATTGTGTCTGGTTCATCCCTAACTTACCCTCCATCACTGAACAGCTCAGGCGACTGATCAGATTATCTGAATCGTATGTGTGGGAAGATTCACAGAAAGATGCCTTCTACACCACAAACGAAGCTGTAGCTGTGGACCTACTTCCACCCAACTCGACAGACCAAACTAGATGCCAATGCCAGCCGCCATGGTCTGGATAAAGTGTTAACACAGAGAACCCCAGTAGAGGACATTCTCCTGGAGGTGTACATAAGCACGGCACTCACACCGACTGAATCCAAGAATTCACAAATAGAAAATTAGGCAATCTTCATTGTGTGGTGGTGCAGACAGTTTCCTTCTATATTTACAACGGCTCATTCTTAACTGTCGCTGATCATAAAGCATAATAACATATATTCAAGGGATCTGTGCTTTGCCCATAACACTGAATTGAAAACGGAGTATGTGTTTCACATTATTCACTGCCCAGAAGAAAGCAACCCAGCATTCTTTCATGCCAACTGCAATTGGTGACGGCCAGGGAAGAAAGGGAAGGCCATGGCTGGAGAAACATGTCAACATGGTAGCGTCAAATGCTACTGTAAAGGCTTTCTTGATTAAGGAGAGTCCATCTGCATCTGCAGCAGACAAATGTTTCTGCACTATACAGCACATGCTAGACATTGGCAGGTGGAAATTATTCTTGGAGGCCCACCAGCATTGTCTGGAGATGTCCTGGCAATCACTAAATTCTTCATGATTACAGGCAAAATCTCTAAAACCAAAGGTTCATCCTAAAAGACATGAATTTCCAGGGGTCTCTGCCAGAGAAAGACTGCCTTTGCCTTTGCTGGTACCCCATGCCCACCACCATGTTCAGGAACCATGCTTTTAATAGATTGCCGCCATGGACTGCAATGAAAATACCTTCTTACCAGTTTCTTGCTTGGAACAAACTGATTGGGCAGTGGACTACCTTACCCAGCAGGCTGTGCCAAGCCGGATGGTGAATTTGGCAGCCAGCAATCCCTAAGGCAAGCACCTAAGGCCATTTCCAGGGGTCTCTGTCGGTCTCAGCTGGGAAGGCAGCGATGCTGTGGCACACTTCTTCCTTCTCCATGCTACCCACTGCTGTCTTGTCACAGCCGCTATTGCAGGTAAGCCTACCATGCTGTCTCCTACGGGCCCACAGGCTTGTTCCATCTATACCCCACTGTAATATGTTGCCCGCGTTAGAAAGTTGCAATTTGCTAACCTACCTGAACCGACTCCATTCCTCCCCCATCTGCCATGGCGCAATCAATGCTCTCACAACATAGCACGCTCTATTCTCACACCCACCGTATTGAAAACGCATGAGTCCACTGCTGCCTGCCACAATGAACCACATATCCCGCCACATACTCGCTTCCTCTCTGATTTACAAGAACTGTGCGTCTCCAGAGCACCTACACCACCTACTGTCTTCCCCAGATCCCACGCGCTAACTCCCATTGATCCAACGTTGCCCCCTTATCTAAATCTGTCAGAGCTCATTACTGGCCTGCACTGCTGCCAAATGCCTCCCACAGCTTGCCTGCTTAGTGCACAACCAATACAGAACGCAGAACATAGCATCTGGTACCGCCGACACTGACTCTCTGTCTGCCCACACCTCACACTAAGACATTTAGTCAGGCACTTACTAAAATGCCCATCCTAGATACCCCCCTTCTGTCTTCTCGCAGCAAGCCCATGCCAAAGAGTTTGCTCCACCCAGCATCATGCAAGAGTGCTACCCCGCAAACAGCCTCAAACATCCACAGGCATGCCACTACATAAGGCAGGCTCCTCCAGCCACCATTGCAGCATGACGCTGCCTCTGTTCCTACAGCCCAAGTCAGACTAGAAACAGGCTTGTGGATCAGAACCTACACCTGCCCATTGAGAGAACGCTCTGTACATCTTGCTTCATGGTCCTTCACGCTGACCATTGATTCGCTCCCTCCAGCCATTGAACTTCGCAATGCCTACCTCCAAAATCGTACATTTTCCTGCCACCTACCACAACCACCAATTCCTCCTCTAGGAATTCTGCCTATCTCTATCCAAGCCACGGTAGACCCACATCCTGCAAGGCCTCTGACAACACCTTTGAAAGTGCTTCTCTGATGAGCCCTTCTCAATACTAGATCCCTGACTGCCCATGCTCATGAGATCCTAGATCTCATCACCCCAGACAACCTCAACATCCTGGCCCAAATAGAAACATGGCTGATCCCAACTGCTGGCCCCTCGGTATCCATTGCTGTCCCAACGAAATACGCTATGCTCCATTGTGACATGCCACTCAAAAAAGAGGACAGTGTTGCCCTTATCTACAAGGACTCCCTCCATCTGCAATCCATAAACTCAAGCTCGCTCCCTAATTGTAAATCCCTCTTAATGCTCTTGCAACGCCACCATCACAATCCACCTCATCTATCGAGCTTAAGGCCCTGCCACTACCTTCGAGGACGATCTCACCCAACGTATGTCAACAAATCTTAAGCCCACTCCTCAACTCCTACTTCTGGGTGACCTCAATCATGGCTTTAGTGACCCTTCGGACACTCAGGCCACCGCCCTACCCAACTCCATGGCAGCCTCAGCCTGCACCCAACACATCACAGACCCTACACATTCCCACAGCTCAACTTAGATTGGCTCATTGACCACAATAGTAACATCTCTTTCTTATCATACCTTCCATGCCTGTGGTCCATGCCATCTCGTTCTTATTATTCCTTCTATGCCAGATCACCATACTATCACCTTCACCATTCTCATCCCCATCAAACACGCCAAGCCAGTTGTTGCCCCTTCTACCATCCTGGCTCACAGCACCAGCAACTTCACCAGTGACAGGATCATCCCACTCCTCAACCACCCCCACCCCATCCATGGCACTACCTCCTTGGTTGAACACTACATTTCTTTGTAAAGTAAGACCATAGACCTCCTGGCCCCCTCTCAAAGCACAAAAAAAGACCCTACACCTTAACACTTGGTTCACCCCTGATCTTTGTGTACTTGAGCCTCCAAAAGAACTGCAGAAGCTGCCTGGCACAAGTCCCTACCACAGTCAATAAAGCTCACTTTTCTAAAATCTCTCTCCACTACCAACAATCAATCCACAGCTCCAAAGCTGTCACCTACAACGGAGAATCACTAAAGCAGCATCTAGTTCTCATGAATTGAACTGGATCCCTATCATTCCACCCTTGACCATCATGAAAGGCAATAACTAGTGCAACAGGATCCAATATACTGTCACAGGTAACATTACACAGTTACAAGCAAAAATAAAAGCCAAATTACCAAGCCTACCAACCATGTCGCCTCCTGCCCCATCTCTCAAAGTTCAGAAACATTCCCCTCTTCCAGTTGCAACCCCCCAGTACCTCTACCCTCACCAACATCATCAAAGGTCTCAAGCCCTTATGCTGTATAGGAGATATCTGCCCGGCCTCTGTGTTTAAGGAATGTGCAGAACCCTCACTCCCTCTCATCCCCGCCATCATTAACTCTTCCTTCGCCCCTTGCACTGTCCCCTCTACCTTGAATGAATCCTGTTTTTTTCCTCTACTCAAATAACCCTCTCTTGACCCTGCAATCCACACCAACTACTGACCAATTACAACAGTCCCCTTCCTCCTGAAACTCATGGACAGAGTAGCATATCTGCAGATCCAGACATTCCTCCAGCTTCACCATATCTTGGGGACACAGCAATCAGGCTTTCCACCCGGAACACAGGAACAAAACAGCCCTTCTAGACCTAAAGAATCAGCTTGATGAAGCAAATGACCACAGCAACCTCTCACTTTTCCTATTGCTTAATCTCTCTGCGGCGTTCGACTCAACCTCATGGACCACGAGATCCCCGGCCAAGACCTCATCCCCTCAGCCAACTTTTCTATTGATGCTACCAAATGGGCTGCCTCTTTTCCTGGCTGATAGATCCTCTCAAGTATTTGCTGGGGATGGTGTTGCCAAACCCATGCCTACAACCTGCGGTGTACCCTAATGCTACTCTGTCTCCCCCACATAATACAATGTGTATACAAAACCACTGTTTGATCATTTTGACTCTCTCGGCATCTCATATATTAACTATGCCGACGATACACAAATTCTCATCCACCTTATTTGCAACCACTCCAAGGACACTCTCAGGATAACCGCTATCTACAAAGCTATCCAATCCTGGATGGCTGCACATATCCTCTTTCTTAACAATGAAAAAACAGAACTCCTCCTAATCATCCCTCGCACCCACCTATAAAAACTAAACCAGGCCTACAAAGCCTTCATCATCGACGGTCACAACATTCCTGTTGCTATCTCCATCAAAACATTGGGCGTGTGCATTGATTCCTCACTAAGCATTACTCGCCAGGTCAACCACATTGCCTCATCTTCTGGCTACACCACCAAGCTCATCAACGCCAGTGAACCCTTCCTGACCACTAAGAATCGACTTGAAGTTGACCGTGCCCTGATAGGATCTAAACTCGATTACTGTAACTCACTACTTTTCAGCACCTCCGAAATACCAAGCATAAACTACAATACAAACATGTGGCACTCGACATTGGCAAGCACAATCACATTTCAGAGGCTGGTAAATCTGCCGGTGAAGGACAGAATCAAGTTCAAAATCTTCACCCACTGATGCCTTCCTAATGGTGCCCCTCCATACCTTGCCCAAAAAATATTTTAAACACAAGGTCCCTAGAGTGGTATGCCATAGGCGTTCGTCAATACATTTTAGAACAGCAAATTAACATAATGTGTGTCAATGAGACCTGGATGAAGGATTCAAGTGGGCCTAACATTGATTTAGTCACACCAGATGGGTACACATTGGACCGTCAAAATGGAGACATCGGGAGGGGTGGTGGAGTGGCCATTATTAAAAGACAGGCGCTTTGTATGTTTCAAAAGCCCATTGCCTTTGAGGAGTGTGAAATTATGCACTTGAAAATGACCCCTCTCCAAACCACTGCTTGAACCACATCCTCTTGCATCGTCCTCCAAAACAGATGCCACACATCTACGAGGAGTTGTTGTTGATACTCTCATCTTACAACAAACCTAATACCCCAGTTATAGTCCTGGGTAACTTCAACAGGTGGTTGGGAAACACACTGGATTGTGAAGCCACGCTCATTTTGCAGGCGTTTGATTTTCATAGCTTCAGCACGCTCAGTAAGGAATCAACGCATGAACTTAGCAATATATTAGATTGGGTGACAGGCAAAAAAAGTGTGCTTACAATTAGCACATATTAAACCTTGTATTTGGTCAGATCACCACACAATTACATGTGTGCTTGCTCTTCACAGCAATGTTAAGCCAAAAGAAAATGCGGTAAAAAAAATTAGAAGTAGGAAATTTAATAATATAAGCAAAAATTATCTAGGATACAAATTTGGGGATCTTTGGGACTCTACCTCTGACTCACTATGCTCATTGGTGACAAGTTATGAGTTG
Organism: Ambystoma mexicanum; assembly: GCF_040938575.1. NCBI lineage: Eukaryota > Metazoa > Chordata > Amphibia > Caudata > Ambystomatidae > Ambystoma > Ambystoma mexicanum. The sequence continues at coordinate 503,013,812 of NC_090936.1, read as the reverse complement.
AAATTGAGAGAGATGCTGAACAAGGTTGCTCCCTTTAAACTTTGAGTGGTCAGAGATAGAGCTAATAGTCATAAATGGTACACTCTAAGTCACTCTGGTCTCCAAAAAGAAAAGAGACGAGCAGAGCAGACCCGAGACAAGACACAGACTCAGATCAATAGACATACATGGGAGGCAATTGAAATAAAATGTCGAGATGAGATTTTTATGGATAAAAGAGAGTTTTTTGATGCACAGATCACAAACACAGGAAATTACACAAAAAGGTTATTCAAAGTCCTGAGAAACCTTGAAACACCTTCAGTTTTATTAAATTAATTTGCTCCTACAAATAATGACTGTGACAAAATACAGCAAGTCTTCTTAGAGAAGATCCACTCTGCACAGTTAACAATTAGTAATGACATAAGCAGGAATACAGGGGCAAATTTACTTTTAGGAACACCTCTGAGCCCAGACAAACCTTTATTCTCTTTTAAAACTATCACTGTTGAGCATATACAAAAAATGCTTAATGGTAAGCGTCCTACTACAAGTCAGGGAGCTGTTCTTCCATCAAGGATTGTGCTTCAGCATGCTGACCTGTTTACTCCTTTTTTGGTTTGTTATGTAAATGCATCTTTTGTGGAAAATAAGGTGTCAGATTTGTTGATAAAATGTGACCGCTACCCCATTGATTAAAAAAATCTACCTTGGACACGAAATACTTGGTCAATTACAGACCCCATTACCAAGGTTCCCTGTCTCCTGAAGTTAATTGAGAAAATAGCTACATTGCATTTCAGGAACATTTGGATAATAGGGGCATACTGCATGCCATCCAATGAGGGTTAGTTCTTTGCTTGACTTGCAAACAGAAATGTTAAGTATCGTAGATGAAAGTAAATCTGGGCTTCTGATTTTGTTAGATCTATCAGTAGCCTTTGAATTTATCAATCATGAAAAATGGATGTATATGCTGGCTACCACTGGAAAACGTTCTGAGATTATGATTACTTGGTTTGAATCTTTTCTGAGTAACAGTATGACCAAAATTACATGGGGGAATGCTCATTCTGAGGCCAAGAAGATACATTGTGGAGTACCGCAGGGTGCGTGCTTGTCCCCAGCATTTTTTAATGTGTTTTGTTGCCCATTATGTGATATCCTTGATTCTTTAGGGCTCCATTTCATGAATTATGTCGACGACACTCAGCTAATTTTGGAGCTGAGTGGCAACTGCCAGAAAGATGCTGAGCATATCTCATTCATTTATGACTCAATCAAGTATTGGATGAATATGAACGGTTTTTACCTTAACAGTTCCAAGACGCAATTGGTGATTTTTGGGTCAGTAAAATCACGGGGCAAATTGGATGCACAGTTTTCAGGTTTCAACATTGATCAACAAATGATCAAAGTTGTGAACTAAGTGAAGATGTTTGGTGTGATGCTAGATTCAACACTTAGTGCTGATTCCCAAGCTAGCAATATAATGAAGAATTCCCAATATTTCTTGAGACTCCTATGCCTGATGAAGCCTTAAGTATCCCCTGTCAATTGTGGGACTTTGGTCAGAGCCGTGATCCTGCCCAGGCTGGATTATTCTAATGCTCTATTGGAGGATGCCGAAGAGATTACAGATATTGCAAAATGATGTGGTAATAATTTTAAAAAGTATACCTAGGAGATACCCCATTTCAGAACATAGATGGGAGCTTCAGTGGCTCCTGATTGAAGCGAGAATTCAGTTCAAAGTAAATCTGATCACTCATGGATGTCTGTTCGGTCAAGCTCCTTTGTATCTAAAAAAAAACACGTCTCAGATCGACAATCGGTGAGAACCACCCAATCAAGAGACGCAATGTTGTTGGCCTACCAGAAAATAAAATATGCTAAGGGAAATGGACGGTTGTTCCCTATTTTAGCAGCATGGTTTTGGAACAACCTCCCGCTGGAATTGCGGGTGGAAAGGAATGTACTTACCTTCTGAAAGAAATTGAAGACGTTTTTCATTTAACTGGGTCTCTCCTACGTTAGTCTGTTTAGTAGGGTTTTATGCTGTTATATTTGTGTTTGCCTTTTCTGCGCCCTGGTGCCTGTATAAATAACATAACATAACAAGGCAGAAACTGAGTAAACGGAATGCTGGCCTAAGACAGGCAGATGCACAGTGAAAATGAAAGACTGTATTTGCCACTTCTCATGTCACTTCCCATGCCAAATACCCAATTTGTATCTTCTGGGACCTTCCAGAGCTCGGAGAAAGACACAGTTTACCCAACCAGTGCACGATGACTCTTTCCCCTAATGTGTACCAAGGTACTCAATTTCAGAGACTCCCATACTGGTGCTTATTGGTCTTTACAAAATAGTAAGCTCAGTAGACTGCCATGTTGTTAGGGCAGTCAAGTCATCCATGCTGCTTTAAAGATCAAAACTATATACTTCTGATGAAGTGCACATAAGTAGCTCTATGAAACTTTACAAAATGACAAATCATGTGATCAGAAGATAAATCCAACACAGGCTTGGCTTCATGTTGCTTGGAAGAGTCATGACTATTTCAAAGGAACCATTTTAGTCTTCTACCAGCTGTCCGCTACTTTTACAAAAGGTAGAGATTTCAACTCATAAATATTACTTCAGGAAAGGGGGAAGGAGATTGACTCGAAGAATGTGCTAAGAGACTCAAACGACTGAGGAAGAAGTGGTGCCTCTGAGATCGGTCTCAGAGCGCATGATCACTTATCCAGTATTCCACAGCAAAACATTGAAGAGGTCAGTATAACAAATGAGACAACAAACATAAGTCCACGTGGAGTATAATTACAAATGGGTGGTGGTTTAAAAGTGTGAATTTAAATTCCCATGTTCGACTGAACGCTAGGTATCAAATTTAAATGCCATGGGCAACATTCACTTGATATTTGTTCAGGAAGGATGTACAAGTAGATAAGGTGCTTCTGTCGGTTTAAAGCAAAACAAATAATAATAGTAAATTGGAATTTGTGCAAGCCCTTGGCAGAACAAGCATAATTTGTAGTAAGCAGCATTTGGAATGCTCACTTGGGCAAACGAGAGATCATGTTTGGGCTGGAGGCAGTGTACACTACAGTGAGGCTTAGTCTTATTTCACCTGCATCTGCACATATGAACCAGGTAATAAGCGTCTCTGTACAGGGCAGATCTAGTAGTATGGATGGGCACCCAGATGGAGGAAACATGAGGAGAATCGCTTATTTTTTTGTTTTCATGTGACTCAAAACCTTATGCCCTCGCTGGATTACTCACATAAAAAAAGACAATTAGTTAATTATTGATTAAATGCTTTGATTTAATCTACTGTCCAGCATTGGCACAGGTTGGGTAGCATAGTAGGATAACCAAAAGGGTTAAGTTCACAAATGTTAGAGGGTTTAACAAAAACAAGAAGGCTGCAACTCACAAACCTTGCCAGTTTTGGGAAATCCAGACCGTTCTGTGGGCCTCATTCTGAGGTGGGCGCAAAGGGATTACCGGCACCAGTAAGGACCCCGGTGCCGGTAATCCCTTTGCGCCCTATTCCAAGCTCCCTTTGCGGCCCCGTCATTAACGCCTGGTTTTACCAGGCATTATGGACGGGACCCGCAAACAGACTTCAGAGCTAATAACGGTACCGTAATTTACAGTACCGTTATTAGCGCCATCCCCATTCCCATTGAGCCCTATGGGGGCTGAAATGGGAATGGGGAATGGCTTTTTCAATGGGGACTTACCGGTTCCGCTAAGGTTAGACTAGACTGGTAAGTCCCCAATAAACGAGGGCAGACACGGTACCGGTATTGGTGCTAGTCATGGCGCTAATAGCGCCATAACTAGCACCAACCTCGGAATGAGGCCTATGTCTTAAATTCGCTTTTTGTAGGTCACCTAACAAAAAGATAGATTTGTTTTCGTCCGATTTCAGTCGGCCTACAAAATTGAAAAGACAAGGTTGCCTCGTCCTAACTCATTCACCCACCCCCACCATCACTGGTGGGATATGTCTGAAATTAGGGGTTTCACCCCCGAACCCCTCTCCCTTAAATCCCCGCCCCTACCTCCGCAACCAAGACTCCCCTGAACCAAACAAACACAGACACACAACACACACACAAACATACACTTACCCGTTCTCTCCCAATGCTGCTTCCTAGGTCCTGGTCAGCCTGTAAGCCCCTGCACACACTTGTGTGCAGCAGGGGTGTGACATTTTGATTTAGAAAGACCGCTCTTTGAGGGTACAGAGTGATCCTTCTAAATTGGTCTTTTATCAAAATCGTTTTTGACAAAAAATCGATTTTATAATTTAAGACCATTCAGACTTCTACCCGAGCATAGCAAATGCATCCTTTATGGCATGACCTGCAGCAGGGTTGAAGTCCATGTGTGTTTGTTTGTTTGTTTATTTATTTATTTATAAAGCACACCTCACCCAAGGGTATCCGGCGCAGTACAAGATGATGCAGTTTCTTAGTTACACATAATGACAATAAAGGCAATACAGATTATCTAGCGTATGTACATGTACAGTTTCATAGTTACACACAGTGACAAAAACAAAGCAGTGTAGATTATTTAACATAAATACATAGAGTGCAGAGTATATAACATATGTACAATGGGAGGGCAGGTGAGCTAGTGGGGATCATCATTGGTAATACGTTCTTCCTGTTATTTCTGAAGCTGTGGAGGGATTGATTGGTTCTGAAATTGGAGGGGAGAGAGTTCCAGAGTTGGGAAGCCAGGACAGGGAAGATGTTACCTCCTGCTTTTTTGAGTTTATATCTAGGAACTTGTAAGAAACCAGAATTGGCTGATCTGGTATGTCAGGCATATTGTTTCAAGGCATATTTGTCAGAGAGATATTGAGGGGCTGAGTTATTGAGGCATTTGTAAGTTAGGGATGCAGTTTTGAGTTGAATTATTTTTTTAATAGAGAGCCAGTTATGGTGCCTTCTTATGGTGGAGATGTGTTGTCTACGAGGAATGCTCAAAGCTGTCCTGAGAGCGTTATTCTGCAGGATCTGCAGTTTCTTAGTGATGTATTTGTTGGCCCCAAGATATAGTCCGTTACAGTAGTCGATTTTAGACAAGACTAAGCCGCTTGCCAGAGTGATGCAACTTTTGGAGGAGAGGAAGGGTTTACAGGTTCGAATAAGCTTGCAGGTATAAGCATTTGCTGAAGCTGCAGCACTGACCTGTTTTCTCATGTTTCGGGAGGAGTCTGATAAAAACCCAGTGTTTTTACTTCACTGGCGACTTTAATGATGTTTCCATCGATATTAAACGATTGGTATTTGTCACCTAGTTTGGTGATGTCGATGGGAGTGGCTAGGAGGAGGAGTTCTGTTTTTTCATCATGCAGGCAGAGACCATGTGTGGCCATCCATGCCTGAATGATAAGGTAGATTCTGTTTATCAGGGCTAGGTCCTTGGCATAGTCACCTGTCAAAGGGATAAGGATCTGGGTGTCATCAGCATAGTTCTTGTAGGTGACACCCATATGATCCAGGTGATCAAACAATGGTTTGGTAAATGCATTGTACATTGTAGGTGTTACACACAATCCTTGTGGGACTCCGCATGTGATAGGGATGGGGGTTGCAGCAGCAGATGCCGAGAACAGTCTCATCGACCCGTTGCTTAAAAATGACCTGATCCATGCTGTGGTTTCTGGTGAGAAGTGCAACGTTGTGGAGAGGTGATTGCATAGAATCTCGTGGTCAACCAAGTCAAAGGCAGCCGATAGATCCAGCAGGAGCAGAAGGGCTGAATTTCCTTTATCTTTAAGGTCGTCTATTTGTGTTTTTAAGTCTATTAAGGCTGTTTCAGTGCCATGTTGTGGCCTGAAGGCTGATTGACGGAGACCTAATAGTTTGTTAGATTCCAGGAAATGTTGTATTTGATTGTAGGCAGCTTTGTCTATAATCTTCAACAGCAATGGGACTGTGGTGATAGGTCTAAAGTTTGTGGGTATATTGGGGTCAAGAGATTTTTTTTTTAGGAGAGGCAACACCCATGAGTTCTTCAAGTTGGTTGGTTCAGTACAAGTATGGAAGGAGGCATTCGTAAGTGATGTGATAAAGGGAGCGAGGATGTTCGCGGCGTCCTTAATGACAGCGGCTGGGCAGGAATCTCTATGGCAGTTTGCTGGTTTGAGGGAAACTATAATTTTTAGCACCTCTTGGGATGATACTGGTGTGAATTTAAATCATTGAGCAGAGGTGGAAATGTTGGGGCATTGTTTTTGGGTGTAGTCTTGCGGTGGCAAGGTGAGTTTTATGTCAATGATTTTCTTTTGGAGCAATGCAATTGTATTGGCCAGTGCCTCCTGGATTTTGGTACACAAGGTTTGGTCCTCGACACAAAGATCTGTAGGGGGGTGGGTGATTCGAGTTCTATAAGGATGGTAAAGAGTTCTCTAGCTTTATCGATCCTTTCATTGTAGGTGTTACGTTTGGCTGCGAGAATTTCATCTTTATAGTTGGCAGAGATTGTTAAGAGGATATCTTCATTGATGGTAGATGGGTTATTATTCCATATGGCTACATGTTTCCGTTTTACTTTCCTAAGGTCTTTAAGTTTGGGGGTGAACCAAGTGTTCAGGTGAGTGGTCGGTTTACTTTTGCACATTTTTAATGGTGTGATAGAATCTAGAGCATTATTAATAGTTTTATTATACAGTTCTACTAGTTCCTCAGGGTTAGTTGGTAGTGATGGTGCCTGGAGGGGTTCATGAAAAGGCCTGAGATTATCGACCGTGATATTTTTCTTATTTATGGTTTGAATGGGGGGAGCTATGACCTTTGTCATCACTGGAGGAATACAGTCTAGAAGAGTGAAAGTTAGTAAGCAGTGGTCCGTCCAAGATAATGGTTCGATAGCTGCTATATTAGTTGTGCAGCAGTTAAAATCAGCTAGCCAGTCCAGGGTTCGTCCTTTGTCATGTGTAAGTAGGAGAACTCTCTGGGTACGGCCTTGCTCAGTCAAGGAATTGGCTAGGAGCAAAGCCGAATGGTCGGCTGGATCATTAAAGCCCAAATTGAAATCTCCTAGTAGGAGGATTTGAGATGAGGGTTTAGTATTGGCTGAGATGATATTGTTAATGTCATCTTCAAATGAGCCTAAGGGACCTGGAGGAAGATAGATTAGGTGCATAGTTAAGGTTTGTGACATAGAAAGTGGCAGTTTTACAGTCAATAGTTCACAGGATGAGGTGGGGACATGGGAGATAGACCTGAGGTTCAGTGAGGCTTTAGAGATGAAAGCAGTGCCCCCTCTTGTTGATTCTCTATCTGATCTGGGAGCAGTGTAATTGTTCAGTGTAGCAATAAAGAGGGATGGACCTGCAGCTGCATGTAGCCAGGTATCGGTTATTGCCAGGAAATCCAATTTTCTGTCAAGTATCAGATCAGCAATTTCAGCTGCATGGGCGTCTAGGGATCTTGCATTGATTAATACTCCAATAACAGTGATGCTGGTGTTGTTGGTGGAAGCTTTTGGTAATACAGGCATATATGCAGTTTTGGTGGCGTATTTTCAGATTTTGGGCGGTGGCTTTATAGTGCTTGCCCTATAGTTGTTGGTAGGAGTGGCGGTGGTAGGTAGGTTGTATGATTTACCTAATCTGGAGCCGAGTCTAGTATTTCTTATTCGAGTTGGGCATGGGATATTTAAGGTCAATATTATAGAGCTTGTGTCAGTGGAGCTAGGGCTAGGGTCTAGGGTAGTTTCCCTTATCCTGATGTGGTCCATGGGGGCTACTGAATGTGAGGCAAGGTTCGACAAGCCATTAGTGCATCTCGGCCTCAGTGGAGGTAAGAAGGGTGTGGGCTTGATATTATTGCAGACTTTTAGTGGCGGGAGAAAGGATGTCAGTTTGACAATGTTGTCCCTAGAATAGAGTTTGGGCATGGTTAAGGAATTGCTAGGTGTATGTGTGGTAGTTTGGGCATATAGCGGGCAGGCAAAGACATAGAGGCTATGGCCCTTGAAATACAGAGTGCTAAATACAGGCTCACCCAGGGTATTCCATTGTGGCATGTACTAAAGGAAAGCATTTTACTGGGTAGTGGTTGTACAGTGAAATATGCATCAGTGATTATATGGCCGGATGGCCGGTTTGCAATTCAAGCAATTATGCAATGGGCAAGGCAAGCATGTGATCAAACATAGTATCATAGTAACATATTAGCAAACATAGTATCATACTGTCGGACTTAACATCATATATCAACAGGTCTTTGGGAGTGGCTCACATCAAGCAAACATTTTAAGACAATAGTGTGGCACTGTGGAAGCACAGCATGCAGGGAATCCACAACAATGTGCTGTACCTCTTGTTTAAAGAGGTGACTATGCGCAGGAGGACATTTTGTAGGTAATACAATTAGTTCAAGGGGTGAGTCGACATGGTAACGTGCGTTTGAGCTGGCAAGCGAATGGATTTGAAATGTCAGCATTAATAGTCAAATGGAGGAAGGGTAGAGGAGTTCTTAGGATAGTATTAAGGGCAGTCGCCTGATGTTGGTGGTTTACCTTAATAGATTGTGGTAGAGAGGGGTTGGGCTGCCCCATGCACCAGTGCGCAAACAGTCGTACAACAGGGCCTTTCCTTAGCAGGCCATGGGTCTATTATGTTAGGAAAGGAAACCAGTGGATTTCAGATGGTGTCACCAGGCCTTTAATCTTAATGCAATGGTGCGATTTTGATTTTCACAGTCCTGCCACTGGATATCCAATACTAGAACTGAAAGTGGTAGGGGTAGAGAGAACACCATTTAAAGATGTAACCCAAATGAAATTCTATCCTGGAGATTAGCAACACTTTATGGAATCATGGAAACTGTCCGTGGGATCCTAAATCATTCATACATGGCAAAATGTGAAACAGTAAGGAAGTGCCCAGTTTGGGTACATCGTGTTTGGGGACACGCAACCTTTTGGCACTCTTGGCTGTTGAAATGGTGCTTAAGTGATCAGACTACATTTCCCATAGGCCGAAGGAGGAGAAGGCCATGCACGCTGCTTCACTCACTCTGCTGGGTTGTGGTGGAGTCTACCAGCAAACAGACACAACTTTTTCAAAAAAGCAGCATGCAAGAGGATGATGGCACTCGTCAACTTAGGTTAGTGCCCATTTTTGCTAAGCCTGTTTCGTGTACTTGTATCTTGCTACGTGATAATTGACACTTGGACTTGCATATCAGACCTGCTTGCGTACCTGCCCTTTGGACGTTTGGCTATTGTTTGCCCCAGCCTGCTCCCTGGTGTATTGTTTTGACTTGCTCCTCTAGCTTTGGAAGGCTATGACAGTTTTACAGACCCTTTTTCTGTCACTTGATTGGCTGACTCTCTCCTCTTTAGCTGGGTCACTTTGGGTAGAGTCATCCTCTTCAACTGTTTCTGGATTCATTCTGCCTCCTTTCCTTTGTTTTGAAACCTTGGCCCTCATTACGACCCTGGCGGAAAGTGACTGACCGGACCGCCACAGCGTAAATAGCGTTTCCGCCATTGCACGAAGGAGCAAAGTGCGGCCCATTCCGACCCATCGGGCACGAGCACCACGCCATGGCGGAAGTGCAAAGTCCGCGATGGCGGAAATGACCCCAAAACGGCCCACACCGCCGCCGTACGGCGCCCTAGGTGCAATACCGCCACCCCTCTTAGCGGTCACCGCAGTGTGCGCCTACCGGAAAGTACGGTGACCGGAAATATACGGAAACGGAAGCAAAAACATGGGCCCGGAACGGGAAACATCCCGCCGTACACCTATAAAACCACTAAAACCACACAACCACTAAAATCACTACCCTGAAACACACCCCAACCCGTCATCCACCCTAGCGAAACCAAGAAAAATGGGAAAAGTAGTGAAGAAAGCGTGCGACCGCAAGCGGCAGGTCCACTTCTCCCGTGAGGAACTCACCGTGCTAACAGAGACCCTCCAGGAGAATGCTGCCGTCGTCTTCTCCACGCAAATGACCAGAACGGCACTTGCAAACAAGAAGGCCATATGGGCTCTGGTGGCACAGCGGGTAAGTGCGGTGGGGACCGCACCCCGCACCCCACAGCAATGCCGCAAGCGATGGGACGACCTGCGGATACGCGTCCGCAGCATACTCTCTGCCAACCGCAACATTGCCACAGCCACCGGGGGAGGTCCTGAATCACCCATCAAGTTGACCCCCTGGGAAGAAATCTGTGCCTCCACCATCGGAATGGAGAGCATAGAGGGAGTCGGAGGGATGGAGAAAGGAGTGCAGACATCCGAAGATTCAGGTAGGTGGGCCAAATAAAACAATGCCAAATCCACACAGTCCATCCATGTGAAGTACCATGCGTCCACATAGTGCAACAGAAACACATGTCCAGGAGAACGTCCACACACATCGGCCTGATAGCGCACGTTAAAACCCACAATAAATACATAAATAATTAAAAACCCCTAAAACACGCACTACACGTGCAGCAGGCACAACCTAACTGCAGGCTGCCAAACAACTGCACCCTCACTCCACACACAAATGAAAGCACCTCCAAGGCCCCGACCCAAATCACCCTCAGGTACCACCCCAATGCATGTGATACAATGCCATTCCAATTCCCACAGACCCATCAATAACCCTCGCCCTCCTTTACTCCACCACAGGGTCCGATCCAAACGACGAGCTTCAGGACACCCCTACCAGCACACCTGCAAAGAGGGCCAAGACCAACGGCCAGAGACCCTCCACCTCAGCTGCACGCATCAAGACACGGCAGCAGCACAAATCAGGTGGCAGCACAGAGGAGGGAACATCAACAGGCACCCCAGCAGCCAGCATGCCCACACCACCACCACCACAGGTCCCCCCAATGGATGCCACAGAAGGCACTGTCTCTGGTGGCAGCAGCACCATAGGTGACACCCCATTGATGGCAGCATGCTCCGACACAGAAAACGGGGATGTCGAAGTCAGATCCATCCATGACCTGTCCCAATCCCCCTGTCTGTCCCATCCCGTACAACATGAGGATACCACGCAGGGGCACCCACAAGACGACGACTGGCCATCCCCCACAAGCCCTGTGGCAAGGCAACATGAGGACAACAGCCCCTCTGTGACACCCCCGCAAATGGCCATGGCCCAGCAGAGGCAACAGTCCCTCGACCAGTTAATCGTGCAACAGCAGCAACTGGCCACGCTCCTCAAGGACCATGCCGATGAATGTGGGGGCACTAAGGCAGACATAGAAACATCAACTGAGACACTTAGGGCAGAAATGGAGAGAGGTACAGAGAAGCTAAGGGCACAAATGGAGAGTAGCACCGAGAGCCTGAGAGTCCAAATGGAGAGTAGCACCGAGAGCCTGAGAGTCCAAATGGAGAGAAGCACCGAGAGCCTGAGGGGGGAACTGCATGCGACGTCCAAAGACGTATGTGCCGAACTTGCCGCAGTGTGCCGTGTGCTCACTGAGCTCTCGCAAACCCTTAGGGACATGCATGGACGTGAGCAGGCAGACACATCATCCGTTGCAAGTTCCGTCCAGGGCAGCCCCCAACGTAGATCTGGGAGGAACCTGCGCTCCACAGGCAGGGGTGCCCCTGATACCCGCAGAGGGGGCTTGCAATAGCGACAGCGCACTGACAATGAGCATCTTTGGACACTGGTGTTCGGGGGGGAGGTAGGAGGGTGGAGGGGGTGTGTTGGGCTCACTTGGGTGGCGGGTCGATAGGGTGTTCAACATGATATCACATATGCCATGAACAGTGCACGATCAACCAATGAGATGTGTGGACATTGATCTTTGTGTACTAGGCCATCATAGGCGTACAGTCCATATTGTGCATGTCCCAGACACACACAGTGCCACGAGTCCCGTGTCCATGTATCAGCCACCAGGCGTGAGTGCTAGAAGCATGCATCAATGAGATGCTGACGAATGTCACGGGCCTCCGGTGCCTCGCAGACTCCATGAGGTGCTGCCACATCCCCACCCTCATCATGACCATCATCAGGTGCTTGCAGTTCTGCGTCAGGGGGCATGGGCACATTTCTACGTACGCACATGTTGTGGAGCATGACACATGCCATGACCATCTTTGCAACCTTCTCATGGCGGTACAGGAGTGCCCCGCCAGACCTGCTGAGGCAGCGGAAACGAGTCTTCAGTAGGCCGAATGCCTGTTCAATGACTACACGGGTACGTGAGTGGGCATGGTTGTAGTCCTCCTCATGCTGGTCCCGTGGGTTCCGGACTGGTGTGAGGAGCCATCTCTTCAGTGGATATCCAGCATCACCTGTATGTGGACGAGAAACGTATGATGTGGAATGCCATTGCTACGTACGCACACCCCCCCCCCTTCCTGCCAGGTCATTGCCAAATCACATACCCCACGTCATCATGCATGTAATGAGACTCACCGAGTAGCCAGGATCTGTTCCCTGCGTGTCGCTCCATGTAGCGTGGTATTGTAGAGTTCCTCAAGACCATAGAATCATGGGTTGATCCAGGGAATCTGGCACAACAATGTGTAATGATCCTGTTGGAGTCACACACCATTTGTACATTCAGGGAATGAAATTGTTTTCGGTTGCGGTACTGGGCCTCCATGGCATGTGGGACGACCAATTCCACATGGGTGCAGTCGATGGCACCAATGCAACCCGGTATGCCGGCAAGTGCATGGAATCCCACTTTTGTGTTGGTAATTTCCTGCTCCGAGCGTGGTAGGGAGATGTAGTCGTCTGCGTGCTGCAGGAGGGCATCGAGCACTTGAAATAGTGTCCGTGAGAACAGTGGCTGAGAAATGCCATGCAACTGTCCGACTGTGTGCTGGTAGGTGCCTGTGGCCAGGAAGTGGAGTACAGACACCACCTTCAGTAGGGGTGGGATGGCGGTTGGGCTATCTATCATGCTGACAAGGTCAGCCTGTGTCATGTCCACAATGGCGGCTATGGTGTCCCGGTCCAGACGGTAGAGGGTGTGGATCTGCTCATCAGTGAGGTTGAACTGATGTGCTCGGAGGCGTGGGATTGCGGGCTGCCTGCGTGGTGGTAGTGGCTGTGCTGGCGGCCCTTGCTGGCCCTGCCTTGGCCTCCTCCTCCTCCTGCGTCTCCTCCGTGCGGCCGGTTGTAGTTGGTGTTCGTCTTCTTCTTGGAGTTGGAGTACTTGCAGTGCTATCAGGTCCCCCAGGGCCAACATCGCGAGTCCTGCCGGTAGCATTTCGGTGTGGTTGTGGGAGGAGACTGGCTGTGCAATTTATGTGTTTTCAGGCTGTATGGCCTCCACCTGTGGTGATTAATTCCACCTGTGCAAACTGCTCTCCCCTTTGGCCGAGCACGTCCCGCGCACAACGCTGCAATTCGGGGAATGGCATCTTGCTATTGCAATCATGTATTTGTACCCGATGGCCGTGTGAGATTGGTTGATATGTTCATTCTGCTGTGGTCCCATTGTTTCACATACTATCTGTGCAGTCGCGAACAGACTTGTGAAGGGTCAGTGGAACGTAGTACTCGAGTAACGGTGGGCCCTCATGCATCACTGTACCGAGTTGCAACGACGGGCGGGGCGTCCCATTTGTGGGTGAAGGCAGTTGCCATTTTCACACACAGCCGCACTCGATGGAATAATTAGTGATTTCAAACGGCCACAGATGCCTCTTCGACGTGATGTTGCAAATGAGGAATTCGAAGGGCGGCGCTTTCGGTTTTCAGCTAGCGGCGAGGAAATGCCCACAGGTCTGACTGCAAATATAACGTACTATTGTTCAATGTCCTTGAGACAGGGGCCATGGCGAGGATGCAATGATTGATATGAATAGTTTGGGATGCGCAATAGCGAAGTGGACGATGAGGCCGGACGTTCCCAAATACATGTTACTTCACTACACTGGAATTACGGGCTGGGGCACTGTGGATTTTGCAGGCTGCATAACGCACAGACTCAATGGATATTTCTAATGTTATGTGAGTAAATATTCAGGCGTTTTAATCCCGGGATGAGGGAATGATGAATGGATGCATGGGCAGGTGATTTGATACAGAGTTTGCCATGTACAGGGCTTCTTGGGATCTATCCGCCTCCCCTACGCTATGTGATGCAGGGCTGCCATAGTGGGACCATCGTCTATCTGGCCTTGTTGAGCCCTCCCTGTCTCGACGCGCCCTCAGACACTTGTGTCCATGCACGTTACCAATCCCATCTGATGGATTCTGTTTTGACAGACGCATGCACAGGTACACTCGTTTGTGATGGTGTTTACACCTCGATATAGATAGTTATGAGTCGCAAGTGGTTTTTGGGTGGTGATGAACCTTTGGAGTGGGCTAGCATGCATATGGCTGTGGATTTAGTGTGATCATTGAAGTGAGTTGTTCGAATGTAGTTCTGATGGCCATTCTGTTCTTTTTCTTTTCTTTTGGTTGACAGGTATCTCCTCCCCTTTTGCCACTGCCATCTGTATGCCACTCCTGCAGATGGGTTTTACTCCCGACACCTGCTGCTTCGTGTTAATCAGTGGAGCAGCATTACGATCTTATGGGACGATCGCCAATGGCCCACATGCCCTTACGCAGTACTGGTGGCTCGGAGCAACATTTCGGCCTTTCAGCTGGACTAGTGCCTCCCCATTGGGACGGCCCTGCGGTTCTGTGCGCTTCCATGTTGCCTTTTCGTACGTGAATGTGGCTCTGTGTACCATGAGGGAACAGGGCGTCACACAAGTAGTGGCTGGTCATTTCTTGCGGATGCAGCCCACAATGGTGAAAAGTGTTTTGGAGTTCATGGCCTGATGGCTGTATGGGCTTGGTGATTTTGATGTGCATTAAATTTCTATTCTGATTTGGCCCGTGTAGCGTTTTTCTTTGCAAGTGATGTGGCATATGCCTATTTGGGGGGCGATGTATTGTGAGGAGATCTGCATTGGGTTCCAGCTTCGGAGTTTAGTTGCGTGGTACTGTACTGGGCGCGTTTGCCTACGAAGCCCGTGAGGTCAGGGATGGGGGCTGCCAATATGACAGTTTGAATGTTGTCATGCTCAGGGGCGGGGGATTGGGTTTTGTGTAACAGATGCCGGTCAGCCAGGTGGACTGGTGGAATGATGTGATTCTCGGAATATTGCTGGTCACAGGTGCCTGTGTTTGCGTGCGTTTCTTGGTGGGGGACTGTGGTCATGTCCATTGGGATGGCTTCTGTATTCGTGCCATCTGTGCCCTGCAGCTCCCATTGGCCCCTGTTGTGTTTCTTTTGTTCGTTGGCATGCATGGGTGACTTGTACATTTCAATGGTTGCATTGTGACTTCATTGCACCTACGGGGAGTTGTACTTTGTGGGCAGGGAGCGGTGTACAGGCACTCAGTGGGGCCGTTTACGGTTGATTCGCGATGCCGTACTTCTCACCATGGCGGAATGGTACATTCCGCCATGCTTGATGGCGTTAGGTACATGTCCGCTAGGGTCGGAATTGGCGTACCCTTGCGCCATGGTGGTGTTTGCGGTTTGGCATGGCGCGCGCGCGCGTGCTTGGTGCAGTTAGCGTTGGCGTTCACTACGGTGTCGCTAATGGCTTCGTACTTTGCGGTGACGGGTCATAGTCGCACCGAGCGCTATTCGATGGCGGTATTGAATTTCCGCCATCGTTTTTCGATTTCCGCCAGGGTCGTAATGAGGGCCCTTGTCTCCAAGCTACGTTTGCTCTCTACTTCAATTTCCCTTGTGGGGCCGCTTCTTTGTTGGTTCCTTGACGGTCTCCTGTTTATTGGTATCTTTCATCAGAGACAACCCTGAAACTAATGTGGAACTCTTGCATCTTGACTGGTATACTTGAACTTTGTCGAACCAGTGTATCAATTTAGGTATGTCCTGATGCCATCAGTTAGGCCCATCTTTGGACCTTTTGTGACTTTATTATGTCTGTGTTTCTGCTTGATTGCTCATGGGCATTGAACTGCCGGCACTTCCAAGCTCTGCAAAACTCTGGGTTATTTTTGTATTTCTCTTCTTATCTTTGCTGGCCTGCTATGGTTGATACGCAGGCAATTTCGTAATCTTGAAGGGTTAAAGAAGTGGTGTCCTAGGTGCTCAGACATTCTCTTATCGTGCATATTTTCGACTTCTGCATATCTGGGCTGCCACCTGGTATCATGTTCATATAACCTTTTCTGCAAGTCGAAATTCCCACCTGCTTGTTCTTCTATCCCTTTTTACGTGAGGCAGGTGTTGACACTTAGGCTAAAGAGCTGGGGAGTACAGTAATGTGGAGCTATACCCAATGATACACTATCTTCGTCCGGCTGGCTCAGTCTCTCAGAATCTGACATGCAGATCTTGATTCGACATCATGGCACAATATCTGGGCTTGTTCTGTGCCTGTACAAAAGTAGGATATATTCCTTTATATGATTTCACTTCAATGGTATAAGACCCTATTATTGCTGAATACTTCTTGTTCCCTGCAAATCTTTTGTTAACTGTGTTTCTTAGAATGGGTCAGAGTAGCTCAGTTATGTTGGGAATACTGTATAATTTACTATTGTGGAAAGAGATCCTCTCACTCGTCAAACAAATCACATTGGTGGACCTCCCTCTATTCGTGATCCTAGCTGACGTTGACTCAAATGCGATAAACTCAAGGGAGGGTTTCCGACTAGGTTAATCTCAAACTGTTTAGCAGCAGCTCATATCGCAGATTCTCACCAATAGAAATCCTTGTGCCGCACCTACCATCATTGAAACATGGTCTGGAGTGTAAAGAGCAATATGAGCTGCGATATGACCATGGACAACATTTCAGAGATTCTATGGAACCCGTTTCAAAAGTATGTTAAAACTTGGTCCATGTTTATCAATGTATTTAAGCAAATGAATTCCATTGGATGCATGAAAGGCCCAGCATTATAAATTCCTTTGTCTTTTACTAAAAATGAACTCTCATTCTAGGTTAGCTGGATTCTCAGTAGAATTATGAAGAACTGCTGGGCTGCCCAGGGGGTCAATCTTTGGACTCTTGGGCATGTATTTGGGCTATAGTCGCTTTATTCCATGTATTATGGGCCAAGTGTTTATTTATGCCTTCTCCCCCTACAGCAGGTGTAAGTGTGTGCTCTCTCCTCCCTACCTCACCGTGCTTCTGGACTGTTCTGTCCATAGTTTTGTCCTACTAACCTTTGATTTTTATGCCCCGTGGCTTGGCAGCCCATACCCACTGCCGATCTTCGCAGGTCTTGCTTCGCTCTACTAGCGATGGCCACTGACAATGGAGGTTAGGTTCGAGGCATCATCTTCCATTGATGTTCTTGATGCCCTCTTGTGCTTTATATTCCCACTACATCTAAACCTTTTTTTGGCAATCTGACTGCAACTGCCAGCATAACTGTTATCCAACGCACTTTCACCAGATGCGCATTGGTGCCTGCACACGATTCTCTCCTTGTAGTTCCAATGTAAACCCAGAAACCTATTAGTAGTTAAGTGTCTGTTGTTTTGCTTTATTGTTGTGCTCCAAATTCTGGACCAGCCCTTTTCTTCTGGACTGTGTGCTGTACCTCCTTTAGGTAGTTGTTTGCTAACTGCTAATTTCCAAACCTGACTTGTCTCCTGAACTGCCTACTATCCAACAATTATGTTCAAATGTGTTGCTCACTCCACATTTAACTGCCTTGCCTATTGCTCAATTGTTTTGCTCCAAATTTTCACCCTTATTTCCTTTGGGTGATCCTTGAAGACTTCCTCCATTGTCCCACTTCATTCCATCAGCGTGCCTCTTGTTGTCTTCATTCATTGTCCACCCTCATTTCAGTGGGGTGCTCTTGTGAACCTGTTATTGGTGGTGACTGTCTAAATCCTGGTTTCTTATGCTTGCTCACTATCTATTTTATTTTGTTTATTCAAATGTGTTGAATGAACATATGGAAACACAGGGTTCCATCACCACTCAATCCTCTTGGTCCACTACAACCCCAAGCAGTTCTTCATGTAAATCCCTGTACAAATCTTCCCGGTATAGCAACATGTACTAATTCATCTTTATCTTGTCTTTTTTCAGCTCAGGGATGGGCCTGAGGTATTCTTTATCCCACATGTGTCCCAACGTCTTTGCTATGCACTCATCTGTCACAGCCAGAAGCCTTTGATGTTGCCCTCCACCAATACATTGAATGGAATGTTATGTATTGTTTATATGCCCATTTCTAATGCTTTGGAATGAACATATCCATGATGAAAAAAAATTACTTGCTGATAGAATCGGTGCTGATCATGTTATCAAGAGATGGCATACATTGGTGTCTATCGCTGTGCGATGCAAGCCACAATTTCAAGACTCTTTCATAGACTCTGGTCTCAGTCCTTGAGCAGCAGGATGAGTTGTCTTATCTCTACTGAAATATAACAGGGGTGGGTATTACAGTAAGTGGGGCACAGTTACTTGCTGCATTCTTTTTGGGGTCAGTTGACTGGACCAGGAGATATGGGTCAATTAAGAGCTGATTTGACCCATATGGCAGGAAAGGCATCAAAGGAAATGGTACAACTAGTAAAGAATGATTGTGATAAAGACCCTATGCTGGTCCATGGTGAGAAAGTGGGCCTTTCGGAGGTTAGACTCAATCAAATAGGACATAAAAAAGGTTCATTGGTTGTTAATATAGTTATTAATGTATTATAGTTATCAACATTTTAGCACATTTTAGGCTTAAGGGACTACATGGGGTGATATAAATCAATAAACAAAATAAAAATAAAATAAGATAAAAATCTAATGAGCAATAAAGCAACCCCATACTTAGAACAAGAAAAAAGAAGAAAAGTAAAAGACTCATTGAAAATATGCCTGAACAAACCTGTATGTTTTATGAACTTTCTCAAACTAAAGAAGTAAAGTTAATAACCAAAGTGACACAGGCAACACGTTCCAGGCTCTTAGGACAGCTGCTGAGAAGGCTTGAAACAAAAATGTAGAATGCCAAAACTTGTGAATGTATTACTATATGTAGCTTTGCACTTCTAGTATACCTTTGGTTACTAAAAAGCTGTAACCCATCTACCAGATAGTGCCAGCGGGCATGGAATGTAGGTAAAGAAATAAAGCATCTCAGATCAACCATGAGCAAGTGAAAGGGAAGTGATATAACTGTTATAAAGGATGTTCTGTGACACTGTAATCATACAACGAGCAATCGAATGTCCTCTTTTTTAGGGCTTGTTGGGAGAGGACTTAGAAACATATTAAAACAACCAGGGTCCACAACAAACTACCTGCTAATGTCGTATTTGGCTGCAAAATTAGCATTGCACCTGAAACAGGAAAAAGGAGAAAGATCGTCTTTTCAGAACAAATATACAGACGATCAGGTCGGAGATTATAAAAAAAATATATCGATATATTATTTGTTAATTTTTTTTAACACATGATAAAAAATGTACATGAGAAGTATTGCCCATACAAGTGAGACAAATATATAAAACAGAACAGACAAATAAAGCAAACTGGTATTTTATACCATCCAAAAAAAAATTGTCCTATATTTGCAGAATGGTGTCAGTAACTAATGAGTGAATTTTTGCACATTTCTTTACAGCAAACAAACAAGCCCATTACAAAAGTGTCGACAGTAACAAAATCTGTTTCCAGCCTTAATGTGGTACCTACTAGTGCCCCACAATTCAAGGTCGATAGTAGATTTGAATATTTCCCTTTAAGGCTTTCATCAGGACACTTGTATTCCAGATAGGGAAGATTTCGTGATGATGGTCTGTATTCATTTATAACCAGCAATTCTAAAAAAACATATAAAGAATAATTTCACCGACCATATTCAAGAAATATGTTGTCCTTTCATGCTTAGGTGACAGTCTATATTTTACACAGTCAAAGATTAGAATCTTTATACGCATCAACATGCTGGTTTATTTATAAACAAGCTAAAAAAAAACTATAATTGGTACATTTAGCAACCATAATTTGTCACCATGTTTCATTTCATTAACAAACAGATCGTGGCATTTAGAAAAATTGTGCCCAAACCTGGTGGGGGAGGGAACAAAGGAGGGGGAGGGGAAGGAGGGAAGGAAACCAAAAAGGGATTGAGTGACTTGAACCCTCCTGCACATGTCAGATCTATGCAAACATATCCAGAATAGGACTGTACCTTTTTGAACTGACCACTGTCAGCAATCGTAACTTTTTAGTTTCAAAGGGCCATATGTAATGGCCAAGACTCAAAGCCTAGGTCTTCTATGTATATAGCTGCAGAGAAAAAAGAAAGAAACGAAGTGTAGCCACTTTAGGAATTTTCGCCTAAATTTACTTTTTGTCTCATGACTCTATTTGTTCAATGATTGTGAAAACCTACCTATAGCAAGGACAGGCAGGTGAATGCTGTGTATCAGTCAAGACAACACAGCATAGTCAAGGCTTAAGTCCTTAATGATTCAGAACCGAGCGGTGCAGAAGTAGCCCTTGGCGGTAGGTGAAAACACGTCCACTGCTGGGGTATATGGCGGT
Source organism: Ambystoma mexicanum (assembly GCF_040938575.1). Taxonomy (NCBI): domain Eukaryota; kingdom Metazoa; phylum Chordata; class Amphibia; order Caudata; family Ambystomatidae; genus Ambystoma; species Ambystoma mexicanum. The sequence goes on along the minus strand of NC_090936.1, from coordinate 502,993,318 downwards.
TTCCCATTTGACCTAAGAGAACAGAGTGGAGATGCTGTTGGGGAAATCAGCTTGTGGAAAAAGAACGGACAGTAGTAGCTGGCTCGTCACATGTAGCGAAACTACCGATGTTCGGACTTACTTGGGTAATCGAGAACGGCGGACTCAGCAGTTTGCTGTTTCTTCTACGGCGTCTCCATCACGAATGAATCAGCGTTCATCAGCGCTGGAAAGGCACGTGATCTCCTATTCAAGTACTGGTCACGTGAGCGCGTACTGCGTGACTTCGTATCGTTTGTTACGAAAAGACTACAAGAGCGGCTGGGAACTAACTGCAATATAGATGACAGTGATAAATAGCGGACGGCCACCTTGTTTGGGTATAAAGAGCCAGGCCATTGTGGGACTCATGAATAAAGAGGACCTGAACACAAAACCAGTTCGGGTGCAAGCAACTGGTGCTTGCAAATAAAAGTTTTTAGGAAGGACCTGAGGTAAAAAGCAAAAGCCCATTCCGCCCTGAATAATGCACTCTGATTCAGGTGTGCAAAAGAAAAATACATCTATTGGGATACCCATGTGTGAGGGTATTTTGAATCCATTGTTTGTTGCAAAAAATCACATACCTATACAAGGTAGCATAGTTAGTGGGTGCCTCCTATATGACACTGACCAAGTTAGAGTTGAGGTGTTGACTACTCAATTAAGTGTGTCAATATGCTTAGTACATGATCAGTGTGTGTGCACTAGACAAAAGAAACAGGGACATTATTTTCACAAAAACAAGTTCCATTTGATGTACAGATTGAGACCCTAATTAACTGAATCCAAATTATAGATCCATTTTTGTTCAAGTCTGCGGAGCTTCAAATCTCTATCCCCGCCACGAAGATGCAAACCCAATGTTTGTAAGACACACCAAAAGAGGTCGTTGTGACTGTGTTTCATTTTTTTGTAGTGTTCCACCAAGGGTTTACCTGCTGTGCCATTTTTGATACAGGATCGATGTTCTCCTATTCTGGTGCGAATGGCTCCTTTAGTTTTTCCAATATACCAAAGGCCACATGGGCAAATGATGCAATAAATCACCCATTTGGTAGCACAGTTAGTAAAGGATTTTAGCTGCCAGATTTTACCCTTGAGGTCAATAGATTTGAGTTTTTTTGTAAACTTACACATTAGAGAATTGCCACACCTGTAGTGACCTGTGACTGGTGGAAGATTCCATAATGTGGATTGTGTATTCATCGCATCCTGTTGCGGGTATGTGTGGACCAATTTATCACCCAGGTTTTGCAGTCTTTTGAAAGTAAAATGAGGAGGAAGTATGTTGAAAGATTCAGTGTTAATCATCTTCCAGTTTTTTAAGATGGACTTCCTCATGTCATTGCTGATGGGAGTGAAGGACGAGACACGTGATTTTATCAAGAGCAATTTTAGTTTGTTTTTGGAGGCATTCTCCTCTCTGTATGTTGTTTGCCTTTCTATAGGCTCTTCTTATGATGTGTGGTGGATAACCTCTGTCTTTTAAATCCTGTTTTAAAGAGTCACTGTGCAGTTTATAGTCTTGGATATCGGTGCAATTGCACCTGATCCGCAAGAATTGTCCAAAGGGCAGATTTTCTCTTAGTGCTTCTGGATGCCAGCTATTGAATTGCAAAAGGGTGTTTTTTTGCGTGGGTTTCTTGAAGAGGCTAGTGCCGATAGATTTATTCGGCATACGATAGATTAGGAGGTCTAAAAAAGCAATTTTTTCAATATGTGCCTCACAAGTAAAGTTAATAGTAGGCTCCTGGTCATTGAGCCACATGTTGAACGCTGTAAGATCTTCACTAGTGCCACGCCAGATCATAAAAATATCATTTATGTAACGATACCATGCTTGGATGTTTGCTAAAAATGGATTCTTATTTGCATATACATGGTGATTCTCAAAGTGGTCCATGTATAGGTTGGCTAAGTCTGGAGCAAATGTCGCCCCATACTTGTGCCATAGAGTTGCTGAAAATAGGTATTATATATGAAGAAGTTTTTAGTGAGAGCCAGGTGAATGCATTCAGCAATGAAAGCTGAGGGAGGATTTTTTTGGTCCCTAGTCTCCAACAATTCAAGCATTACTTCAATGCACTTCATTTGGGGGATGTTAGTGTACAGGGATACTACATCAAGAGTGACGAAAGTGTCTTGATTCTCAATGGTCAACGCATCTAGAATTTTGATCATAGATGTGGAATCCTGTACAAAAGACTCCATTTTCTTAAAAAAAGGTCTCAGAAAAACATCTGCATATATTGATAAAGGCTCGAGTAATGAGCCTATTGCTGACACAATGGGGCGTCCTGGTGGTGTAGTAGAATCTTTATGAATCTTGGGGAGGCAATAGAATGCCGGAGTCACTGGTTGCGTATTAATGAGAAATAGTTTTTCCTCATCATTGATCCATCCCTCATCATGTGCATGTGTCATAAGGCTTACTATTTCTTCCATGATTTTGACGGTTGGATGAGAATGGATTTATTTATAGACATTTACATCCAACAGTTGTCTTTCAACTTCAGTTTTATACAGGAGGGAATCCCATAGGACAATGCCCCCACCCTTGTCAGCTGGTTTTATAACAAAGAGGTGATTGTTCTGTGACACTCCAGGTAAGTTGCTCTTATGTTCATTTATTGTAGTTACATCAGGTTGTATCAAGCAGCTGCATAGGAGCCCACTGTCTCCCATCACCCAGTCTTATATTCTCCAACTCCCTGGATTTTACCTCGCTCATACCTAAACATTCTAATATCTCTCACAACATTCTTATTGACCTCATACATTCTGTAAATTCTTGCAAGCACTATATAGCACGACTCCCCTCTTTCACACACACGCCAGCAAAAACACTCACACTTCATGCAACCTTCCAGACACTACACCACACACCTCCCCTCTCTCACCACACCCACCAGGCTACATGTCGGGCAGGAACTCACTCATACAAACATAGAGGTGAGACAAAGCACACCGCAAGAAGATCACCAGCTCATCCTCCTAAAGTATAAAGGGAAACCTCACAACCACTCCTAACCTGCTGGCCAGCCAGATTAGTACCCAACAAGGTCAAACTCAGATGAGCAAGACAAGTCAATGCCTCATTCTTGACAATCATCCATGGGGACAACGCATGTAAAGGCTGACTAAACCAACATCTCCAAGTATGGTACCTGAGCAGTTACTATCCACACATCCCACCATCCCCATATGGAAGAGGGACCTAATGCCACCCAAAGGTTAGGATGAAAAACACCCTAACATCAATGTTTTTTCTCGTAGTACCAGGCATAGCTTGCTTCTGCAACACTTCTGAGTGGAGTATTCATTTTAATGAACAAAAAGAAATATTGTCCTGGACCGGGCTCTCACCAAGCTCCCAATAGCCATTTTAGACAAAAATGTTGTCAATTACCACCCTTACAAGACTGGACTGACATCAACTTCCTCAGCACATCCCCATAATCAATGACCCAAACAAGTATTCTAAGCAGAGCCCCATCATCAAGCCAATGAAACCTCCCTACCAGGGTATACACTATTCCAGGTAATATTATTTCACTCTTTTCCAAATAGTCGTACCTTATATCAAAGCTCCGCCAACCACATAATGTTAGATCGTTCAACACTCATTCAGAGCATTTTAAAATTCCCTCAGTCTCGCAATACTTGACCCTCAAACCTAGATGTCAAAAGGTATCACAATTCACTCTGAGTGAATAACTCAACACTCAACCAGAGATGTTGAAAAAGACAAATCCTGCAATCCACTCACAGGCAGATTACTCAATATTCACACTGAAATGCTGAAAGTCCCACGATCCACTCACTGGCAGTTTACTCAACATTCACACTGAAATTCTGAACTCTGGGTGAATAACTCAAGACTCAACCAGAGATGTTGGAAAAGACAAATCCCTCAATCCACTCACAGGCAGATTACTCAATATTCACACTGAATTGCTGAAAGTCCCACAATCCACTAACTGGAAGATTACTCAATATTCACACTGAAATGCTAAAAGTCCCACAATCCACTCACAGGCAGATTACTCAACATTCACACTGAAATGCTGAAAGTCCCACAATCCACTAACTGGAAGATTACTCAACATTCACACTGAAATGCTGAAAGTCCCACAATCCACTAACTGGAAGATTACTCAACATTCACACTGAAATGCTAAAAGTCCCACAATCCACTTGCAAGAAGATTACTCAACATTCACACTGAAATGCTAAAAGTCCCACAATCCACTACCAAGCAGATTACTCAACATTAACACTGAATTGCTGAAAGTCCCACAATCCACCACGTGTTGCATTGCTCAACATTTCTAAAAAGAATTGAAATCCCCACGATCTGGTCACTACAGATTACTCAACGCTCATGGGAGAGTGTTGAAAGCTCCTAAAACAAATCACGACATTTCTATTGCCACAATCCTCAAACCCCCAGCACAGGCATCGAACAACTCTCCTCACTGCACTTTGGTAAGTTTACACCATCTATGCAGACTTTCATTTTCCCCTGAGACCATAAAAACGCACAATAAATATGCAAGGCACCATCAATTCACTAAACGTCTGCGCCGCCTGCAGCAGCTCTAATCCTGCAAATCCTCAAAAGTGTTAAGGTTAACTACAACACATTCCGCTACCACTGGCACAAATCCTTTTGACACCACACACCGGGAAAATAGGCAGTCATCAAACTTTACCTTTCTAACCACATGCAGTAAGTCCTACAAGTACACGCTGCAGGCAGCAGCTCTAATCCTGTAATATCCTATAGCTCCTTCAGCTGTAAATCACACACAGTCATGTACCTTTGAACAATCAGAGCAGCACTTATCGAGTATGTGCTTTTTCACATGCTGCTCAACAGCACACTCTGCAAAATCCTCCCTCTTCGTCTAACATCCTGGCCATTAAAGCGTATCCTCTCTGTTCTGCACTGACGTGACGTGATCCCATCATGCCCGGGGAACGTTGGTACACCCTTTTTTCAAAGCTTTCTGATGTCATCAGACGTTGATGGCATGGAGCTCCTTACATACTTGCTGGATGCGTACCAGTCCTCGCTGTTCTCGCCACCGCACTCATGACACCACCAGTCTCCACAGGACAGTGGAGCTCCTGCCCACCAACGGCCCAAATGGTCCTCTTTGCTACAGGCTGACATCGAAGTCCTACGTTGTAGATGCTCTGTGTCTCCGGTGCTGGCACAGGCGCTAGTACCTCGTTCCTCTTCTGGCTCTCTTATGGAGGTGCACCTCAACTCACTCGACACAACATTCCAACTTTGATGACGTTACAATAAAGGATGCTCTGTGACACTCCAGGTAAGTTGTTCTTAAGTTCCTTTATTGTAGTTCTGTCAGGTTGTATCAAGTCAGCTGGATGGGAACCCACTGGCTCCCATCACCCAGTCTTAAATTCTCCAACTCCATGGACTGGAACCTCACTCATACCTAAACATTCTAACCTCTCTCACAGCATTCTCATTGACCTCATACATTCCGTACATTCTTGCAAGCGCTATATAACATTAGTAGCCGGCGAAGGTCAACCAGAATGTAGCAAGCATTCTGTTTGGCCCTCGCTGGGGAATTAACAGGCCAGGAATCCCTTGCAAGCATGTGCGTGCCTTTGTTTGTTCCCGGCGGGGGGCATGGCAGCCCCTTAGCCAAGGAGGAGGCTCGAAACGGGGCAATCCCCGCTCTGAACATTCCCATGTGGGAGGCTGCCTTCGTCCCCCGCCGGGGACTCAGGTATGTTTTTTTTTCCTCCACCCCTTCCCCTGCAAACTATCCCCTCCCCGTCCTCCCAACCACACTTACCTTCTTTTTTCTTGTTTCTCAGGAGCGAACATGCTGGGAACACTTCTGTTCCCAGCGTGTCTGCTCCCGATTGCCGCCATGGAAAGGGAAAATGGACTCTGTTTCCCTTTCCCGGCGGCCATTTTATTTAACTTTTTTTTTTCTTACCGAAACGCAGCAGCGTTTCGGAACAGAAAAACATGCTATTAGTACCCTAGTCTAACGGGCCGGGGTACTAATGGCAATAATCCCCTCGATGGCAGGCCAATACCGCCCCCGGTAATGCCCCCGGGGCCTTCGTTAAGACCCTAGCTGCGCTCGGCCTGTAAATATGGGCCCCGGGGGCATTACCTGTGGCGGTATTGTCTCCCCGTCTCAGGGCCTATTGCTACAGTAGTGGCTGGGTGGTTTTAAAGTATCAGAACTTTAAAATTAGCCAATGGAGCAGACAGTGTCAGGAAGGATGCGCAAAGACCCTTTATAATTCTGTTAAATTAATTCTGTTAAATCCACCTATCCTAAACAAAACCAGAACTTGAATAGCTCTATGGAAGTCTAATGCTGAAATAACAGTTTTTATCTTTTTTAAGGAGGCATGACGGAAAGGAAGAAGGCTCATGTAGATATTCAGAACGAGAGACCACAGATTTTTCAAAAGACACCAATGTTGGATAGATGCCAACAGAGGATATAAACAACAGCAAACCTGTGCTAGGAGATAAAGTAGAAGTAGAGACCAACATAACCTCTATGTCAGTGGGACTAAGATTAAGTGGCAGTGCTGAACTTCAGTCTCAATGGGGAAGTGCTCACTTTCATCATAAGTTATGTAGCCCTAGACTCTTTTCACAAATGGCAAGCTGTCATTTTCTTTATACCTGCCCCACCTTTTACAAATGTCATTTCCTGAATTACCCGGTTGGCCTTGGTGTTGCATGTATTCCATGGTGAATGGCATGCTGAGGAAACCAGCGCAATTAGTGAAAAGGAAGGCTGTGTGGTGTTGTGGATGTGATGCCATGCAAGCAGATAGGTTTTCAATCATACTTCTGTAACTGACCATTTTAAAAGCTCCTAGTTGTCTAAGAAGTATATATGAACTCCCCCCACCACCAATATCCAGCATGGTCATAGCATTGTCCACCAACTGGAGGGTGGCAGTCTCTGCGCTTTACCAGAGGCTGAAGCTGGAATAATAGCCCGGGAGAAGATTTTTCTAAGAAAGGTGTACAAAAGTTGATTTGCTGCGCAGCTTTCAAAGAGCTTACCCACAAATGGCAAACATGCATTAAAACAGTAATTTGAATACATCCATGCATCATATTATTTTATTTGATTTTTTGCATGGCAGCACTTGATCTCCCATTCTAATACCCTGGGATCAGCCTTGACTAAAAAAAGCCATTGACCAAGGGAGGCCATAGCAGAGTGGATAGTCTGTGAAATGTGTTTGATTGCGCATGACATCAGTGATGAAGTAAAGAATGGCATTGTCAATGATCATCGATATCTTCATCCACTGATATCATCATCAAGGATACCAGTCATCTGGTCGAAAACCAAATGATCGAATGCCATTTGATCGAGAGTCAAATGGTCGAAAAAATTGTCGATTTGTTTTTTTTTTTGTTATTTTTTTTTATGGGGGGATTCCCCCCAACCCTCTTTTTCTATATTAATTTTTTTTCCAAACAAAACTAAAAAAAATATATAAATACATAAATAAAAAAATTCGACCATTTTCTTTTCGACCATTTGACTTTGGATCAAATGGTCATTTGATCTTTTATTTTCGACCATTTGACCGGACACCCATCATCAACTATAGCAATATGCTGATGCTTCATAAACAGCAGGCCAATGACTTAACCCTCAGCCTTTCTTGGCTTGTGGCCATACCCTATGAGTATTGCTTTCTAGGCATGGCCTAGTTCCATTTCCTATATTCAGTATTATTGCCCTCTGTATCATCAGGGACAGGCCTCTGGGGAAACCACAATCCGCCAATGTTAGTATTTTTTAGGTTTTTCATTGTAACCACAACGTGACTTCAAATTAATTTATGTTTTAGTAATACATATATTTTTATCAAAGTGTATTGCATTACAGAGAATCATAACTTCACATTAGAAAGATGTCCTTGAGTTATTTTCTTGATAGTATACTTTAACTGTGTGATGAGCCCCTCTGCAGTGCCAGAAGAACAATCTCTATAGACAGCGAACTAGATAATTTGAAGAACAGTCACAGATTTAGTTAACATACTAGACGACAGACCATCTTTGTCCCAGGTATCAATATGTTTTTCAGCGTCAGTTAACGGTCCATCATGTGCTCCATCAGAGTGACTATCTATGAGTCTCCCACTCATTCAGAGACATTAAACAATCGTCATTACGCTATCACTTCACTCCTCCCCATCCCTTTTGCCTTCGAAGTTGGTTGTTGCAATGGTTACCTGGGGGTAGAGTTCTTAAAAACTTGTTAACTGTTAACATATTATTAGATTTGGTGATAAACCAGGCAACATTGGCTAGTTTGTAGCTAGCCCTTCCTACCCGAAGCCAGCCATCCTCTTTGTTTAGTTTCATATGAATATATAGTCACTTATACAGACCCATACTATGCTCCATTTAAAATACTGGACAACTATCTCTCTGTTGAAGAAAATGCAATACCAACTTCCTGTATGCAACAAACTTTCTTCTTACCTAATTATATGTATAAAAAGGCCAGCATTGATTTTGAAAAGCTTCCCTTCCCAGGATAATTTGATGGTGATTAAAGGTGCCCTCTACCCTGAAACAGGGACGTCATTTCACCAAAATGACTGGGGTTGCGCAAGTGACATCACACATCCTTGACCCCTGATGACATCACAGGAAGTGATGTCATTTGTCCCCATCCCGAAGTGAAACAGCGGGAAGGTATGAACACGACCTTTCACCCGTTGACAAAACAGGAAGTGGCATCACATAGCATTGTACACAACGAAAAAGATGGTTATGATATCACTATAATTTGATGTACATTTCATGCAAGAATGGATAGCCACATATATCGTTAAGATCAGTGTGTATAGGCCCATATTACCAAATTACTCTGAATGCAAGCAGATGTCCATGACCAAATGATAGTGATGTGTTATTATATAGCACTTACACTTAAGCTCTTTATATCGAAAAAATGTACACCCAATATCACCCAACCTGTGTTGGTACTCATTTATCAACCTCAGAAGGATGAAAGGCTGAGTTGAGGCGTTTAAGAACAGACTAAACCAGTGACTCACCCCCAGAAGTGTGCCTGAAATAAACCTTTAATGAGTCTAGCAATTATTGTATAGAATTCCAGAAAGCCACATTATTTGGTATTCCTATTCTTTCTTATTTAGGGTCAGTGCTGAAGGTGTTAGACTTGTGGCACTCCTGTTCTTATTTTTCAGCCACTTCTGTAGTAAAAAGCCACATGGTGCTGGCCACAGCCCAGGAGCTTGCATTACAAAAAAATAAGTAATAATAATACATTTTATGTTTTATTTTTTGTAGAGGTCGCAAGGGAGACCTCAGAGGTTGCATTTGCAACCTCTGGCGACCCCTACATGACGTCCCTGCCCTGAAACGATGTGATGATGTTTTTCCAGCCACAGTCTCCATATCTTACTCCTATCTGGTCATTTCAAGCAGTTTGATATCCCATTAGTTTGTATACGCTTCTCATGTGCATCATCCATGAAGATAAGTTTATCAATGTATTCATCCCAGTGCAGTCTATCTAAAATGATGGCCACCATTAAATGCAAAGCCTTTTTAAAACAGGCCCCTGAAGTTGTCTGGTTTGCTTCCATTGTCTCCATGCACATGTCTTGCTTGAGTGTTAGCTTAAGCAGTTGCAGGTGAAAAACATGCTTCAATAATTCAGCCTTGGTTTCCAAAATGAATAATTCCCATCTCCTTCTGCGTCACATCGAACCGCAAAGTAAATTCTTTTTTATGTCGATGCTGTAAATCAACTCCTGACGAAAGTTTCTGATATACTGTATCCACTCCATGTGTTTCTGAAAAGGATTCCTGGAGCACCCATTGCTGAACTAAAGCTTTGGCAACTTGTACATCTAGATGTCTAGACATGGTCAAACCTCTAGCGAACAGAAGCACCAGGTCACTGAGTCTAAAGGGGTCTTGTCAAAAGACCAGCTAGTTACCACTCTATTCTTACCAAATACTAGAATCGGTGTGTTTTGTTACTACAGACCTGCAGATCATTCACCTTGTAGTTCCCCTCCAGGGCATTTAGATAGGTTTGAAGCCGCCTTGGCATTTATGAAAGGACACCCAAGTCATCTACATAAAATATGGGTTGGTAGAGGTTCATTCCAATCGTGGGATGTTAATCCTTTGATCCTATTGAGATGGTCTGACAAGTCCACTGTAGGAAAGCAAATGGCAGGGGTGCTAATATGCACTCCTGTCGTAACCATTTCTTGTGTCATAATCGGCCCTGTTTTTGCTCTTCCACCCCCCATCAGCACTCTTCCCCAGTTGTAGTTTGCATATCAATCAACAAGCTAAGTAAAACCTACTCACCCCCCCCCCTCCTTTTTTTGCATTAAAATGTGAAATTAATTCGGTCAAAGTATGTAGCATTACTAAAGCAGATGGCTTGGAGGTACACTTATGCCCAAAGTGAAATAACAGAGATGCTTAATCACACATGAAATTGCCTTTGGAAAACCATGCTGGGTGCATGGGGGGAGCTTTATTTTAATCATCCAGGCCTCTAAGAGTTGCAGCAAAACCTTGCAGAACACTATGCAAAGTAATATAACAGGAACATTAATCTATAAAAGTCTGGCTCATCCCTGGACCATCTGTTAATAATCACTCGCAACGATAACAATTTGGGCATTTGCGTAGGCATGGGATGGGCATTTGCCAGGATAACCTGAACATAAAATTCCAACAGCTGAAAAAGACCAGTGCTTGTTTTGATAGAAACGTTTGATAGAAAATCAGCACACGCAACAGATGTGAGAATACATATATTGCTTGTATATCAATTGGCTGAAGGAACACTTGGTTAGTACATTTTCATTACACCAGGGCCTCCTTTTCTGCTACAATGAAACCATCAACTCTCAGAAGACTGCTTAGAAATGTCCCTGACAGGCGTCATACAGTACCACTTTTGGCGGAACTCTGTGATAGAGCTAGTTCAAAGTGATACGAGGAGGGTGTCTTTAGGTTTCGGGGATAGGTAGTGGATGGGATTGACCAAAGAGAATAGCATGGCCATGGGTGGTCAGTGGGTGGGTAAATAACCAAAGATGTTCACAGGCTTTGTTCCTCTGCACATGCCATCTCCCTCAGATCTGTACTTCAATGCAATAGTTTCAGTTTATAGGTGGGGTTTAAGTGCCATTCAACAGACAAAACTAAAAATAGGTCTTTCCAAACTAACTTTCCAAAAATCGTGTTGTTTTCTTTCTCAATACACTTCTTTGAACAAGGGCTTTAACGTCATTGCCCACTGTGAGGAATTCGGAGAGTGCGCTCGCCAGGGCTTTTTGATTTTTTTATAAATGAAAATGAATGATGGGAGAACAACCTCTGACAAATGTGTGTGGCCATTCCGCACCCATTTCATCTGCTTCCTGCACAAAATGCATAGTCGCATGTACTCCGGGAAGACACAGCCTAAAGGTGCCGTCTACCCCTGTCATATTCAGCTGGAATGTGACAGCCACGGGTACATCAAAACATTCCATGAAGGGGGAAGGAACAACTTCCTCCAGCCATGGGCAGACCAATTTAAATATCAAAGGCTCCATGGATCTGCTTTCCCCTTGGCTAATCCGGCTGGAGGCAGTGCATACTAACGAGATAATTGAGGCAAGCCTGAAAGAGCTTGGTTGCCGGATAGACAACAGGAAAGGCAGGGCTAACCCTACCGCTGATATGCAATGTGTCAACTTGAAGCTAGTTCCCACCTCTATGTATAAAAGGCAGTGAATGGCCTGTCTGGGTCCAGCAGTTACCGCAGATGTCCTTGCATAGCAGACCCCTTTCAGAGGGGAGAAGTATGTGATTTGGGGGGACAAGAAGTCTGCTCTTATCACATACTTCTAGGGAAACATGTGCTTTAATCAAGAGTCGCAGAGGGCTCAGTTAACCAGAGAGACACTTTGATCTACAACAGACAGGAAGATGGGTGGGACTTAGGTTTATGTTGTCACCCCTTGTCTGTCCTGTTGCAGAACACTCCGGTTCTGACTTCATGCATAAAATAAGATTGTTGGAGGGGACCCATGATTGGTTCATTAAGTTGGTCTTAGCCTGCACCAACCACTGGGCCCCATTTGGCTTTAAAAGAGGGCTGAACCCTTCACTTAGCAGGTCATCTGACAATTTAGAACGGATTAAGAAGAATGACTAATTTGGACCTGGGCTGAAGGTACAGTCTACTTTACATCTTCCACCAGTGAAGGAAGACCAGGAGTTCCAAGAGAGAAGCAAGATCCCTCCACTAAACATCTCCCATGGAACAGCGGGAGATACTGGACTCAGAGGACCTGACCAGCAGCTCCAGAACCTGTACTCATCCAGCGCAAAGTGTGCCCTGCTAGGTTCTGCCAGCAAGCGTCCTAGGTGGGAAGTGCCGGAGAGTCTCTGGACAAAGGACAAGGATGTTGCCTGCAATCCCTCTCCTAAGCTTTGGGCCATTGGCCTTGAAAGGACACAAACCCTTTGAAGAAGCTAGGAGGAGTGCCACATAAACATCATCCTGTGTCCATCTGTTAAGGACATTTTTCAGAGAGTCGAGTCCTCGAACCGCATACGGCTTCACTGCTGACTATTGTAACTCTGCAGTCACAAGAGCCATCCATGCCACCTCAACCAGCATTCCAGATCTGGCAACCAGCACAGAGGCAACAATTCTTGGCCTGAGCCACTGCACCAGACAGCCTGCAGATGTCTGTCCAGCCTTGCTTGCTGAACTGCCTGGTACCCACAGCTGTCTCCCGCCACTAACTCTGTCTCAACGGCTGCAGAGCACGCTGGAACTGCCTTGATGCTGTCGAGCACCACAAACTTCTTCAGCACCAGGTACGTTGTGGTTCTTCCCCCTTTTCCCCGAAGGCCCTTAGAGACAGTTACGAACCTTTGCGCCCTTGGTGCTGGAACCGCATGACCTTGAACTGTATGACTGATTATTTTACCAATTACCCTCCTGTCAGAATCCAGAGTGCATTGCTTTCCTTCGCGAAACTGTCTGTCCTCTGTTTCGTTTACAGGGTGGGTTGTATTTTGTAGTGTGCTAAAACTGTCTGATGTAGTAGTAATAAAGTAGATATGTTTATACAACCTTGACTGGACAGTCCCTTTTATCATTGGGTAATAACTGTATTTTTGCTGTGTTGCAACTAACCAACGATCTACGATATTTGCAGAGAAAAACCTGCCATTTCGTCCACGTTACCAAAATTGGACAAGGACAATCTGTTTGGATCCCTTCTGGTGTACTAGAGGTGTGGGTTTTATTGATGGCTTAGAAACCGATATTCATCCCTGGACCACTGGTGCCCTGGAAGTTGATTTGTCACACCACCATTCATAATCCATGCACAAGACTACATCGGGACCAGATGCCCTTGAATAAATTAATCTATGATTCTGTGACAAGTCACCACCTGAAATCCATCCATATACTATGCCATGCATAGAAGACATGTTGGATACAGTTGGATACATTGGGCCTCATTACAAGTGACCAGGTCCGGAAGTAACGGTGTAAGTGGAAAGATACCAGCACCTTTTCCTGACCGGGTCACTTTGAGACTGCTGGTAGGGGCCAAAACTACCAGCAGGCCTGACTTGCAGATTTTTCACTGAAGCACCGGCACCGTTAATAACGGTGCCGGTGCTTCAGGGTTCCCATTCCCATGGACTCCATGGGAATGGGAATTTACTGTACCGCCGCTTATGATATTCCAGTAGCAACGGGATGTCAAGCAGTGGTACTTGTGACACAAGGTTGACAGGAACCTGCTGGCTACCAGTTGGTTGTACCGGCAGACTCGTAATGAGTCCCATTGGTCCTCTAATCCTATGAGAATCAGTTTAGGCTGTCAGAGGCACCCTGATGCAAAGACTCATACTGAAGAGAGTCTTAAAAGCAAGAGAGACTGAAAAATTCCATTGAGGCTGTGAGTGAGTCGTGAGAGACTTGAGGAAGATGAAGTACGGAGGCTGTAGCAGTTATGAGTTGTGAAGAATCTGAGGTTAATCTTGAAGAGGCAGTGAAGCCGCGAGACACACTACTAATACAATCTGCAGCAATCGAAAATGCCAGAGACCTACCTTCACTGTGCCAGTGTGCTGTGAGAGGCACTGCAAGACACAGAATGGTGATACAGTGCTGAGAAGCCATATGGGAGTTCAGGAAAGACTACATTGACAAGATTCCTAGGAGATCCTGAGAGCAGGAATCCCTTAGCAAATTCTTCAATTGGCAAGCAGCATGCTGTAATGGGGACACTAATGGGATGCTGGTTATAATACTGGAGGGATGCTCTGTGCCATGGGATGAAGTGTCAGATGTAGAAGTCGAGATGTTGCGAGAGTAAGGACAAAGACCAGGCTGCTGGCGAAATTCCAAGGTTCCCAGAGCCACAAACCAAGAGGAAAGTGGGGAAACATTGCCAGAACTCAAGACAAGTACCCCGCAATAAGGTCGGGAGCACCAAGGAGTTGAACGGTTGACCCATAGGTGGATGTCCCCAAGAAATGAGAACAAAAAACAAGTAAAGTAGGAAAATGCTGAATTAGGGCAATTGGAATAAGAATCCCAAAATGTTTCACATGTGACAAGGACAATTGAGAGACAGCTGAACCAATTATTAGCACCCCGGGCAGAGGTACTGTGTATTCCCATTAACTGGACCATGGGCTACATAAGCCTGCGTTAGGCTGTGGGCTGCCAACGCCTCTCCTCTGTTTGCCATTGTGTTGTTCTCCTCCTCTTCTTCCCTACCTCCTAAGGCCTCCGGTGCCCCCTACTCACGGTTGCATTCTCACACCCCCAGTTATTTTCCTTCCGCACCAGCCTACTTAACCGCAGGCCACAGTTCCAGTCCTTCTCCACAACACTCAGTCCTGCCATGATGGAGCCCTTTTTGATGTTATGCGGTGGTCATCTTTGTTTGTGTTTGTTTAAAGGATATCAGGCTATCGTTTTAGCTGTGGACCTGTTTTTCCTTTAAAAAAAACACAAATATTAACACTGCAGATGGAGCCCCGGGGTGCTAATGGTATTAACCACTGCATTGAGGGCAGTGTTGGCTGATCAGCGTCCTATGCCCTCGTGGAGGCCAACGCTTAATTTGGGTTTACCATGTCTTGGGCAGGCATGCTGTTAGTGGCCAACCTGTCCCCCAACGCAGGGATTAACGCTACTTTAGGACTCAGAGTGGGTGCCTCAGCCAATCAGCTCACTCCAAGGATGGCCTGAATCTCCTCAACAGAGTCTGTGCTCCAAGAGATCTAAGACCTCTACACACCAATATGCCATTCACTCTCTTTCCCTGCTACTCGTCCCCACTTCTCCAGTCTCCACTGCCCCACCTGCCAATCAGACCCCCCCATGTCAACCTTACCCAACCTTCCACCCCTCACCCAACTTATCTTTTGCTTTCTGCTGTTCGCCAGTCAGCACGCTACAGATGGCAACATGGAAGCCAGGGAAATGGAGAAGTGGCAACTGGTAGTTCATTATCTCCTTTTTCCGTAGCAGCCACTTTTTTAAAATGTGTTTCCTCATTGTTTCACAGGTAAAAATAAAAAGCTATTTGCATGCTGGGGTTTGGCCCTGATATGCTGATAGCAGTAATATTCCCTCCCACAGGCTTCACGTGTAGTTAACAGTGCTGGGCCTGGCGTTAAGGCTCTCACTTCACTTGGGCCTGTAACTTGGGCCCTGGGCTGTTACCAGCCAGTGACTTTACTATTACTGTACTATAACCATTAGAAGCCTTCTCATTGTACAATCTCCAGGCTGTGCAGACTAATATAGACTGCAGATTGGTTTGTCTTACCGCGGCAGAAATAACCGCGACGGAAATGACCGAATGAGAAATTTACGTAATGCAAAATTGCTCGAACATTTCCCATTCGGTCATTCAATGTAAAACAACCCCAACTCTAAAGAACCCCTAACCCCCCTCCCGCCAACACCCCCACCGCCTACTTACCTTTCCTTCAGACACGCTGGTCCCTGCAATGCCAGTTCCCGTTCACTTCCGTGATCGGGAACCGGCGCCACAGGGTCCTTTTTAAAAAATATTATTTTTCTCAATCGGTTCAGCGGTTCAGCTGCAGGGGTGTCCCCCGCTACCTCTGCTCACTATACTGCATAGCATAGTGAACGGGGTGTTGTGGGGGACACCCCAGCAGCGTTTCTTTTTTCTGTCTTTTTTTTTAGAGCGGGTCAGCTGCAGGGTTGTCCCCCACAACCCCAGCTCTCTATACTGTATCGTATAGTGAGCGGGGTGTTGTGGAGGACACCCCGGCAGCCCCTGTAGCCTTTATATTTTTTTTCTTCTTCTTTGGAGCTGGTCAGCTGCAGGGGTGTCCCTGCAACCACTGCTCACTATACTGTATAGTATAGTGAGCGGGGTGTTGCAGGGGACACCCCCGCCGCCCTCCCAGCCTTTGTGTTTCTTTATTTTTACCTACACCACCCTAATATACATACCACAAAAGGTTCGAACTTTTGGTAGTTCAAACTTTTTGTGGTATGTATATTAGGTCTTTTGGTGGGGTAGGTAAATTGTATTCGGCCATTTTGGCCGAATCCTTCGTCTAGTCTGTAGATTGCTCTGAATACTACATTCTCAGGCTGCCAGCAGCTCAGAGCGTACCCGCAGCCAAATCCCTGGGCCCACTCAGGTGGATCTAGGTACTAGCAACTTCTGTATACTCATGTACACAACTGAATACTGGCAAGATCAGCATGGGTTATGAAAGCTTAATAAACCACATCCTCTGGCTTTATCAGATGTTCTGGTCCTTTAAGCCTTATTAAATGCCCCTGTTATGTACAGGCTTTTAAACACTTCAATGTTTCTCTTTTGTCATTCCTTGTTATAGACAGAACACCTTTTTGGTTACAATGCACTAAAAGCAATAATCCCCCCTTCCATGGGCATTTCTCTGGCCTACTAAATTGGTCTAAAGGCCCTTACGAGCTAATAATCGCTCCCGAATGAAACATTATTGCTTAAGAAAATATTGCAAACTGGGAAATGGAGTGAGAATCCCCAATTAATTTAAAATCTGAGTAAGACACATGAACCACTAAGAAAACACTGCATTCTGTGAATTGGAGTAGGAATCCCCAAAATGTCCCAGGTCTGAGAAAGAAAACTGACCCAGCGAAAGTTCCTTCTCAGAGAAAGACAAATAGGACATTGCTGGATTCTGGTGGTTGCTGGAAATGTCCATGATTTGCTTTCAAGAAACAGAAACCACTTGAGAATTGAGACCTGTGGAGGACGTTATGTATAGAAGATAGGAACATACAAGCTCTGGTGATCACGCTGGGAAGCCATGATGTAGCCAACTGTAACAAATACTGCAGAAAAATATTGAAATAGGAAAAAAAATATAAACAAATAAAAAATATAAAAACATTCCTCTAAATGAACAACTATATCACAGTACAAAAAGAAATATAATTTACAAATAACAGTGCAGACTGTCTTTTTGGTAGGAAGCTAACATACCCACATTACAACCGCAACAAAAGACTCCAACATGGGAACATAACACTAAAAAACATCCAAACTCTGAGATTTGAACCCCTCCCCCCGTGAGGAAATCTACATTATGTTTCCTACATTATTCTGTATGTATTTGCTTTGAATGTGTCATGATTACTTGGTAACCACTTTATTTGTTTCACGTTGTTTTTCTGTGGCTCTATTTTTGCTACAATATGTTGCCCTGCTCCCAATCCCAGCATGTGAGTGGATGGAGGAAAGGGCGATGTTTCGGGATGAAAATGTGGACTCGTTCATCATTATCTATCCCTGTTCAAGGGCCCTGCGTGGTACCGGTATGAAGCTTGGATGTGACGCCGTGAGTCACAGTCCCTGGTGCTGACGCATGGATGGTCGGTGCCCCGTCGGATCATTCAGGCCTCCCGGATACGTGACGGCTAGAGCCAGGCATCCATCACAATCCCCAGCTCTGTCAGGCACAAAGCACGGTAATCGAGAAAATTACCCAGACACGATTTTTTTTCTCCTTTTCGAACACCAGCAGCTATGATCATCAATCTTGGGCAGAGGAGGGGGGCCTTAATTGGGTCTAACGCCTCTCGGAATTAAACGAGTGAATGGGTGCATACAAGTTGCAGGATGATCGGCTATGTGCAGATAAACACTCCTGCTTTGCAGTGCAAACTCTTTTTTGATATTTATTTAATGTAAGTTTTCATTTACAATTTGTTTTTGTGTGGTGTTAAGTGACTTTGCTCTGAATAGCGCACTTAGCCCCGTGCCAAACAACTTTTGCTGATTCACAGATGGGACTTTGTGGTGGTCCTACCTGCTTTGCATGCTGCGCATGCGCTTAGTACGAGTGTGAAATAAGAGCGAGAGAGGGGCCAGCGCAAAGGAGGAGTTGGGGGCGAACATGCAAAAGTCCTCAGTAAAAGAGGAAAATGAGGATCAACATGGGTGTGGGGAGGGAGGAACTGTGCAACCTACAAACATGCCCTATCAAGTGCTTTGTAAACCGTATTCACAGATTCAATAGCGCTTTCAAACTAACTTCAATGGAAACATTTTCTACTTTCACCCGTAAGCCAGCGCAAAGCACAAAGGCACAACGTATTGCCACTTTTAAAGAGCTCTATGCAATTCCATTGAAACATCACCACAATGCCGGATCCAGCATTGCTAGCACTTCTATTACTACATGGATGTTGGAGTAGGAGAAGAAGGAGGAGGGCCAGAGTCTTCCATACTTTGACAACAATATTTTGGACGCCAGAGCAGGAAGTGTATGGAGCATACCACTTCCCCCATGTCATCCTAGACCTGGTCAGGGAGTGGGAGAATAACCAGGCATCATACCCCATGTACTCACAGGCTGCAATACTTCTAGTCAATTTGCTATCAGCCTTAAACTTCCTGGCCACTGGATCATTTCAGCGTACCACCATTGTTTTGGGTGTATCACAGCTCAGACAATATAGGCACCTCGATACCTCCAGGCTGCCAGTGCGCTTTATAAATGTTAAAAAAAAGGTGCCTCCACCAGGTCTTGCACTGCGTCCTGGCGCGTATGCATAGGCACATTGACGTGCCACACACTCTGCAGGCAAGGCAAAGAGTGGTCCAGGAATTTTGTGCAGTCACCCACTTTCCCCAGGTCCTAGGAGCCATTGACTGCACCCATGCAGCCCTGCAACTTGCCCAAGACACTAAGCACATTTATCATAATAGGAAAGATTGGCATTCTATAAATGTACAGGTGATCTGTGATACCAAGGCACACATCATGAATGTGAACGAGAATTACCCATTATGCAAGGATGACAGCTACATCTTGCGTCAATCCTCTATCCACCAGGCTCTGACATTTGGAAGTTTTGGCAATATGTGGCTCATTGGTGAGTATCAACCATCAACCATCAGGCACACACACAACCACATACAAGCAGTCACATTCCACACAGAAACCTACTAAATTACACTACATGTAAAATATGACCACATATTCTTTTACAGGGAACAGTGACTACCCAGTGTCACCATTCCTGTTGACACCAATCAAGAATCCAGCCACCCTAGATGAGGCGTGTTACAATGCAGCAAACATAACCTGGACCTATCAACATCGTTGCCAGAAAGTGCACAAACCAAAGCCACACTAATTTCAAGTCGAAATAAATAGTTTCCATGTCACATGCCCAAGCATACAAATATGGTAACCTTGCCCCTGGCACAATGTCTCCATTCCATATATTCCCCTCAGTCGCATGCATCATGCTCAACCACAAAGGCTCACATAGGGCCATGTAGGTCAACTACTTACACTGAACAGGTTCATGATCACTGCTTGCACACTGGCCCTTTTCCCCTTCCCTCCCTTTCACCCTCAATGCACCACCGTTCCCCTTTATGTTTTCGTCTGCCCTTCACCTCTCCCACTCCTATTGCAGTCTTCCCTGCAACATATACCCACTTGCTCTCATCCCCCACATGCACTTCCACCTCCTTGCCACACGAGGACCCTGCTAACGCTCCCCTCTCTTCCCTCAGCCTTTCAGCCCCCTGGTGGACCCCAACATACCTCACACATCATTGGTGCACCTAACTCCAACCCATCATCCATACCATTGACCACACAGTTTCATGCTCACCTGAGCGCCACCTTGATGCCCGGTCCCCCTGCACCATTGACCCTCGTCCTGCTCACCTCCATTCACCTCCGCCATATGCATGCTCCTGCAACATGAACAAACCACATCTGCCAAGCCACTGTACCTGTTTGCCTTCCTTTCCATCTCCCCTCTTCCTGCAATCCCATCCCTACCCCTGTCACTTACACCCAGTTACCTCATATTCACTATGTATCTCTCTTCAATGCTCTGTTCCTCCTCCAAGTCATCTTCATGCCCTTCCTCCAAATCCATCCATGCCCCCTCATGACTCATGTAGCACCATGTAGCACTTCACATACCACTAGTGAGTGCCTCCTCCATATCTTACCAGTGTGGGGACACCCCCACACATCTCTTCTCCTACCTGGGTGGAGTCTGACCTACCCACTACCGAGTTTCTCATGGCGGGTGGGGACACAGCACCTGCTGTCCCCATCTCTGTCTCCCACCACAGTGAAGCCCCACTCCTCCTCTGCTGCTCTGCCACAACCCCTGGCAGTGTTGGACCAGTTCGCCTGTCCTCTGTGGACGCATTGGTTGATGAAGACCTGCCCATACACCCACGGTCTAATCTGATCCCCAGAATGTACCCTTTTCCCCTTACAATGGACGGTTCTATGTTAATTTCCCGACTGACTTTTTTCTAAGTATGTTCTGTCGGAATTACTTTGAAAAAAAAGATCAACTTTATTCTTTTTTTATTTGCCCCGCCCAAGATCCCCTTTCTTAATTGTTTGATCACTACCCCAACCACCCCACTCATTATTACCCTCTCCCCCTCAGCCCCCATATATTTCGATGAGTGTTTTTCGAAGGAATTCCAACGCCAGAAAGTACTTCAAAACCAATCAGTCCGAAAAAAAAAGATGCCAATGGACAGTTCTGGCACAAGTGCCTACAACCCTTTTTCATGGCCCTCATGAACCGCCACCCCGCAGTTCCTATGCCAACACCAACCTGTGTGTCCTCCTGCACCGCATGCACCATCATCACAGGTCCCACACCCTTTGTCTGCACTGCCGTCCCCTATCAAGGCTCTCTCCAGCAGCAATCTCCATGCCATATCCCCCCTAGTCAACCCGCCACCTTTAGCTGCCCTTCTCGCCATATGTCTGCACCCTCCTGCTCTGAGATGACATGCTATCCCTTTGGCACTCCCTGTTTGAGTGCGCCCACCCCTGATGCATCCCCTCTCCCCTTCACATCACCTGTCATGGCTGCCACCAACTCAGCCAGCTGCCCTGTACATGGTCTACCAATGAGGCAAATGGCCACCTTAAGCATCTCTGCATTCATGCACCCTCCTTAAATTGCCATCCACTCCTGCCCACTGCCCCAGGCCAAAGTCGTCTGCGGCCTGTGGAGGCAAAGCACCCCTTGCTAGTTCCCCTGAACAAAAACAACTTTTTCACCGCTGGTGGTTAACCACCCTATGACAGTTGCCCTCCCTGATAAACACAGATTGATGGCATGTTCTCTTGCTCTGTTCCTGGGAAAAGGAGACATGGCGGCCTGCCCCCATCCCACAAACTGGGCAGCACTTGTCTCTTTTGCCTGCCCCACTTGTGGCTGGGACTGCACTGTAGAAGGTTACTGATGCTCTTCCACCAAGTGTGAGTACTCCGGCTCTACAGGCCTCTCCACACGGCGCCGTGTCAAACGTGCACTTGCAAAGCTTTGGCCAACAAGTTAGGCTGCCCAGCCCCAACTGTTCCCAAAACCTTGGCCGCAAAGCTGACTTATCCCAGAGGTGCTTGGCCACACCCCTTCCTGCAGTCTGTGGCCCCAGTGCAGTGACCAAATATCCCCGGGTGATAAAGTGCTCTGCTTGCATTCTAGGACCCATCATGCACAGCATGTGCACATCAGCACCCACATTAGCACATTCAGACATGCCTCAAGGCATCACTGACAAATTAAATATACCTGTAAAACATGCTGTGTCAACTTCTTCACCACAAATGGTGAAGGTAGATTCCTGCTGTGTAAAGAGAGACCATACCAACAGCATTGTCACATATTCCTCCTATGATAGCACAGGCAACATGTCTAGAGGCGGCCTTACTCTAACATCCTTGCTTTTGTGCAGAAACTACCACCCAATGCTAAGGCCAAACAGTCCTCCTGCAGTGCTCCCCATGTGTAGGAACTCACACATTGGCCAAATGGAAATCTCTTACAGTCTATCCCTAGTGAAAGACAACTCATAAGAACCACTTCAATGAACCCTGGGTGTTTGTGGCTTTATCAAATGTGTCATTTATGTAGCAAACCATTGTCCTGATATGGATCAGACACCCTTTCTTTGTAAGGAGAAACTGAAACGCACAATTCCTCACGGAAAAGTGTGCAGAGAATCCATCAGCTGCCAACACCCCTGCCTGAACAAAAATCATCAAAGGCAGCATGCACCTTTGCTTCATCCACCTGCAAGACTGCTGTAGGGCAAACACGACCCATTTGTGAGTTCGGCTGTGCAGTAATAAAGTAGTGGGAATTCCGTTTCCACCACTTGTTTTGGCTTTAACGGAATTGCCACTGTTTTGTCTGCACCGCCGAAGCATTAATCTGGAGGTAAATCTTCCACTTTTACTCCAAAAATCAGTAATTCTGCCAAAATCCCCACTGAGTCCTATGGACCCCAAAAATGGGGGTTTAGACCACCTAACCAGCACTTGTAATCCCACAGTAAATCCCCAGAAACAAGTAGCATTTATGGTAACCGATTATGGTGGTATTTCGTGAGATTTATTGCCAAAAGACCACCAAACTTGTAATGTGGCCCTTTGTGTGTACTACACACTAAACCTTCCATCTACTTGATTCAAACTTCCATTACCCCCTTCTCCCTCTTCCTTGTCCCGTACATAAAAAACATAGATGTCTCCACCTCTTCCACAGGTATCATAGCACATACAATAGAAGAAGCTACTTAAGGGGAATTTCAACCTAACTCACACAATGTGAGTATGGTCCCTCCTGTTACACCAATGGTTGGATCAGAGGTAGGTCAGTCCCAATACTTGTCCAGTGTGTGTGCATTTCTCTGGCAGCACAGGTCTCATATGTAGGAGGTGCCTTCCCTACTGTGTCTTAGGGTGGATCCTAGCCTCACTGTTAAATGCTCTGTAAAATTCCCCTGTTGCCTGCGCCGCATTACTAATCTTCAATGTCTAGCATCCATGCAATGTCTAGCAGGCATGCAAAAACATGACAGTGTACAACCTTACCTGGTGGTACTGCTATTGTGCTGTGATCCCTTCACTGCCTCCACCTAACACTGGGCCTCTGCATTGGTGCTATAAGGGTAAGTGTCCAGCAGAGGGAATGGGGACTTGGATTGAAAGAGAGTGTTCTGGGTGTTTTCTCAGGGAATGTGAGTGCTGGATGTGTTAAGAGATCTACCATGGCATTGGACATTTGTTAGGTATAGCTTAAGGAATCGGGCTAACTGCACATATCATACACACCATTGTTCGACGGAATGCTTACATGTATTTGGGAGCCAGTTGCAATCAAAATGACCATGTCATTGAACTTCATGGAACTGTCAGAATGTAGTTTTCTAGCTGACTCAAGTGCACTGTAGCATAGACAGTTAACTCACTGACCTATAGAGCCCTCTGGTTCTGTCAGGAGAAGGACAATAGAGTCCAGCTTGAAGGAAAAATCAAAAAAGAGAAATCCACACTCCATCTATGAGCCCCTGGACACCATGGGGTATGAAGGGGATGACAACACGAGGAGTGGGAGGGGACATGGTCAATAGCATTTCCTGCATCATTCAGTTGGAACCCTCATTCTGTGCAGTATCGAGGGATGAGGCACTCTCACCACGTATTGCCAAAGCATGGTCCTCATTGGACAGGGACACTATTCAGAGGGATGTATTGTGGGGTACATTTAAGGCCTAGGACAGAACCCTCCTACAACGAAAACATCATTTCAGCAGTTACCCAAAAATGGCTGTGCCTTTGTCTGCTGAGCACATATGGGGCGAGAGTTGAACACAGCCACCCCAAGAATAGTTGCATTTTGTTTCATTCACATGAATCTAGAGAAAACAAATCAAATTCAGAATGGCTGTGCATTGCTGCTCTGTCATATAAACATTCAAGGCAGCACAGGAAAATGACCTGCATTTAAAACAGCATTGCACTGCTTGCCTACTTTCATTTCAAACATCACACAGTTTTGTTCTATTAAAACAGAACCCTGGCCGTGTATTTCATTTTGAACACCATCAAATAATGCCATCCCTCCCAGAACGGCATTGTTTCATCAGTAAAGTCCATGCAGAGAAAAAGAATTCTGATTCAAGGTCGCACGGCTTGGATTTACCTTTTTGAAATAAACCAACACACGCCCAGCACTTCAGAGAAAAGTGGCTCTCTCTTGCTTAGTGTCAATTACTAAGAAACCATTTTCAAGCATATCTCTGTGTCTAAGAAACTGACCAGAGCTATAAAAAGCCTGTCAGAAAGCAAATGCAAAGGAAGCTGGGTGCGTTAAAAATGCATTTAGTGAAATGAACATGAGGAAAAAAATGAACTTGTGTAAATCTGTTGTTGCAAAGCAGAAAATGACCTTGGGACAGCTAAATCGGAAATAATACTGTAGCTCGCACAGAAACACAATTGTACATTTGGGGAGAGGGGCTGCAAATATATATATATATATATATATATATATATATATTTATATATATATCGTGCTCTATTTTTCCCCCCAAAAGACAAATCATCCTGACTGGGGCCCAGGCTTTCCTGTCAAACCAGTTTGGTTTAAAGGCTAATTTCACAACTACTAGTGACTAAGGTTGGGGCGTGGCTTAAGCGCCATGAGATAGGACGCGATTCCAATTGCTCCGGCTGATCCTCCAAGATCCTGAACGAATGAATGTTGAATGAATGCTGCAATCAAGAGAAGATCCAGCGTATAAAATTGGAAGAGCATGCAGGCGAAGTAACAAGGATCACAATGCTTATAATGGCGCACTGACTTAAGTTGCGACCCTGGAGAAGTGAGCCGGTGAAATAATGGAGCATCTAGTCAGAAACAAAGACAAGATGTCATCCAGACTGCAACAAAGGAATCATTAGAGGATCAGTGGAAAAGAAGGTGTGCCACGAACGAGCTGAGGGAAGGCTCAACAAGCTGGAAAGCGCGGCTGCATGGCGATGGATGACAGATCTGCAGTTGTGCTGAGATAATGGGCACCAGAGTCCCCGGTGACACTGGAGAGCGGTTCGGGTGTTACGCGCAATGAGATTAGACTCTGACGAGCAGGAGACGCATGTGCTCAAGCCTGAAGCTGCAGGCGGCCGGGACCGATGCGAGATGGCATGAAGAAACAGACGAGGAAGTTCGGCAGCAAAGCGGTGATGCAGAGCCTAATGGAAACAGTTGTAGCAAGATTCATGGCCACAGAGTATTCAATACACATGAGGTTCATTGCAACAACAAGCAGGCTTGGAGACCGCAGACGCGGAGCACACAGGATTGTGTTTACATGCTTCCTCAGAGAACAATAAGCGCAGTGAAGAGACTGTAAGGGCAAGACGCAGGCCAGCACACGCGGACCAAGGGCTGAGTAGTCGAGATATCGAGGGAAATCAACAAAGCAGGACATTTCCGCAGACGTGAGAGGGACAAGAAGAGGTGGAAACACAGATCAATGGCTGCTCTCTGAGGAGGCGTAGATGCAGTAATTCATGTGTGCTGCCAGGCAGGACCTAGGCAGGTAGCACTGACCGGCCTGGGTGGACTCCGAGAGGTGTAGCGTCTTACCGGAGCTGAAGAGACAGTCCTGCACTCTCATTCTGAACGGGCCCGGGCAGACAAAAGGGCCCAGAGGCCAAAACGGAGTTCTCTAACATACCGCAGACATTGCACGTACACAACACCGCCACAGATTGGTGAAATAGGCAGAAGACCAAGGCCAAGCAGACATCATAGCAGCATTCGAAGGGCTGGCTCAACAGCAGTTTAGAGGTAGAATTCCGCTAGCACACAGGGACAGAGGGTGCCGAATCAGCAAAGCAACATTTTCGTGCTTTGGCTGCAATCCTAAGGAGACGCAAGGGAGCCCAGCCCATGCAAAGGTGGAGTGGCTACAAGAGCAAACTAATTGTGAATGTGCATGGCTACAGGGCCATGTAGAAGGCTGTGCAACCTAAGTGCTCCTGCAAATCCAGCCCCAATGCAGACAATAAACAACACATGACACTGGCAAACAAGTCTTATAAATTATCCACTAACTTGTGACCACACCAGAGATGCAGTGGTGATATGCATGTGGACACCTGCAGCATGACAAATGGGAAGTGGGCTTAGGTAGTTGGGAGGGTCCAGATTGCGGGTAAAATGAAGACGATGCAGTGAATACAGATAAGTGGTAAGGCAAGATCATGTGGGCGTTTGCAGAATCGACCCACAATCATAAGCGAGGCTACCACCTACAGCAGCAAAGGCGAGCCCCACACCAGCAAGTCACTGGATGAAAACAACAGGGAGCGCCGCATGAGACTGTATGGACAGGCATAGAGTTCTGAGTGAGGCAGTGCTGGTTAAGAGGAAGTGAGACACCCAGATACTGTGCATCGTGCAGACAGAGGCCCTCAGGTGGAAAAGATGATCAAAGCCGAGCGCGGAGAGGCACTAGCATATACAGAATTGGCCCACCCCAAGTAGAGAGACTGCCCCAGGGTCCAAAATGGCCTCCAAACTGCCTAAAGTGAAGAGGAAGCAGCCAACGATAGAGGAGTACATCATATTGCCACAAACATCAGAGGTTGGCAAGTCCAAAGGGCAAAACAGGCAGTGCGAAGTGGCCCCGACAAGAAACGATCTGCAAATACTTGAGGCAATTGCAGATTTGAAGGCATCATGGGAAGCTAAGCTTGGTGCTGCGATGGCTGTGCTACAGACCTCATTGGAGTTCAAGACAGATGCTGTAAAGCTGGACGTCAATCTGCTACGACAAGATGTGAGGACACTGGCAGAATGCACAAGTGGTTTAGAGATATAGGTGAAGACAAATACGGCCATCTGCGCGGCGAATGCCACGGAAGTGCATACATTGCGTCTGCAAGTGCAGAACTTAGAGAACAGGGCCGAAGAAGTGGAAGGGTGTACATGGAGAAACAACCTACAAATAGTGGGGCTCCCGCAGGGGGAAGAGGGATCAGACCCGACCAACTATATCGAGACCATGCTACTGCAGGAAATCGATGGTGGGGGCCTCGCCCAGGGATTCGCAGTGGAGAGAGCGCTCAGAGCCCGGATTAGGAGGCCGCCACCGGGGTCCCACCACGCCTGGCCATTGCTAAGATATTAAATTACAAAGACAGAGAGAAGATCCTGGAGCACTTTCGTAAAGGGGGAACAATAAACAGAGCGTCAGCAACCATCACAGCGTACCCAGATTACACCTTTCTGGTACAGCGACAGTGACTGAATTACAGGGTGATCAAGAGGAGTCTGCGTGAAGCAGGTTACAGATACATGTTGATGTACCCAGAAAACCTAAGTTGTTTCATAAGAATAAGGCCCTTTTTTTAGACTCCGGAGGATGCGACAGGAGTGGTTGGACGCACAGAACTGTCCAGCGGGAGCAGATGGCCAAACGGAGAGCGGAACGGGTAAGTGAAATTGTACTTTCCTGAGTTGTTATGTTATGCCAGGAGAGAAGCTATGAATAATGATGTAATTTAAGAGGCAGACTGTAAGCTTAACGCAGGAGACACACATGCAGCGTAGTATAATCAGCGCTAACGGATACACTATCTCCCCCCATAGGTAGTTTAGTTGAGATACTGGTAGTACGGTATCCTCCTGCTGGGCTCCGAGTAGCGGTTACACCGGGAAAGAGCTAGATGTGGGATAGCCTGAGATCCAGGGATGGAGCTGGGCAACAGTTGGGAGTGGTGGGAGGGGAGTTGGGAAAGTTGGGGGGTAGGGTTGGGGAGGGCATCATTTGGGGATGGGGGTCAGCCAAGAGGGGGGAGGGAAAGGAGATGGGGAGTTTGAAGTATTAGCTAGGAAACAAGCTTACACCCACGCGCTATTGTGCATGTAGTGGAGGACAAGGGAGGACAGGGGTGGGACTGGGTATGGATGAGGGATGGGAGGCCTTAAGATAGCAACCTGGAATGTCAAGAGGCTCTATAGTTACCTGAAGAGGAATAAGATCATGATGTACCTAAGGAGGCAGAGAATAGACATCGCCCTATTACAAGAAACTCACCATACGAGAGAAAAACAGGAGGTGATAAGGAAGAAATGGAAGGGGACCACCATAGGGGCAACATATTCAGCATACGCTAGATGGGTAATTAATTGGATAGCACCACATGTCCCCTTTCAGTTGTTACAGTCCACTGTGGAGTCTGATGGGAGGATGGTGGCGGTACGGGGATTGATAGAAAATACAGAGTTGTGTAGCATTAATACATACGCCCCGAACCAAGATACTGTGACTCATTTCAACACCTTATATAGCAAAGTTAACCCATACCTCAGAGGTGGAGTTATATGGGGAGGAGACTTTAATTGCACGCTGGATCCCAGGGTGGACAGATCAGACAGAAAGTGGGATAGGCCTTCCCTGTAGCCAAGACCTTGAGGACCTTGTTGGGAGAATTTCATCTGGAGTATGTATGGAGACTGCACCATCCACATGAAAGACAGTATTCCCATTACTCGGCCCCACTATACTTGTATACACGGCTGGACTATATGTTTGCTACTCTGGAGCTAACGGGGGAACTAGTGCGGTCGGAATACAAAGCGAGATTCCTCTCAGACCACTTGCCACTGATCTTAACATGGCAATACTTGCCTCCTAGAGCTAGGATCCCAACGTGGAGGCTCAGAGCAAAAGCATTGAAAGACACAGTGTTCAGAGGTGACCTGAGAAAAGAAATTGTAGAATATTTCTAAAATAACACTGGAAGCGTAGAATCGGCTGGCACTCTATGGGAGGCATTATCTATATCTAAATCCAAGGGTCTGCAAAGGAGGTATAACGCAAAAGGCAGAGATGAAGCTTGAGGCAATTATGCATAGAGGAGAGAACTCCCTTGAGGAATCCAAAACCATAAGTCAATTGCAGCAGGAGTGTGGAGGGCACTGGGAGAGATTATGCAACTTGAATTACAAGAAATACTTAGCGAAGCAGCATGCTGGTGGGGACAAGCCGGGTAGGTTGCTAGCATAGTTGTATACAAAAGAGACACCCAGACCAATGATCAGAGCAATAAAGGGGGAGAATGGACAAATACTTGACACCCAAGAGGGCGTAAACGGTGGGTTCCTTGAGTTCTACCAACAACTGTTTAGAGACTTAGAAGGGGGTGAATGGAGTGAGATGGTCGAAACATTGGAGGATATGGGCTTGCCAAAAATGGGAACTGAAGAGAGGGAGAATCTAAAGGCCCCCCTCAAGGTGGAGGAACTAGAAGCAGTGATTAAGCTATCACCTACTAGCAAGGCCAAGGGAGCAGACAGACTGCCCAGTGAGTTCTACAAAACATATAAAACGGAAGTGCTCCCCCCATTACTGGCAATGTTGAACGAAGCGTTAGAAATAGGGATACCACCAGAATCCCTGAGAGAGGCAATTATTGTCCCGCTTATCAAACCTGACAAGCCGAGCACGGACTGCCGGTCATATAGACCGCTATCCATGCTGAACCGAGACAGCAAGATACTCACGGCTGTGCTGGCAAATAGACTGAGAAAAGTTATTCACAAACTCATACATCCTGACCAGACCGGATATGTTCCACACACAAGCATATCCGATAATCTCAGAAGGCTCCACCATGTCATACAGAAAACAGAAAGGGATTCGCACGAAGTTGCAATTATTTCATTAGACGCGGTGAAGGCCTTCGACTCTGTTAAATGGCTGATGGCAGCCCTAAAAGAATATGGAATTGGGCCCGGGTATCTGAAGTGGGTGAAACTTTTCTACAGTAAGCCACTAGCTACAGTCAAGATGGGAGCGATCATCTCCGAGAGGTGGCAACTTAGTAAGGGCACCAGACAGGGATGCCCTTGGTCCCTGATGCTGTTTATCCTAGCACTGGAACCATTAGCGATATATCTGAGGCAACAATATGAGGAGGTGGGGATCTACAGGAAAGGAGGGCCACATTTAATATCAATGTATGCTGATGATATGCTGGTGTACTTGAAGTATCCTGAGGAAAACCTGCAACATATCCTAGAAGTTGTGGAGCGATTTGTGCTGCTC
This sequence comes from Ambystoma mexicanum, assembly GCF_040938575.1. Classification (NCBI taxonomy): domain Eukaryota; kingdom Metazoa; phylum Chordata; class Amphibia; order Caudata; family Ambystomatidae; genus Ambystoma; species Ambystoma mexicanum. Next base: position 502,962,769 of record NC_090936.1, on the reverse strand, counting down.
TCTGGCATTAGTGTCAACCCTAGAAAATCATGCATATTCCCCTTGGGGAGATATAAGGGGATTCCGCGAGACCATCTACCAGTATTACAAATACATTCGGAGACTAGAACCTTTAGATACCTGGGGTTTGACATCTATCATACGGTAGAGGATGAATAAAAAGATAACACAGAGAAGGCAGTGGCAAACATAGAGAGCAGTATACGATTCTGGGCTAAGCTCCCTTTAGCCATGGTAGGGAGGGTGGCATTGTTGAAGATGGTGGTATTGCTGAGGTTGTTACACTTTTTTGGGAATGTACCATATGTGATACCCAAGATATTCTTTGTTAAACTTCAAAGCATATTTAGAGGGTTCATATGGCACAATACCAGGAATAGAATAGCCCTGTTGAAACTGCAGAACATGTATGATAAAGGGGGCATACAATTGCCCATATTTGAGGTCTATCATTTAGCCAGTCAACTACAATATGTGGCTAAGTGGTTAACGGGATACTCAACATCTGAGTCCAGATTGTTGAGGTCCGAATGTGTTCCGTTCTTCTTGAAGGAATGGATATGGCTGCCAAAACCAGAGCTAAAAGTGTGTATGAGGATGTTATAACTGGAACGGAAGATCTGGCGTAAGGCTTGCCAGGTCATGGAGAACCCAACCCCGTGTTCTCCGCAAGTGCTGCTAGTCGCATTGATCAAAGGGGACGAGCAACTGAGGGAGACAATTCGTAAGCACTGGCAACCTGTGGGCATTGCAATGCTGGAAGATGTATGGCAAGATGGGATGGTAATGGAAATTAACGTACTTGTAGAAGAAACACTTAAGGCAGCATATTACTTACACCAGACTGGTACGGCGGGTGAAAGCAACATGGTCCGAAATAGCGTTGGAAGACCAACCCGACATGGCCATATAAACAATTTATGATATCTCAGAGGGAGGGGGGGCAAAAGTCTCTCGAATCTATGAACTGCTGATGTCTAGGGTAGGAAAGGAGGTGATCCAGCTGAGACAGGTCTGGGAAGAGGAAGCCGGGGAACCCATGAATGACAGGTTGTGGGTTAGGGTTTAGAGATACCACAAAAAAAGTGTCCAAGAATGTGAGGCTGCAACAGATCCAGCTATATGTTACTGACAGAGCGTACATGACCCCCCAGAGGATCGCTCTATTCAAGAACACAGAAATACAAACATGTCCCAAATGTGGGGAAGTGAACGCAGGGATGATACATATGTTCTGGACATGCCCAGAAATTGGGAAATTCTGGGGAGAACTAGCCCACCGCTTAACCGAGAAAGGGAACACGCTAGATGTGGAATCTGTGTGGGCATGCATGGTAGGATTTTTTTGGAGACCGCGCAAATTGAAACACATGAGTAAACTCAAGGACTTGGCCTATATACTTGCCAAGCACAGAATAGCCATGGGTTGCAAAGAAAACAATAGACCAAAGGTAGAGGTTTGGTGCCATGATCTCCAGAAATGGGCAAAAGCAGAAACGGTGGTATGGTATGAGGCAGCCATGTGGGGATAAGGAAGCTGAATCTCTGATGGCCTCGAGAAACTTAGTGGCCACACTGTCTGGGTCCACCCACGCCTGCATAAGCAAACATGATTTCCCTGAGAATACAGAGGGAAATAGAGGAAACAACAGGAGACGGCGAAGTGGAGTAGGCTCGAGTTAGGGGGGGAGGATAATGTGGAGGCAGTGGACATTTCACGATATTGTATATGATGCTTGAAGTTATATGTCATGAACTTTAGTTTTTTTTTGTTTTTTTTGTTGATTGGTTGTTGTAAAAGTTAATTTTAAAAAATACTAGCGACTAAGGCTGCAAGGGTATGTGCACTGTTCCCATGGACCTGCCCATGTGATAATTACAGGTTATCCTAGACTGCCAGGCAGAGCTGCTCCCAAGGACAAAGGATGGGGGGAAGCCCTGTGTTTTGACTCATAAGTCTGATTTGATCTCCATTCATCCCCAGTATCCACTGGAAGACTTCAAACAGGGAGCCGTGGAAACCTTTGTGCAAGATGACACAGGGAAGACAATTTGGATTGTGGGGGTGGCAGCGCCACCCACTTCTTGGGCAAATCTGCCTCATAGACAATGCAGAACATTTACACTCTAAGACATTTTTCTTTGCAATGTGAATAAGCAGTGATGTGTTATTATGACAGCTTTAATGTAATTTTTGGACAAGCAAAATAAGACTACGTGCAGCTCTATGGCTGGCACGTGGAGAAATGAAATCTCAGGAAACAGGCATTTATGGGGGAAGCATAAATTGCAGAGATATTAAACTTGGGGGAAACCATGCCAAATACTATTATACATATGGGTAGCCATAGGACGAGGCAACATTGCACATTTGGTTCTCGAACCGGCATATTCCTTGTAAAATATGGAATCTACCTATCTGATTTTTATGATGGTGACTATTGTAAATATGGAGTTTTGTTTCATAACTCATTTTGGTGAAAGATAGGCTTGTGAGACAAAGGGAGTCATAAACACACACACACACATAAACTGATGTCACTTCCTTGGACCAATCAGCCTGGAGTGAGGAGGCGACCCAAATAGCCTGGCCTATCCCATTCAGGGGGTAAGTTCAGGATACTTCCGCCCATATTGTAAAATTCTCTGATGTGATTCTGCCTATATAAGAGGTAGACAGGGAGATACAGGGATCTTCAACATTCAAAATTCACCCTGCAAGATTTGAAGGCTCCAGAACCAGGTCCAGAAATACCTGACCCCGATCCAGGCAGAACCACCTATCCAGAACCACATTCATCCCAATAATTCAGGGAAAAGGGAGGAAAGGCCGCTGATCCCTTTAGGAGAATCCAGTGACCAGATATTTTTGCCCAGCTGACCCATACCACTATCCACAGTGACTAGACTTTGCCCAGCTGTTCCCCGCTTGGAGAGCAAAGCTGACCTTGTAACCAGATCTCTTGACCCCGCAGACTGTGACCAGATCTGAGGCTCCACCATCTAGAGACCCTGCTGGCTGTCCAAATTACCAAACCCACGCTTGCCTTGTAAGTATCCCATCACCCAGTACCCAAAAACTGCAAATCCAGCTATTTTACCTTGCATCCTGTTCAACCCCATTAAAATCCCATAAAACCCTAGTCATTTCCCAAATTGCCAGTATCCTCTGTTTACTTTTTCCTTAAAAGAATCTGTATATGTCCATATATGTTAGCATATTTGTTCTTTATTTCCATCTGTTACCTGTGTAAATCCCTAGTGTCATTTGGAATAACTCAAATTAATTCCCCTATAAAGAGATTCACTGTGATTTGGTTGTAATTCAAACTCAACCTCTTCATGACAAGTGCCTTTCTTTAACATTTATAGGGCCTCATTACGACCCTGGCGCTAAGTGAAAAACGATGGCGGTAAATGGTTACCGCCATCGTTTTCCGCCAGGTCCGATCATGACCCTTGACCGTTAACTACGATGCCATTAGCGGCATCGTAGTTAACGCTGCCGCTAACTGCACTAAGGGTGCACGCACGCGACTGCCCACACCGTACTTAGCGCCATGGCGGAAAGGTACGCAAATGCCGACCCAAGAGGACATGCACCTAATGCCATCACCCAGCCCGTTAAGTACCTTACCGCCATGGTGCTAATAACGCCATCACGAACCAACCGTAAAGGGCCATGTTAAGTGAATGCAGCTGCCACAGGTGCACAGAAACAGCACAGGTGAAGGCAATACAGACTCAGGAAGTACAAAAAGAGCACACCCCACCCCTTCCCACACCCAGTCACACTCCACAATGATACCAATACGACTAGCAATGTTGGGGCTGGAGGACCTGATAGCAATGCATGTGCTACAACAGCAACAACAACAACAGGCAGCACAGAGGAGACGCAGGAGGAGAAGGAGGGCAAGGCAGGCCCAGCAAGCCCCACCAGCACAGCCAGTGCCACCACGCAGGCAGCCCCCAATCCCACGCATCAGAGCCAATCCATTCAACCTCACTGCTGAGCAGATCCACACCCTGTACCGTTTGGACCGGGACACCATCACCGCCATCGTAGACATGACACACAACGACATCGTCAGCATGATAGAAACTCCAACCGCCATCCCCCCCCTACTGAAGGTAGTGTCTGTACTCCACTTCCTGGCCACAGGCACCTACCAGCACACAGTGGGGCACCTGCATGGCATTTCACAACCATTATTCTCACGAACACTCATCCAAGTGCTCGATGCCCTCCTCAAGCACACAGACGACCACATCTCATTAACACTGACTGGCCAGGAGATTGCAAACACCAAAGTGGGTTTCCATGCACTAGCCGGCATACCCGGTTGCATTGGTGCCATCGACTGCACCCATGTGGAATTGGTGGTTCCACGTGCCATGGAGGTACCGTACCGCAACCGGAAACAGTTCCACTCAATCAACGTGCAAATGGTCTGTGACTCCAACAAGATCATCACACATTGTTGTGCCCGATTCCCCGGATCAACCCATGATTCTATGGTCCTGAGGAACTCCACAATATCACGCTACATGGAGCGACATGCAGGGCCAAGATCCTGGCTACTCGTTGAGTCCAATGTCATGGAAGTGGGCAGGTGAATGACGTACCGATGCATACTCCACCTGGCTGAAAGGGGGTGGGGGGGTGATGCATACTCCACCTGGCTGAAAGGGGGGGGGGGAAGGATGCATACTCCACCTGGCTGAAAGGGGGGTGGATGATGCATATTCCACCTGGCTGAAAGGGGGGGGATGATGCATACTCCACCTGGCTGTGAGTAACACAGAGAACGGAGACAGAGGATGGGCACTCACAATGCACACAACCCCTCTGCATACATTGGGTGATGGCATGCAAAACAGGCCATGGGAGCCATGAGCATATACTGGTTGCATTGTGTGAATCAATTAGTGCATGTAGAAGTGAGCCAAAGTAACAGTTGGATGCAAGCCATGGTGGAACATCATGTTCTTGATCAGACAACATGACTGACACATACATTCTCGCCTACATACAGGTGATGCAGGCTATCCCCTGAAGAGGTGGCTCCTTACACCAGTCCGGAACCCGCAGAACCACTCCTCTACCTCTGTGTGCCCCTGTGTGTGATCCTCATGGGGGCTGGCGTCTGAGAAACAGGGGGAATGTAGTAGGTCAGTGGGGCTTCTGACCTCGTGCTCCATGTCTGAGTCCGAACATGCAGCTATTGCAGCTGTCTCACCGATGTTGCTGCTGGCCGCTGACCCGGTGCCTTCTATGGAAGGCAATGTCGGTAGAGGTGGAGCAGCTGCTGCTGGCCTGCTGCCTACAGGGGTGCTTGCCGGTGGGATGTCCGGTATGCTCGCAGTGGGTCCTGCTTGTTGTGGGGTCTGCCTCACTGCAGCTGAGGTTGAGGGTGCGGGGACGGTATTGATGGCCTTCTTGGCTCTCTTCGTCGCAGGGGTGTCCTTGTCCTCGGGGTGTGAATCTGTGCCTGTGGTGGAGCAAAGGAGGGAGGGCGTTATTGATGGGTGTGCGGACTTTGGAATGACAATGATTGACATTATTCTGGTCAGTAGATGAGGCAGATTTCAGGCAGGGCCATGCAGGTTGTCTCCTTTTAGTGTGGAATGTGGATGCAGGTATGCGGGTGCCATCAGTGTATACAGGGTGGTGCTCGCATGTGGCTATGGGCAGTGTTGAAATGTGTTGCATTTACACTCTAGGGCAACCTTGTGCTACACATGAATGGACTGCAGTGACTATGGCATGTCTTGTTTGAGGCACCTACCTTCATCGCCTGATGTCGGAGCTCCCCTTTCCATCCCTCCGACGCCTTCAATGGATTCCATGCCAATCGTGGTTGCACAGATCTCCTCCCACGGTTGGAGTTTTAGTGGGGATTCCGACCCTCCACCGGTACCCAGGGGAAGGTTGCGGTTTGCAGAGATGACGGCTCTGACCCGTATGCGTATGTCATCCCAGCGCTTCCTGCACTGCTGTGGGGTGCGGGGTACAGTCCCCACTGCGCTGACGCGCTCGGCCACCAGGGCCCAGATGGCCTTCTTCTTCGCTATCGCTGTCCTGGTCATTTCAGGGGAGAAAACGACACCTGCGTTGTCTTGCAGGGTCTCCGCAAGCATGCAGAGTTCCTCCCGGCTGAATCTCTCCTGGCGCTGGCGGTCACATGCCTTCTTTACAACTTTAGACATTTTCGGGTACTTGGATGGGTGGGTGATTGGTTGGGCCAGGTGTCAGGGTTGGATCTGGTGATGTTCGGTAGGATGCCAATGGATTGTGTTTTTAAAGATGGCCGACGTGCTGTTTCCCGTTCCGGCGCGATGACGCTATTTCCGGTCCTGCTTTTTACGGTGGGCGCTAATTACGGTGGCCGCTACTTACCGTGGCGGAAGTGCACCTTGCTCGCTTTACGATGCCGGTAGGGGCCTTTTCCGCCATGGCGTTAATTGCATTACCGCCATGGCGTAATGCTTGTGCGCGATGGGTCGTAATGTGGCGCTCTTTACGCCATCGGCCCACGGCGTAAACGCTCATTACGCCATGGCGGTAATGACGGAAGATTACCGCCTGGGTCGTAATGAGGCCCATAGTCTTTAAAATATAGTCTCAGTAGAACTGATCTTTGTGCAACAAAAACAATTTTACCTGTGCATTTGCTTTCCTTTAAAAATCCGATTTGTTTTTCCCATTAAAAAAAATATCATCATCCCATAAGAGTCATCCCTTCCCCTCAGTATCCTATCGGTTCTGTGTCTGTGTGTCTGTGTTTCCCATCTCAAAAACAGATTTCCGATGTTGCCTCCTAAGCCCATTTTCGTAGCTATTTCCCAATGTAAAGCCTGTGTGAAGTGAGAAATTGCAATTCTGCCATGTGTGATTTTTGTTGCATCGTTTCCTCCCAAAATCGATCCTCTCACCTGTATCCACATTGCTTTAGTGCTCTGATCAGTAGCCTGCAGGCTTCCTTGTCTCTTCAGTGCAGCCACTCGAAATTCAGTCCTATCTATCCTACCGCAAATGTAAACTGATCTCTAAGTAACACATGCAATCTGAGTATGCTATTTTGCTCAATTTGAATGTTTCATGTTTCATTTTTGGCTGGAGGGTCGAATTTAAAAAAACAATTTTTCCCTCTTCTTGCTGACTCCTTGCCACTGCTTTCCATCCACACAGAATTGAGTTAGTAGGTGTGTGGGGGAGTGTTGCAGGGGGAGTGCATAACATAAGTGCCTTCTATGACTGAAAAAGTGATTTTGTTTCCATTTCGATTTAAGGTTTATGTGGATGATGTTAGAAAGTTGAATTAACAGTATTGTAAGATTTTGCATTTATAGTATCACCACACTGGTGATTGCTGCCCTAAAATTTGTTTTGTTATTATTTTTCATTTGAATTTAAAAAATAAATAAATATTTCTTTGTTACACACCGGCCTTGTTCATGGTCCATTGTGACACAGCGTGTTTGTTAAGGTGGGTGTGAGATGGGTTGGGTGTCGATTCAAGCCAAAAATCCAGGGTTCAAATACAAATAAAAAGGTGTTTCTATTGTGCGCCACATGGTCAGTGGAAGAGGTTTCCTGGCTGGAGTGTGCCGTGCCATAAAATCTGTTACAGTATGCATGATTGCTCAAATGGCAACAAGGTCCTGATGATTTTTTTCACGACTGGACAAGATGTCCGCATTCATGCTGACTCTTGAGTACTGCAGCTGCAGGTTGACATTTTCCCTCAAGGCGGCCATCTCTTTTGCAGTGGATATCCCTTGAGGCCAACATCTCATCATTCAGAAAGTGCATCAAGGTGGCCATCTCTTGATGGTGAATGTCCCTTGAGGTCAACATCTCGTCATGCAGGGATAGCCCGGGGCAGCCATCTCTTGCCGGTGGATGTCCCTTGAGGTCAACATCTCATCATGCAGGGTTTGCCTCAAGGTGCAGCCCTCCTCACAAATCACCTTCCTCAGGTGTTGCATTTCCTCTCTCCACTCTTGTCGCAATAGGTGGATTTCGGCAGTGAGTGTAGCATTTGAGGAGAGAACATTTTTGGACAGACGATGGATATCTCTGCCCATCTCCTGCATGACCCCGCCCCCTGTTGGGCAATTGCACGCAGCAACTTCTCTTCCCCCTCCAAGTGTCTGGCAGGTACACCTCTCCCACATGTGCGTGGGCTAGTAAAGCGGGATGTCAAAGTCCGGCCCTGCCGCAGTGAGTGCACTGACTTTGGCAGCCAGTCTACAACCCTCCCACTGCCAACATCCTCCGCTTCTGCCTCCAAGATGGGAGAAGGCAATGTTGCAGACGCAGAAACCACCAATGATGCAGGACTTTGCACTGCCAGATCCAGGGTCACTTTGCTCCCCTCCTCAGACTTAGCAGCCTCAAGAAACTCAAGGGTGCTCCATAGGATCCAGACTACTGAGTGCAGGGTAATCCATCATGTGCCTCAGTATGCCTCCCATACAAGATTCATCAGTATCATCAGAAGTCGAGTCGGCAGGCCTACTGATGATGGCCTGAAGCCAAAGAGGATTCTCACCAGACACAGCACATGGGCTGCACTTGTGGATAGTTGTGACTCCTCCACCTCTTCCTCCTAAACTTCCAAATCGGCTGCGTCCAAACCTGCACAAAGCGAGACAACAATATTCAGAGGCCTGCCCAGCTGAACATGCATATTTAAATCCAAATGTATATAGACACAGTGGCCTGCTACACATGCATTAGATATTCAGATTGACCATTCAGTAATATTCCACATCAATTTCACTGTTAGCACAAGCATAATGCCAGCCTAAATAGGCTGTACAATATTTTTAGGATGCCACAAACTGTTCTCTGGTGCCGTCTACATAACATTCCCTGCCAGTCCCTTCTGCACTTCTATGTAGTTGTGTGGTACAGGAAGAATTGGCAACTCACAGACTCTACTGGAAGCTCATGATTGTGTAATCACACCACCCATCATGTGCTGCACACCGCCTTGTCACTGTTGCGGCTATGGTATTTCCATATGAGAGTGTTGACGCCTTGCACCTTGTGAAACGCATGCACTGACTGGGGGCACATCTCTGAACACACAGTGCCTTTCTTTGCTTGCTATAACTGTACAGCCTGAAATAATTGTTTATGATTTCACATGGGCAGTGTATGATAACATAGTATGGATGTGTGTGTTCAGGTTCTGCCCATCCTGAAATAAACACACAATTGTGAGCTGCACATGTGGAATGTTCAGGCACTTAACATTCAACACTAAGTGGCATTGAGTGCATATTAGGTACTGCATCAAGCCTGGGATTGAAGCAGTAGGTGACCATACATACATATATGTGAGTGGAATATGTAAGAGGAGACAAGTGGAATCCTCACTTGATTGCTGAGCTCATTCTCCACTACATTCATGCATATTTGCAAAATCTGACAGTATCACCTCGTCTCCTACTGACAAAACATGCATGCAGTAACATGTGTTGCCAACATCCCATCACCCCCTTCACTTGATTGGCTATGGGCAGATTTATAGTTCCCCATGCGCACCTGTTATGTTATGGTTTCTTCCAGTTGTATAGCATCTACTGCCAAAGTTCATGGTGTCAAAGCGCTGTTGCTTCTCATAGAAGCAAAAGTGGAATATAACAGAACATTTAGTAGTGGTAGGGATGCTTAAGAACAACCAAGCCTGTCCTAGGCTTACCTGTGATCAGACCTTTTGAGCCTTCCACTGTGTCATGGAGAGCCAAAGCATGTAGAAACCATGCTCAAGAAAACAAAGCATGCAAAGCCCCTCAATTCATTCCTGTTAGCCACGAAGATGGAAAGATGGAAGGGAATATGGGCTCATTTAAATGAGGGCAGGTGGGATTTCAACCATGGGTTCTTGGGAGCAGAAGCCCCAGACCAGCCATATTGGAGGTTCCCAAGTCCTGCTAGGGCCTTTAGGGTAATGGTCATATTTGTATGTAACCTGCTCTCTTATCCCTTATGCATATCTACATGCATCTTGACCAAGTCTGAGGAGTCTACAACATGGACATGGCCAGTGTCCACTTGCACGAACACTGAATAATTGACAGTCCAAATTTGGATCCCACGTTACATATCAAATAGCATTGTTCACACCACTAGAACTTCAGTCAAGAATACCCGCCCATGCAATTTGTCACCGACATTGTACCTCATCCATGTCCACTGCCTGCCAGGGACAGGGAATCAATTACTCTGACATCATGCACTACTAAGCGTGACTCTATGGGAACCAACTTTTGCGTTGAAACTGCACTATCCACAAGCATAACACTGATTGTGTCTTGCAGACAATTGGCACATATTGGTGTACTGGCCGTACAATAATTTAAGTACACAGTAACGAGCGCCATAACATCAATGTAAAATGGAACAAGTGATCAAGCATTCACTTTCTACTCTGCACACCATGTAATCGAAATTACCATGGATACATTACTGGAGTAATTAGGGCTGGAAGACAGGAACCCGGAGAAGCAGAACTGCAACATTTGGTCACACATCATGTTGTGAGGAAAGCAAAAATATCATGCACACACGTCACTCACCTGATGTTGCAGTATAGGTGTCCATGCCTCCCACGTCAATCACCTGTTCACTTGTGATGAGGCCACTGGTGATCTCTTTGAAGAGAGACAGCTCCTCAATATGTGTTCATCCACCACCAGTAGCCTGGGCAGAGGCCACATTGCTGCCAAGCTTCTCATTTGTGCGCCTAGTGGGGCAATTCATCCTTTTGTGCACCTCTTCCACAGTATGCTCCTCTACCCAACAGGCCTTTATCACATCTGTGACATCCTGCCACATCCTCCCCGGCTGGGTCATAGAAAGGGCACTGCCAGATCAAGGGTACAGGCCGCCATGATGTTTGTTGACATAATCTGTGAGGATTTGCAGCTCCTCTTCCAAGAAGTGCTTCCTTTTGAGTGGCCCCTTCTCCCAAACCTGTGGCTGTTCCTGGGTTCCTGCCTGTGCCTGCTCTGTAGGCTGGCTCCTCTTAGCCATATTGGGCATTGGTGGTACTGGGGCACATGTAGCCTTACTACCATGTTTTGCAGGTGGTCCCTCCTTCTCCCTCATCACTGACTTCTCTGCAAATTTCTCTCACTCAGAAAAGCAAATAGTCTAACGTAAGGTGCATTTGCGTTGTGTAACCCTAAATCCCTCTGCGCCCCCAACCTTTAACAAAATGTGATACAACTGTGATGCATGGCACTTATGCGCACAGGGCCATTGCTCTGATTTACTCACTCTGCTGCCTTTTGTAGCTACTGGAGATGCCTGTGCCTTGCTTGTCCTACATCCTTCCTCCATGTTGTGCCTCCTCCAGCTATATTTTGCCTTCTCTTATCAACATATCCTGCTTGGAGTGCCTAATTTTCCTCCATAGACTGTTCTTCTGTGGGTTCCCTGGTAGATCTGTTACCACCTCATTTGCCTTATTAGGTCTTCAGCACCTCCTTAGTACCATCACAGCTCCACAGTTCAGGTATAGTTAGGACACAGGTTCACCCTACCAGCCTCAGGTGTGCCAGGTCTGTAACATCTTCCAGCAACCACAAGGTGGCGAGAATGAGGTTTGCCAACTTCTCTACTGCTGAAGTTGGTATCCTGAGTGAATAGGCCCTCACCATTTTGAGTCCCTCTTTGATCCGCAAAAGCAGCGTGGGGCCTGCAACCGTCAAAGGATCTGGAAAGACAACATGGTTGCCATCAACACAGAAGGGTGGCTGTCCATACTTCGACAACACCAAGAACGCTGGGATGATCTGAGATTCCAGAGCCAGACAAAGGTTAGGGCAGCCATTGAGGGAGGAGCATCCATGGAGGTGCACTCTGCAATCCACCATCAACTGACACTACTTCAGCTCCGGATCCTGAATCCATCATTTCATGCCCTGTTTCCTGACCTGCAAGTCTGTATAACAGTACCGCTGAATTTCAATTTCCTGCATGAGCATGCGTGAAGTGAGCAAGGCAGTTTTTTAACAGTATGTGTGTGGGAAAAGTGGTGACTAGAATGCAGCCTCATTCACACATTGGACCTACGTTAAGGGACACATATGTGAAGCAGCAAAGCGAAGAAGTCATGTCAGGCAGCTTTGGGTGACAATTAAGTCTTGTGTGCAGGTCAGTCTACAGTGTATAGGGAAGGCATGGTATCACACGTATGACACTGACACAATAGGTACAGTTTGTAAAACCTTTATGGAAGATTCTGGGGTGGGAAAAACTCCTATTTTGCCCTATAACTAAGATGAGAGTAGTCTTGACCATGAAAAGATAAACAAACCAGTCCTAGTGAAGTCCATCAAATCAAAATGGCCTATGCTAACAAAAACCTAATGCCTGCCCTATTTCTTGTATAACAAGTGTATAAAGGTGAAATGTATGCAAAGGAAAAATCAGTGTTCAAAAGAATAAATGTGGTCGAACCAGATCTCCTCCCCAGGTTAGACCACACTGAAAAAGGCGGCCCCTGGAGGCAGATGACACACTCTGGCTCAGTTTTCAACATAATAAACACTTCCAAAATGTGGATAAAGGCAAGTCTGGCCTTCCACGTTAAAGTCTCTCTTTCTTGAGTCCCAAATAATGTTTCAACATAATGTTCACGTAGGTCCTTGTCTGTCGGGCTCTGACCTCTTCAAAACACAGTTCACTTGGGTCCACCAGTGTCAGACTCAGACCTTTCACAACAAAGTTCACATAGTTCCCCCTCTGCAGGCTCAGACCTCTTCAGAACAAAGTTCAATAAAGACTTGCAAGTGGCTCCCTTCCCTAAGCTTATTAGCTTATTACACTTCGGACCTCCCTCAGTCGGGCTCAGACAGCTTCCAAATATTGAGGAATTTTGAATGTGTGTAGCTTGCTTTACAGACCTCCGCAGGATCACTTTGACAAAAAGTTCAAGGTTCTAACTTTCACTCTCCCCTTCTCTAGGAGTGTATTTTTCTTACTTCACTTTTGCAGATAATTCTCTTTCATGGAGACTTTCAAGTGGACTACTTCCTTTCGCCGGACCACTCCATTACTCATTATCGCTGATTCTCAGCTGTCCTTATTTTAAAGTTAATTCACAGTTCTACCTTTCCTCACGTCTCATCCACTCGTGTGCAGCATTCACTAACAATATGTTGCTACCTCAAAATGTAACACACACCTTTCTCTCAGGTCACTTGCCAAATCACTTGCTGTGTGAGTTTCTTTCTTGGTTTTACAATTTCAAATTCACGAGTCAAGGTAGTACCACAGGCTAGGCCCCGCCTCCTCAACTCTGCCGTTCACCCGGGAGGGTCGCTGGCATCATTGAAACACAATGCAGCCTTCTGATGAGGGATCTGGACTTCTCTACATGTCTTTCGCATCCTGTCGGATGCAATGACCTCCAGTAGTGAATTCTTGGGGTTTTTGGCCTGCTGCTCTCGTCCTTGGTCAGTCGCTCTGCTCCAGTAGGTCTGCCATCACCAAGGACATTCTGCTTGTACTCGTGTTCTGCCTTGCTTGGAGTGTGTCTCTAGGTTCTGCCTTTTATTCATGTGAGGAGAGCTAATTGGTATTAGGGGTATCCACTTAGAGTCAAGTGCCTGATTTTGCCTAATCAGATTAACGGGACATGTCCAGTACGATGTGTGAGAGTTAGTCTGGTTACTCTCAGTCATCCAGTGTTTTTGTAAAAAGGGGGAAGGGCCTTGGAGAATCCTAACTAATAGGAAGGGTTGGATGAAAAAAGGGGGGGGGGAGACCGTGCCTCACCATCAGCTGCCTCTCCCCTTCTCCCTGAAGACCCTTCACCCAGGTGATCCTCCCGCACTGGTCCACCCCCCAGGAACTGGTCCCAATGGCCATATCCTGGCTACCTGGATGACAAGTCCCCGAAGACTAGCGGGTGAGACATCCTTTGGTTTCTCACAAGTGACACAGCACAGATTGTCATAGGCCATGTAATGTTCATTCATTAAAAGCTAATGCTACTGTTTGTGATATGAATGCCAACAGACAAGATCAACATCCCACATGTCTTACAAATTCAATCACACAAATGTGTGGGCCATTTAAGAAACTGATAATGGCATATGTGCAATTGCTGTCATGGGTGATTAGTGAGCAAAACAGGTCTATGGATAAATGACCATATGTGTTTTGCAAGAGCATGTGCGTGTACCCATTTTGCATAGTTTGGTCTCCCGCTCCCTTGAATTACTGACCACAATGTGATGCGCATATCACAAAGGTTGCATGCCAAGGTAATGACCAGGAACAGCATGTGTATGTCACCAGTACGATTCCAGTGCAATGTGCCAGTCCTGATGCTTGGATGTCAGAACTGGCAGTCTGAGGCATATCCATGACAACACCATCATTGGGCCTGCAATGCAGCCCATACATGCACAGGTGCAGGTATCAATGTTGACAATTACTATTAAGGACTTTTATTCTGCTCCTTTCACACCAGGGCCATGGTTCCAACTAATGCACCATAAGAACTAGTCCATGTTAACATTATCACATGATAACTACCCTCATGTTCTCATCTAGTATGTGAGGCTTAATGCCATTCAGTTGAGTGGTGCATCCCTTTGCCCCTATTTGCAACTCACTGCACTGTGCAATTGCTCTTTACACAGATCCTCTATGTGATGTTCATTTAGTGAATACAAATTGCATCATATCCGCTCAGCAGAAGGGACTGAAACATGTGCAGGATTTTCTTGACATGCCCATTTTCAATCATTGATACTCTGGTTCACCAACCGGACCAGTGGGGCCACTGACTGAGGGGGCATACATGGTATGTCATCCAAAAATGTTTTGTAGTTAGAACAACCAACATTTCTGCCTGATCCTCAGAAACGGGTGCACCTCCATGGGCCCTTTGTGCCCAGAAACCTCTGCACCTATTTCCCTAATGACACACATGTATCAAGAGCTGCTTACATTCAACAGATGTCATGTGTGTCCCCTTTTGAACAAGTATCGACAGTACAACCTTTTAGCATCATCATGTACGCTGCACATCACATGTAGACACTTGAGACATGTAGGTGTTGCATACTTTCATGTAGGACTGTCAGGTATGTATGTAGCAAGATGTGGAGGGAGGAAACTGTTACTTTGATGCCAAGGGCACATGGGGCCATGTGCCCCTTCCATAAGCCTTCCTGCAGGAAACACTTGAGTCACTGCTAAATTGCTAATGGAATGTCAAAGGAGTATTTGTCATGGGCATGTTGGCACAGTTCAAGGTGCCAGGTTCACATGTGAATGTGTCATCAATGTAACGTGTCATTTATCTTTCACTTGTGCGACTTGACTCATATAGATTTTCTAGTGTGGGCCTTATGATGTCTGCATGCGACGTAGCTAATTGAGGGAAGTACACATGTGTAGGCACTTAGGATTGATCCCTTTATTCTTTCTTCCCTTTTCCACTGTGGCTGCGGCTAAACAAGAGAGGACAACATGTGAGGTGCATGCGAGAGCCAAGGCCTCCAGACATGACTGCAGATCCCAGGCATGCACACTATCATCCACCTCCTTGGAGGAGCAAGTGCCTGGGGGAGCTGCTACATTTGATGGCACTGCAGCTGATGAAGAGGACATGGGTACTATAGTCATGGAGGACATCTCAGCAGCATAGAAAAAGGGAACTGGTGACATCAGCAGGCTCAGTTGAGGTGTCAGAGTTGATGGAGGAGGAGGCCATTGCAGGCCTGCCCACAGTGTCAGGTTGGGGAACAGAGGGGGATGGGAAAGCTGCACACCTGGCCCTGAGAGAGGAGGCTGAGCACGCCACCATGGAACGGTCAGCAAAACCCACTGTCCCAAGGCCATCTGCTGAAGCACTACCCACCTTCACCGATGCCGACTCCGACAGAAACCGCACTTTCATCAAATGAGGTCATCCATAATGCAGGGTGGATGGATTGAGGCAGATGGCATCACTGTGTAATGCTGTTCATGGAACTCATGAGCTGCTTGGCCAGCATCATGGTCAATGGGTCCATCTCTATGCACAACTGGCAAAAGCACTGCTTCGCCGTGGGCTCTCAGGACAGGCCACTACAATGGCCCCTCCTCCTCCTTCTCATCTGTGCCCAAGTCAACCTGAACTGAGGCTTCCATGTCTGCCAACACCATGCCTTCCCTGCCCCTGTCCCGCCATTGGAGAGTCTGGATGTGCCTGTGTTCCTGGTGTACGTGGACGTCGCTACACAGAGAGATGAGGTTAAGTTATGTTATGTTGATTTGTATCATGCGCTGCTACCACCCAGTTGGTTGCAGAGCCTTCAAGGAACCAACACAAAAAACAGGCTGTGGAGTAGTGGACGAAGTGAGCGGGAGCGGATGGGAGCAGTGCTCCTCTAATTTTTAAAATTACCTTTTACAGTTCCTATATTTTTATTTTAAAAAGAAACCGTTCCGGAA
This sequence comes from Ambystoma mexicanum, assembly GCF_040938575.1. Classification (NCBI taxonomy): domain Eukaryota; kingdom Metazoa; phylum Chordata; class Amphibia; order Caudata; family Ambystomatidae; genus Ambystoma; species Ambystoma mexicanum. The sequence continues at coordinate 502,946,292 of NC_090936.1, read as the reverse complement.
GGGTTTCGTTTTAAAATAAATGTGTAGGAAGAAGTTGAAACTTGAACTTTCAGTGCACTGCACTGAACGTTCCCTTAAACAGCAGGTGAAAGTGTCTGGGTGTGTGTATTGTGTGTTGGAGGGGACGTGATGATGGGTTTTGTGGGGAGTGGGAGCAGGCCAGCAGGGAACATAGTCCCACTACTTCTTTTCATACACTTCCACCACTTCTGTGGAGGAATGCCACCCAAATGAAGTCAGTGTAGGTGCAGTACTCCCCCAATACATACAGTCATCCAATCGGAGGGAGTACCTCTGCCAGAGATGCATTGCCAGGCACAAGGAGATGCAGGTGCTGAGGAGGCAAATCCTTGGAAGGAGGAGGCAGTGCAGTTTGAACATGCAGCAAGCAAGGCAGGAGGCAAGACGGCGGGTGCATGCCCTGGCGCCATCCCAGGCCCAATTCCTGAGGCAGCAAGGTGACAAAAGGCAGTGGCAATGCGAGGAATCAATTGCCTGGTCCAGGGCAATAGCTGCAGAGATGTTATTGCAGGCGCAGGCTTACATTCTGGAGGAGTCTTGCAGGGCAGCAGAGAAGATTGAGACCAAAGCCCAGGCAAGCCCTCCACAAAACAATAGAAGCCTGTCTGCAAGAGGCAGATGCTGAGGGAGAATCAGGCTTGGCCCAGGCATTGGTAGACAGTTCTATGGACTGGCCCACTGACATCTTTATATAGTTGTGTAGCTGTAGGGATCCTTTTATTCAATTTATTTTTTGTCATATGATATAGTTTCATGTTCATATTTGTACATAGTTTGTCTTTATGTTTATCTTTATTTTATTGTTCTATCCTACATGTTGCGGTCGCTTTGTGCCATGTGCATCATGTCTTGGCTTCTGTTGTATCTGTGCTTTTGTGGTTCATTGCACAGGTGCACCTTTAGATATCAGATGATCTCCAACTGAGTAGCCCTGTGGCTGTCGGGAGTTTAAATGGCACACTCTGTGGCTCATAGTGGTAATAGCCTGTGCATGCTTCAGGTCAGTGTGATGTTTTGTGTGATAGCTTCAGGACCTCTATATTTATGTGAACACTATTTAATCTAGGCAGGTGACATGTTGAGAGTTGCACCATTTTCACATGTTTAGCCAACACATCTGAGGAAGGACGTTCATCGATGTACATGGTGGACGTGGGGGGGTGTGTCAACTATGCAGGCTGTGCTTGGCATGACAATTCCTTAGTAAATATTTTCATGGGTGTTGAATCATGGTGATGGTTAATTGAGGTAGGCAAGGTGGCCTTACTTCACTGACTTACCCATATCACCATACAGTCAAGGATTTTGACAGTAGGGACCTGAGCATTCCAAGGGTGTGGGTAGCAAACTATAGTTCACTGTTGGCATGTATGGTGCAAAGGCATTGCATGTTTGCTTTAGATATATCAGTGCTGGATGAGTAGGTTTTCATTTTATGTGTCTATTGGGGTGTGATGCAAGCAGCCATTTTATATACGGATATATTTTTATGAAGATATTTTGGGTCTCTTTTTGAGTATGGGTACACACTTGTTTAGCTGTCTGTCCGGATGTTCTCAAGTGCTGAGGTATTTGAGGATTCTAGAGACAGCTCTTTCACATTCCCTTCTCCAGATTCCCGTATGCTGCCGTATGAGTTTAGGTGTCCCTTTGCCACTTGCTTGTGCATGTGTTCACACTTCCACAAATGATGTAGCTTCGAAACATTGTGGATGATCAAATGGGCTGTTGGATCCCTTTAATACAATGACCTCTCCACCTCCCATTGGGACTATATCACCTGAAGGGCAAATTACCACAATGTAGTAACACAAACCATGTGGTTGGCAATTGTTGTGCAGGTGAGTGTGATCCAAAGGGCGTAATGTGTGTTTGGGGTGCATGTATGTGATGATGCACATTGTTGGGCAAGTCCTGTGACCTTGAAGAGTTGGTGTCAGAGGCATGAAGATTTGGGGGCAGGGGTGCAGATTGGTAATAAGTGCTGTGACCATGAAGAGCAGTTGTCGGTGGCATGATGATTTGGGTTACAAAATGTGCACCCTCAAATCTTCATGGCTCCAACACCCACTCTCCATGGTCACAGTACTTGCACAGCCACACCACCAACACCAGTATAGCCTTCATGACGGGAAGAGTGTAGGGCACCTCTTAACACAACAGGTAAATCCATAGTGTGGAATTTCTTAGTGCAGGGAATATACATATTATAACTCACTAATTCCTCTCTGTACAATACAACTGTTTGCTGTGGAAACATGGGACCAGCTTGGAAACCACATCTTTGCAGTACTATACGATGCAGGACAATGCACAGGACTGGAATGATCTCAAAAGACCTCAACTGCAGCCATTTGAATTCCACCAGCCAATCAGCATATCCTCTGCAGGAAGCACCATCATCCCAGAAACTGTTGCTGCCGTGCCATTGTATGGAACGTTGAACCTCAGCCCGCTTCTCCAGTGGTATATGGTTCATTTGAGAGTTGACAAACATATGACTGGTGGCTTGACAAACCTGGCAGTAATGGCAGAAATGTTGTCTATGTAACTATGACCTCTAACTTTATTCTGTGGCTAAAAATCTCGGCTTCTGATGGCCTATGGGGATAGTCAATCTCTGTTGTCAAATTTGCTTTTGGTTTTCACCCGTGGCTATACTGGAATTATTTGACAAATATCTTTTTTGGGATACCGCGCACTGGAAGACCTCCCTTTCCATGCCAGCATCTAGGGTCTAGAAAGAATCCATGGCCATATCACCTGGAAACTTTGAGCATGCAAACATGTGTTGACAGAGGACACAAAGTGATTGACATCATTGAGAATGTGGAGGAGGTGGTGGCGCAGTGGCTAAAACAGACAACTTCAACTGGGCTTTGTTGCAGCTGACAATGTGTATATAATGGCTGGTTAGACAGCTCAATGGGTTAAGCACTCATTTCTGAGATCTAAATGCCAACTGCAGTTTGGAGGCTCAAATACCTTTCTTCCTTCTGAGGTAGCTAAAATTAGTATCAACTTTAGTTCAGTGATATTAATGTATATAAAAAATATTCTATGTGAAATAATGAACAGATTATTATTACCAATATTATTATTACAAGCCTTGATTAGTTACGAATTGGCAAGACCATGCATGCCCCTTGCTTTGTGCATGTCTTTCGTCTTGTGGGCACACATTTTATCAACAATTGTCAGCATGTGAAGAAAGGTACTGTTGTTTACCATAAGATCATCTGACATTTTAGATAAGGATCCAATGAAAGAAATGAGCTGCTGAAATTGTATGTGTATCACAAGTTGCCACAGAACAACTCTTGAGACTACATTAACAATAGATGGAATTCCACCTGCACAATTTGGACCAGCACATTGACCAATGCAATAATATCATAGATTATTGGTACATTCACAGACAAGCATGACATGGGGCATTGTTTATTCCTTGCTGTACGATATGTGTTCCTAGTCATCGCTTTCTGAGGTTTATACTACATGATTTATCTGCCACACTAAATCACGTGTTGCATTACAGCCAATGGTGTAACTGCTAGAAATTAACCTGCTCAACTTGATAGGAGCCCCATGGTTCTTCTGGTGAGGTAAATGCTGGACACCTAAATAGGGATGTGATGATAACCTAGAGTGGGGCTCTACACATAGTCACAATGAGAAGTGACACTGACAACCTCATGGCATTATTCTCAGTCCACTTTTTAAGGTTAAACCACTCACTTTTCAGCTGCACGGGATGGATGAAAACTCCTACAACCAAGTCTCATCTGTACAAGACACGACTACAATGTTCAAAGATCCACTGATGTAGTGTTTAGAAAGCAAACTGCATGATGAACAGAGATAGGAAGAACATGCAACATGCTATGTTCTCAACACAGCACTAGAGTTGCCAAGTGCATTGCCTCCCTCATTAATCTTCAGGAATTACCTTCCACGTGTCATCTACAACACCTGAGTCGTCTTCTTTGAGAATCCTGAAAGGGCGGAGAGTCTCTCTGTGGAACACTCCTCTCTGAGTCCGAAATCCTCATTGTTTGGGTCTACAAGAATTTGCATCAGACCTTCAGGAGCTCTGTTGCGTATACACAATACACAAAAGGTGGGAACGAGGATCCGCTACAGCACTGGTCTTGTAACTAGTATGTTTGGCTAGCACCAATTGTGGGAGTATTCATCAAATCACTAAGCTTCTCCCCTGGCACTGTACAGCCTGGGTGTGTTTTTGGTTTGCTGAGTATACTGAGTCTGGCCCCAGGAGAAGCATTGCAGTGCCTCATCTAGAACTATTGCCATTCATTAGTGGGAGCAAACACGGCAACATGACAGACTATTGCAACATGCCTAGCAACAGCCAACACAGCAGCTTGGATGATGACGACGTGTTGCCCACTTCATGCCACACAGAGAGACGTGGTGCAGGGTTTTCTGATGCTGCTTGTGGCTGTTGAATGTATAGCTCTAGTCACTGACTGGCAATGACAGTCATAATGATATGCCAGTAGCATTTGTGCTACTTCTGTCCTTGAATTCTGCTGGGCTATTTTAGACTTCCTGCAAAGCCGAGATCACCCTCGAGAATTGGTCACGTTCTCCCTGCTAAAATAGGGCCACCCTCTTGCAGTTCTCCCTGCTTCATACTTGACATTTCTTGAGGTTCACCATGCAACCCGAAAGCTAGAAACATGAGAATGTATTAGCCTATCCCTGCTCATAGGTGACGCACATCTGCGACTGTGTTGAGCTCTCCCTGCTTCAAGCGAGCTGTAAACATAAGAATGTATTTGGTTGTCCCGGCTACACAACAGCTGCGTACATGAGGATGTTCAGGGGCTCCCTACTGCTCAATAGCTTCAAATGCAAATATGTCTTTGGGTTTTACTGATGCACAACAGCAGGAACCGTAAATATTTATGTGGGACAACCTATTAAAAATAACAGCAACTGTCCATGTGTTCCTGGGTCTCACTGCTATGCAATGCTGCAGTTACAAAAATGTCTCTGGTATTCCTGCAGGTCAGAATTGCAACCATAAAAAAACTATCTTCAGTTTCTCCCTAATTTAAAGTAGCTGCAACTGCATATATGTCCCTGGATTTCCCTAATGCATGATAGCTGCAGCTACACATACTAAGACTCAGGAATGCATGGCAGCTTCATCTGCCAACCTTTGTGAAAGCAGTAGCTGCAAATATGTATCTTCCTCTAACAAATGCATGAGAGCTGCAACTGCAAATAGTTCTCTGGATTGCCTTGCAATGCAGTAGCTGCAGCTGCATTTATTTCTCGGGTTCTCCTTAACGCACGGTAGTCACAGCTGTCCACATTTCCTTGGGTATTCCTCATACGTAATAACTGCATATGCAAATATTTCAATAAGTCTCAATAATAAATGACTGTCACTTTCTTCCCATTTTCTCGTAGAGCCAGTGCTGGCTCTCTCGGAGCGCGAGCTGCATTCACCAAGGAAAGCCCGCGTTCTGAACATTCTCATTGGTGTCGGGTGCTTCCCTTCCCCACCCCCCTTCACCATTTAGCACCTGTACAATTTTCCTACACGGGTGCTAACGGTGTCCTTTTTCCAAAAGGAAATAAAAATATAACTTACCTGTGTAGTGTGTCTCGGCTCCAGCAGTGCTGCTCTTCGGGAAGTCCGTTGTCCACCGTCATCACCATGGAAAATGGACTTCCCTGACAGCACTGCTGGAGCCGATCTGCAACATAAAGGTCGGTTTACTTTTTTATTTTTTAAACCCTATTAGCACCCGTGTAGGGAAACTACACAGCTGCTAATGGCGATATTAACCTAAGCGGTGGGCCGACTCTTTCAGTAATGGCACCAACGCCCTCGCTAAGGGACCCTCACTTCACTCGGGCCTTTAACTGGGGGGGACGGCAGGCCGTTACTGATAGGGTCGGCCCACCGTCTCAGTTAATATCGCCTCATTATGCTTATTGTACTTTATTTGTGGATGTTAGCTTGATGAGCAAGCGAGTCTGCATAGCATGTTGGATGCCATTATACTATGGCTCCCTATGTGACCGGCTCTTCTCAACGTAGACAATTTGTGCCTACTTGTAATCATGCCACCCTTTTCACCACATGGTGACATGGAGAGAAATCTCAATGGTCGTGCTCAATGTCTCTGCAAATGGCGTTACGGGCTGTGTTCAGAACTGCTTCTCATGATGTCAACCTTGAGGGATAGGTTTGGAACAACCAGCATCTCCAGATGTGTTACAGCAGATGCTCCCTATGCACTTTTGCACAGTATCATTGATGTAGGGTTAGTGGATACCACTATGGTTTTATAGGTCACTTCGTGCCACCGTCAAATGTGGTTACACATTGTAGTCAAGACCAATGCATAACATGTATTCTTCTTGGCCGTATTAGCCTATTTGACCTAAAACAATTGACCTAATAACAAATTTGATCGAATTTTGTGGGTGATTTGGCCTTCTGGGCAATTTGGTTGCATATATTGCAAAATACCAACCCTGGAGAGCTTCCTTAAAATTGGAGATGGGTGACAAAAAACATTTTTTTTTAAATTAATGTGTGTTTAAATTGAGCCCCGAGCAGATAAATTGCAGTCAGTTTGCTGTGAAAAAAATATATTCAGTCAAACAGACACAAACCTCTTGCCCAACCTTTACAAAACTGTCCACTCTTACTTGTAGCTTTTACTCAGGCAGTGGTAAGGACCGCAACACCAAGACAGAGCACATTGCAGACATTGATGCACCAGTAGCCTGTCCTTTCACCTGTACATTTTCATGTCTTGTCAACAAGAACGGAGTCATGAGCATCAATATGGTCAGGTACACCCTTCTCTAACTTACGGTCCTCCTGAACCTCATGCCCCACATCTGCATCCTTGTCTTCTTGATTGTACCTGGCATCACCATTATTTTCAACCTCCTGCTTCTCTTCTTCGTGCCCTACATCCACCATCTTGTGTTCCACCTACTTCCCCTCTACCTCCTGCTGTCTCTCCACCTGCTACTCTACACCAGCCTCCTCATATTTCTCCTCCTGTCAAACACCTGTCACCTATTGTTCCACATACTGATGTGTCTCCAAACCCTACATGTACTCTTCTGTCTGTCCACACATCTGCCTAGTTTTCCTCCATCTTCTGCTGCACCGCCACCTCTTGCCCACCATCTGCTCCCTCTCTTGCTCCACATCCACCTCAATGCCTGTCAAAGGGAGCCCCCAATTATCTATCTAGCCAAGTCACCAAGATCCAGTCTGCCAGGCCCAACAGAGCTGCCTACTCCTTCTGTCTGGACATCCCCCGCTTCAAGTGACAAAAAGCGGGTCGCAGCAGCTTCCCAGTGGGCACAGCTAAACACTGCAATGCCTTGCCTCTAGCATTGAGATCAGACCCAACCCTCTGGTCATTCCAGAAAGAACGCAATACATGGCTTTTCAATCAAGGGAACTAGTTACTACCACATAACTGCATAACTTTATCTTGAATTTGCATCCCATTGTGTTCTCATGTACCCCCTGACCCGCTGTACGACCAATGTAACCAGTGTACCCTAAGATATCCACTGTAAATCCTTTGCAAGACTGTAACCATAAGCAACATAAGAAACTATCTGTAACCACCACGCTTCTGTAACCAGTGCCTAGATGCCCCCGGGCTACGTGCGCTTAACAAGTGTCAAAATAAATACAGAAATGTGTCTTGTTTCCTGATGCCATTCACCCACATATCGGCCCACACAGCTCCTCAATTACCCCCACTACCTTCTCCTCCTGCACCACAGTCTCCATCTCCTCTAGGAGACACCCACCCATTTATGTGATCTGCTCCTGCATACATTGAGGGAGCTCCCCCAATGATACTCTGATACTTTGAGGCACTACCCATTCTAACTCCTCCTCACACTGTTGCTATCTATTGCTTAGCAGCTCACTGCCATGTGCAGAATAACATCACCCTTCACCCCAAGATCGTCCTCAACTCTTTCCGTCTCCCCCAAGCCTATCAGTTTAACATCTCCTGATGAGGTGTTAACCTCAATCTCAGGGTCTGGGCATTCTTTTCAAGCACATCTGCCCCAACATCCACTCCCACCTTACTTGAAGCTGAAATCCTCCCAGGCAGAAATAAAAGAAGTATATTCCCATTTATCCCGAAATAAACTCTCACAAAATCACAGCAGGTAAGGGGTAAATGGTTGTTTCTTTGGGTTTCAGAAACATATTTAAAATTACATTTTCGTACTCTCTCTGTTTTCCTGCTTGCTGCTTTACCTTTTGGTCCAACCTCCCCTTTTTTCTTGTTGATGTTGCGCTGGGGTCCTTTCTTTCTGATCACTATATGAGCCCTTCTTGATATTTCAATGAGGTGATTTTCCTCTGATCACCATATGAGCACTTGTTGATATTCGTCTGAGGTCATTTGCTTGTGAGTACCCTATGGGTCCTTGTTGATATTCCACTGAGGTCATTTTCTTCTGAGTACCCTATGAGTCCTTGTTGATATTTCTATGAGGTGATATACTTCCAATCACGTTATGTGCTCTTCGTGATACTGCTACTGGATAATTTTCTTCTGACCTCCATATGAGCGGATGATTTTCTTCTGACGTCCATATGAGCTCTCCAGTGTCTTGAACCCCCAATTGTTAGATTGAAAATGTGTGATTGGTAATAGCTTTGAAAATAAATGAGTATTTATGAGGTCCAGTCATATACCTCTGCCACATAGTGCTTGGTAAATAAGCACTCAAGGGCCTAATTTCAAATCACAGTTACACCACTTGTCTAAGGTTTGTGCCCCTACCTAAATACATAGTTGCCAACATGACTCATTCCAATCTGTAGGTGCTTATCCAGTGTTGATTTTTTCGTTGCAGTCTGGGCCTTGTAGTCAGAGTTTTATAATGGGAAAAGTGGAATTACATCTCCCAGGAACCAAAGAAAAAAAACAGGACTGGACAAGCACCTACAGATTTGGATGGGTCATGTTGCAACTATGTAAATAGTTTTATCGTGCTGGGCCTTATCTGATAAAATTAGAAGACTTTAGTATTTGCACCCTGGTGGGGGGAGCCAGCAATCAGATGACTAGGAACGCGGGCTTGAAATGTTGGTGAAAGCCCACATTCCAGTCCACCTGTCGGCCGGAGCCCCCGGCACCATCTTCCCCCCACTCTCTGTCCCATTTTTTTTTCCTTCTTTCCCTCACACAGGCCCCCAACTTACTGTATCTCAGCGGTGGCGGCATTCCCCACCGCCAGCGCTCCTTCCTCTCCGTTCCTGCAGGTCATCTTAGAAAAGGATTTTCCTACGTATAACGAGACACGCGGCCGACTTTCCTCTATTTCACATGGCCTTCCTCATGGCATTGATCCATTTTGATATTAATGACAATCGTTTACTATAGGGTAATTTCTTCATCTGTAACTTCCCATGATGCCCGTGAGCATCGTCGACTCAATCCCATCTCTGTGACGTAATTTCCTATGTCATTGTGAGGTCAATAAGTATGCAAGCTAGGGGGCCTCTACATATTTTGTACACCTTTTGCTGAAAACAGCTCAGAGATCTTAGAACCAGCCTTGCTCCAAACCTTCACCAAATCCCTCTGTTTGGTACCTGTCTGGGGGGCAGTTACGGATGGGAGTGATAGGTTGATTGGGAATCCTGCTGGGGCTCTTGGGGTAGCAAGGGGAGTCTTTTCGAGGCCTTTTCTACCCTTTGGCCAGACTTTATGGGTTTGAACAGCCTTCCTATCAGTTGCCCTTAGAATACCCATGCCACCTCACATGAAGGACTAATTCCAATGAGACATGGACGCCGGGGCGGAGCAGAAGTACAGGACTCATCCAATGAGGATGGCCCTGCATGAATGGCAAGGTAGCAAAGAGACTTTGGGAACCCCACCTCAATTAGACCCACACAGGGAAGCTCAGGAAAGCAAGCACTGCTTGTCTGCTCTCAGGATCTTCTCTGGACAGCTGTATCGCCGTCACTTGGCATGGTCGAACCCTGCCACGACCGAGGTAGGCACACAGTGGGTTATTTCTCTATCCTCTATATTATACAGGTGAATCCCTTACTCTCAACTACTCCTATGTTCCTAATCTGCCTTTTTTTATGTATTGCAAATGCATCTGACACATGTACTTTATCATTTAGGATGTTATGTTTGCAAATTGTATATGTAATAGTACCTTTATTTAAAATAGAAAGTTTTCACTGCTGCTTATTTAATATACAGTGTAAAATGTCAGTTGTGCTGTGTTCTTTAGTGTGCAGCTCCAGGAGGAAGACGCAGGATGCAGGCATGAAACAAGCACCAGCAAGTACAAAACGTAGAAGTACTTTACTAATGTTAAAGGGTATAGGTTATAAGAAGAGGGAGAGCACAGGGAACATCCTCCTTTCCGTTGTGTCTCCCATCCTGAAACTGTAACTGTCATCCATGGAACCTTAAGAGAACCCAGGGTTCCACCACAAGTCTGTGGACAAGAAGCTCCGAGCACGTGCTGATCTGGGTCTATACTGCAGTGTTGTTTTACATATTCTGATTACTGGAGCGTCCCACAGTTCGGAGTGCCAGGATTGCAACATGCGCCTGAATGAGTCAACAGACTCACAGCAGCTCATCCTACACTTTTGTTCCCCAACTTCATTTACCTTTCACACATTGTATTCTTCACCGGGCCCCACTGCGCCTTCAGGCTTGGAAGCCCCTGCACTGCTATTCTGGAGTTTGCCCATGTAAAAATGTAAGTAACTCCAGGTCAAAATGTCACTTCGATTTAACTGGGCAGCAGGAGCCCATATCAAGACCATCACGTGGTTAAAATCTACGTGCCATTAGTTATTTATCACACTTCTAAATTCCCTCACATAGATATTAAGCTTGACTGCAAACATGATAGAATATACCTTCTGTTCTGCAATCCCAATGTATGGTCTTTCTTAATGGACTCAAAAGCACCCCAGCTATCAAACATGATGAATTCGACCCTTCTATCCCCAAACCCCCCATCTACAGCATTTGATACCTCTTTCCCATCCTCTTAACTTCCTGCTACTCCTTTTCATCCTCAGATGAAAGTCTGGATAGACCAGGTAGGTGCCCAACATGCTAACCCACAGGCAAGCCAACACCCTAAGTACACTACAGTGGAGATTTGGTGGAGTATAAAAGAATTTCAATATAATATAACACAAAGGGTTCAACCAATCTTTTCCCCAAATGGTTTCTGAAAGGTTTTCTTTTTTGTGATGGAAGTGATGAAGAGAAAAGGAAAGTTTCAAAATATGGCCTCAAAGACTGTCAAAAGGTTCTAACAAAAGGTTTCACAAAAGGTATCCAAATGGGTTTTTTCGAAGATGTACAGAAAACGTAGGGGAATTTGCAAAATTAGAAGAGTAAAAACAAGTCACAAACTTAATAACATTTCTTAAACACTCAATACATGGTTGGTAAAGGCTAAACCACATGCTTATCCTTTAGTGTGACTTAGTCCTGCTACACTCTCTAACAGCAGCGTGTAAGTCACAGGGAAATAATGTGGCATTTCATATGACCATTGAACCCCCCTAGAGACTGTAGAGTTCAAATGGGCCTGCTGACTCCCCACAAAGGTTCAGAGGTTTCGGTCGACCTGTTAAACTTGAGCTGACATGCTGAACGTACACATGCTTTGGGAGAGCCAGAAAATCTTAACAGAACTCTAGTGTCCTCTGAATCCAGAATATGATGTTTGTTCAGCCAAACGTGGTGGTTCTGATAGGGTCACATTCATCCAGCACTAGCTGTGAGTTACAAGAACATTTTCACATATTGGTACAGAGATAAATTGGGTGATTTGGAAGACATCTCAAACTACAGACAGATCTCAAACATTCCTCACCCGGTTAAACTAATAGAGACTTACGTCTATGAACAAATATTAGAGCATGTTGAAAATAGCCAACCATTGGACCAGGCACAAGTAGACTTCAGACCCATGAGAGCAATGGAGATGGCACCACTCTGAATATTGGACGACCTAAAGACCAACGCAGACTCCAACACAAACTCAGCACTGATACTGCTCGACCTCTCTGCAGCATTCGGCACAGTGAACCATATCACCCTCCTCAAGAGACTGGAAGAAATAGGGATCGGCGACACAGCAGTGCTTTGGATTAAATATTTCTTGTCTGAAAGAACAGAAACCATATGGCTAGAGCTATTCAAATCTGCATTGCAGGACACCATGTGTGGAGTACCAAAAGGCTCCTTTTTATCCCCACTACTGTTCAACATCTGTATGATGCCACTAATCAAACTCATCAAAAGACACAGCCTCACATGCTACATCTGGGTACTGCAGACGATACCCACATCATCTACAAAATCAACAACAATGAAGAGGAGGGCCCCACGCTAACAGACTGCCTCAAAGAACTCTACCGGTGGATGAAAACTAATAAACTTAAAATTTACCTGGACAAAACGGAAATCATGATTACACTCGACAACCAAGGAAACAACCAGGACATTCCATGGCTCACAGAACTGGGAACCCCTTCAAAAGTTTCCAATGTAGTAAAAAACCTTGGAATCCTAATGGACAAGGAGCTAACACCGGAACCACAAGTAAATGCGATAATTAAGAAATGTGCTTCCATCTTAACACAATCAAAAAGAGTCTTCCATTACTCTCCTTCATGCACAAATTTCTTGCCATCATCTACCTCATCATGTCCAGGATAGACTATGCCAACAGCATATACCTTGGAATGCCAGAGTACTTACTGAGAAAACTCCAATGAATACAGGATGCATCTGTCAGACTTCTCCTCAAACTCTCCTGAAGAGACATCACGCCATCATTAAGGATGCTACATTGACTCCCAGTCAAAAAACGGATCACCTTCAAAACAATTTGCATATCACACAGAGCAATCCATGGCCAGGGAGCGGAATTTATACAAAAGAAAATAATCAACTACAAACCAACAAGAACATTTAGATCCAGCAACAACATTCGCCTATAACCTAAACTGTACACAAGAAAAACACCTGGAGGTTCGCCTTCTCTTGTATAGCCGTAAAACTCTGGCACCCCCCTGCCGCAGAGATATACGAACTACGAAGGACCATCTAAAATCCAGAAAACTTCTAAAAACCTGGCTCTTCAGCTCTGAAGGGGATGAAAATGACTGAACAATGTCAACACACCTCGAAGTAAACACATATATAGAAAAGGAGCTGAGCAAAACCATGGACTGAAAGAACACACCCGAAATGAACCGAGACTGAGCAAAGGAAGTGACCTCCATCAGCACAATCCAACAAGCCAAACCAGAAAAAACCTAGCAAAAGAAACAAGCCTGAAAAATAGGGTAATACAACCACTAAAGTACCTTGGGAAAAGCCCCTAATTGAATAACCTGATACCATACTCCTACCGGCATCCAACCCACCCGCATAGGCCAGCCTTATCTATCAAACACATTATTTGTGTAATAAGCCCCTTTGCACATAGCTTGTATGTGCTGGTAAGCCACTTTTACCATCCCGTCTATTAGTATAGTCAAGCTTCACGTCCCTTGCTGCGCCCTGAAACAGACATTATATAACCTCTGCATCATGCTGGGTCACTAGAGAAGGATTAAGTGGGATGAGAAAGGCATTACACCTAATAGACTGATGGGAGCAGGATTTGTAACACACCCAGATGTGTTGATTAAGAGTGGGGAGTATGTAGCATTGTGGTGGAGGGCAGAGAATGGTAGAGGTGTCTCAGTTGGTTGGAGACCATAAGTGTATCTCAGCTTGATAGAGCGCTGAAGGTGGGAAGCATCCCTCACTGGGATGGACGAACAAGGAAAGGAGATGTATCACACTAAAATGGACTGCCGAGGGTGTGAAATATGTCACACATAAAGCAATGGATTTGGGGGCAGTAATTGTGCCGCTCATTTCCTGCTCAGTCCTACTAACCACCCCACAACCCTCCTTGCATTGGTGATCCACCAGAGCGCCCAGAGACCATGCAGGTGGGACTAGTGTGTGGTACAAGAACATTTAACATAACATAACATATTGCTTGGTGCAGACGCTGCAAGCTTCAATCTCGCTCCTGTGGTTTAAGAACTTTACAAACTTGCCTAATAAGAATTGTTCTTATTTAAATTAATGCATCCCTGTGCTACCAATAAATATTGTTTAAAAACATATTGCTGATAATCGGGGACAAATCACATGTGATGTCACTTCTTGTTATGTCACAGAGGCATTGGACATTTGGTGACACTTGCTACACTTCTGGTTCTGATTAATTGACGGGATTCTAATCTCAGAGCTAGGCTTCACCATTGGGAAGGTGACGAGATTAGTTAGACTGGTGTTGTGTGATAGCAGCAGAATGATCTGGTTCTCATGACTATCATCTTGCATTGGTGCATGAATGATGGGATTACTAATATTTTAATTAGCTATCCAGATTTTCATGGTACCTACATCATTCCTGGCCTGTGCAGTCTGCACCTTTCTATGCCACACGCATCATAGTGGCATTTACCATTTCCTTGCCCAAAGATCTACTGGTGGACTGGTGGGTTTTAGTCAACATTTTCACAAACCTGGTCTGTGATAAGTATTTCTTATATTACCCCTTTGTCTGCCACGACACTTTTAGGTTGCAACCTCTCGTTCCAACTGTAGTCTTCTTCTGGCAGATGCTCATCTGCTGTACTCTGTGCCTTTCCTCTATAGATTCCGATGTGTTTTTCCTATTTCACTGCCCTTAAGGTCTCTCCGGTGTATGAAGTACTTCACTTTTTTAACAGTGTAGCATAATCACATTAACACATTGTAAACTTTACCTTAAAAACCTCACAAATTCACCCGCCAAGGTTTTTCTGTATGTATGTATAGGATGTATAAAGAGTAAACCTAGCTGGGCAGCGATGGAGCGCCTTACATGGGGATGCACCCAGTGGGTTACAAGCAGCGTGTGAGGGTAGCGGTGGTAGCTGGCCTGGGTCGGTGGTGCAGGATAGGGGGAAGAGGTTTGAGAAGAGCGATCTGTGATTGGCAATATTTTCTTTGAAGAGAAGGCTACACAGGTCCTCCTGAAGAGTAGAAGGGAGGGGGCAGTCTTACTTGCATTGGTAACATGCTCCAGAGGCAGAGTGCATATCAGGAAAAAGCCTTTTTCCTAGTGTATTTCCTCTTGCAGTTCTTACATCCTAGTTCCTTAATATCCCTGATCATGTTTTGTCAAAGTAGTGGTGTAGTGTGAGTTAAGGTTACATTTGTAGTGTGATGAACTACATTTGTATCAGATGTATAGTTTGTCTGGGCTCAGTGTTGCTTCCTTAACATAGCCATTCCCAACATTTGCACACGTCACTATATTTTCGAAAACTATTTTTCCCCTGATTGTCTCTTTTTCAAATTTCGGTGATTTACTGGCTAGTGTGCTGCTTGTGAATCTGTGTGGAGTGTGTGTCCATCTAAGAATTGGACACCTTGCACTCTTAGTTAGTTTTAGAGACCATCTGTTTGTATAAAGACGGATTTGTTTCTCTTTTTTACAAAAGAGAGGTATTAAGATAATTTTAAGGTGCAGGTGAGAAAATTGACAACCCTGGCATGTGGGTTGTACATACAATAGAAACAAAATAAGTTCCCAATTTGGGAACTCCCGGCCCCTGCACACTATCTATGGCTGAGTAAACCCAATTAGTTTATAAATCCTGGAGGGAATTCAATGAAAATATAGTTGACACATCACATTCTATATAAGTGCATATATTTTTTGGAACAAAGACATTTGAAGCAAATGACTTGAGTAAAACTTTAGAGGAGATTCTCAATTTTTCTCAAAGATGATTTATTTTTCATACGAATATGCCCAATGCGTTTCGAGATCAATTCTCTTCATCAGGGGCTGTATTAATTCATTCAACATTCAAATATTCTATAAATGCAAAGAAATGTATGCATATATGTCAGAATTCAATTTATCAAAACAATTCATAGTGCAAAAAACAAACATTCACATATGTAAATTTTGATGGGTGATAAAGTTCATCCTTAGAAATCCTAGGTAACAATCAAAGCTATAGATTCATGATCTGATATTGTTCTGAACAACTGGAAATATTGCTTCATGGGAATACTTGGAAAGATGACGTGCAATCAATGGTGACCTGAAAAACATGACGCCATATATTTTTTGTTACCTTTAAGCATCTTGGTAGCTAAGAATGAAGAACACCAGTGGTGCTCAGGATGTATTAAGGCCGTGGTAAGAGGAGGTGCGTCTGTCACCCTGTGGATAACTAACATACACCCTGAGCACCATTGGTGTTCTTGATCTATTTTTCTTCTATTTTTTTAAATGCACACAATTCTATATAGGATCATTGTTTTGGGATCAGTTGAAAACTTTGTAATTGTTACAAATATCTGACACTACTCGTTCATTTGGGTTTCTCGCATGTGCACCATTTAGTGCTTATTCATAAATAAGCAATATTTCCAGTTGTTCAAAACAATATCAGATCATAGATAGTGTGCAGGGGACGGGAGTTCCCAAATTGGGAACTTATTTTGTTTCTATGGAGTGTGTGTCCATACATTCATTCTGTGATTGCAAGTTAATTCTGCCGTTGTGATTACTGTGTGTATGAGCATGCACTTGTTTAGTACAGGTTCTTCTTAGTAGTGGTGCTTGTTTTGTGTGGGAATACCTCATGTGCAACTCACATATTGGTGACTCCCGTCCTGCCAGAGATTAATTTTGTTGACTCCGGACATACTGTGGATGAGTCTGTGAATTACTTTTTTCATCTGCATTCCTCATGTTTATGACTACAAACCTACTGCTCTTGTATTCATTTCTTGATTAGAATTGATATGAATATCTCCAGTGTCCACGAGGTTTAAATGACCACATACTCATTCCATTCATGTCCTTCCCGCGTGTCGCTGTCTGTAGTGTCCCACATGTTTAGTGTGTTTGTTGTTGGTGGTGTTTGCTTCTGGAGGTATGCATGTATAACTGTGTGTAGTGTCCCACATGTATAGTTTGATTGTTGATGGTGGTGTTTGCTTCTGGAGGTATACTTGTATCCCTGTCTGTAGTGTCCCTCATGTATAGTTTGATTGTTGATGGTGGTGTTTGCTTATGGGGGTATGCTTGTATCACTGTCTGTAATGTCCCACATGTACAGTGTGCTTGTTGATGGTGGTGTTTGCTTGTTGATGGTGGTGTTTGCTTCTGAAGGTATGCCCGTATCACTGTCTGTAGTGTCCCACATGTATAGTTTGATTGTTAATGGTGTTGTGTGCTTATGAGGGTATGCTTATATCACTTTCTGTAGTTTCCCACATCTATAGTTAGCTTGTTGATGGTGGAGTTTGCTTGTTGATGGTGGTGTTTGCTTCTGAAGGTATGCCTGTATCACTGTCTGTAGTGTCCACATGTATAGTTTGATGGTGGATGGTGGTGTTTGCTTCTGGAGGTATGCTTGTATCACTGTCTGTAGTGTTCCACATGTATAGTTTGATTGTTGATGGTGGTGTTTGCTTCTGGAGGTATGCTTGTATCACTGTCTGTAGTGTCCCACATGTATAGTGTGATTGTTGATGGTGGTGTTTGCTTCTGGAGGTATGCTTGTATCACTGACTGTAGTGTCCCACATGTATAGATTTCTAGTTGATGGGGGTGTTTGCTTCTGGAGGTGTGCCTGTCTCACTGTGTCTAGTGTCCCACATGTATAGTTTGCTTGTTGATGGTGGTGTGTGCTTCTGGAGGTATGCTTGTATCACTCTCTGTAGTGTCCCTCGTGTATAGTGTGATTGTTGATGGTGTTGTTTGCTTATGAGGGAATGCTTGTATAACTGTCTGCAGTTTCTCACTTCTATAGTTAGTTTGCTGATGGTGGAGTTTGCTTGCTGATGGTGGTGTTTGCTTCTGTAGGAATGCTTGTATCACTGTCTGTAGTGTCCCACATGTATAGTGTGATTGTTGATGGTGGTGTTTGCTTCTGGAGGTATGCTTGTATCACTGTCTGTAGTGTCCCTCGTGTATAGTGTGATTGGTGATGGTGTTGTTTGCTTATGAGGGTATGCTTGTATTACTGTCTGCAGTTTCTCACTTCTATAGTTAGTTTGCTGATGGTGGAGTTTGCTTGCTGATGGTGTTGTTTGCTTCTGGAGGAATGCTTGTATCACTGTCTGTAGTGTCCCACATGTATAGTGTGATTGTTGATGGTGGTGTTTGCTTCTGGAGGTATGCTTGTATCACTGTCTGTAGTGTCCCACATGTATACTTTGCTTGTTGATGGTGGTGTTTGCTTCTGAAGGTATGCATGTATCACTGTCTATAGTGTCCCATATGTATAGTTTGCGTGTTGATGGTGGTGTTTGCTTCTGGAGGTATGCTTGTATCACTGTCTGTAGTGTCCCACATGTATACTTTGCTTGTTGATGGTGGTGTTTGCTTCTGGAGGTATGCTTCTATCACTGTCTATAGTGTCCCACATGTATAGTGTGATTGTTAATGTTGATGTTTGCTTCTGGAGCTATGCTTGCCTCATCTGCATCGGGCACATGTCTGAATGCATCAACATATTATTCAGATGCAGCTAATCCAATGTATGTATTTCTTTGCAGCATGCTCCAGATGACGGTAAGGGCTGCACATGTTCCAGAAATCCTGAAATTCAAAGCAGCCAATTTCGAGATATGCATCCCGAATTTATGTTTTTTAGAGGTCTTTGGAAAACGCAATACAAAAAAACCTATGTTTTCCACCTTCATTTTCTACCTGAAATCATTTATGAAAGCTCACCAAAGGTGAAGCTGATGTTCGGGGAATCAGTTGCTTATCAAATGTGAAGATTTTCTATGGAGAAGGTCAAAGGATACACAGGAAACCAATCTCTTTTGTTCCTATCTAGAGTTAACTTTACACGCCCCTTAACCTTAACTATCTTGTTGTCCCCACAATGTATGCAGTTAGACAAAGCCAAAGGTCTCCAGGTTTATATTTCAAAATTCTTTATTGCATATAATAAAAGGAAGTTGTCATCAGCTATTTTTGTTTTAAATTTCAAATATGCTCCATTGCATTTGCAGAGGAGACACTGTGACTGATGCCTTGTTTTTTCCATCAAAAAGCATTCTCAAAGTAAAAGCATTTCCAACAAGAAGCACTTAAATATTGGTATGCCTGTCCCTGATTAGGTTGATGGCTTTGATGGTATATTCTTAGTGTCTATTCATAGCTTACTGTTTATATTTCAGAAACGGATGTATTCAGAATTTGAGTTCCATTAGTCATATGTTAAAAGCTTACATTGTAGAATATATGAAGGAATTTGGGTTGCCAAGATAGAGCAGATATATCCTTTCGAGCAAAAAAGACATAAACGAATGACATACAGCGTATAATGGAGCGTACACAGAGTTCAACAATCAGTCTCAAATAAAACATACATACAAATGTCAAAGACAAGTATCAGCAACAAAGAGCAAGAGCAACAAAGCAAGTAGTCCTCAAATAGGGAGCAGAAAGTTGCAAGAGTGGGATCTAAGTGCAATGAAAGAGGAAGAGCATTCCAAAGCTTTGAGGCCATAAGAGGAAAAGAACAAAACCCTGATTCAGCAGATGGGTGATGCTGAATTATTAGGAGATGATGATACGAGAATCTGTTGGAAAACAAGAAAGAACAAATGAAAATAGATTGGAAGGAGCATGACCATGAGCACAATTAGAAACAATGCACAACAGTGAATTTGAAGGTGAGTGGGAAAGAGGAGTCGATGACGAGAAGCGAGAGAAGGAGGAACAAAAAGGACGCTGAGGTAAATGGAATAGTAGGTGAATAGCAGTGTTACAGATCGGTTAAAGGGATCACAGGGCAGTAGCAAAAGAGAGGAGTAGTCACAGCAAGAACATTTGAAAGTCAGAATGAACACTTGGTAGCTTCAACAGTAAGACAACAGAGGCGTTTATACATATTATTCCGAGTAGGAACATTAGTGTCCGTCCTTCTTCCCTGTAACCCAACTTACACTCCCCCACCTCTCCCACTCCCCTCATTTCCGTTACTATACTTGCACGGTCCAAATTGTCTCATGACCTAGTAGAAATGTTATTTTAGTCTGTCTTCACTGTTCCTCTCCTCAAAGACTGCCCCTCCTCTCCCGCTCCCCTTTATTCTTGCTACATCACTTGCACGATCCGAATGTCTCAAGAACTAGTAGGAATGTTATTGTTTGTTTGCCTTTTTCATGTTCCTCCCCCTCCCTTGCCTTGATGTGCCTTGAAACACAATTCTGCTGTATAGGCACATTACAAATAGCCAATAAATAAATACATGAATAACTATTATAGCAATGAAAGTGATAGGTATGAGCCCGAGAAGAAATATGGGAAAAAAAGACACTGAGGGGTCACTAAAAAATCAGATTACAACATGAAACCAGACGGGTTTTGAGGCATGTGCAAGTTGAATGATCACCACAAAAAGTGTTTCAAATTGACAACATTTCAGCCACTTGTCATAATTGTACTTCCTCTGTTGTACCTTTCATTGACGTCTGATTTTAGGTTGTTTTGAGCAGTACCCCTCATCCTGACAAAGTCACCATGGACAATATTCCATTTTAGTTTCACTAAAAGACATGCTAATTGCATGGAGTAATTAAGTATTACTGCAGGGCTTGCAGTATAGGCATTTTGTATTTACTCATTCTTAACAAAAGGCTTGGTGTCCATGTACTTTCTGGAGGTTGTCTATGCTCTTCTGTGAACTTTAAATTCAAGTTAGCATTATTCATGTTTGAAACATCTGTCCTCCAGTCCTGTGCATTGCTATCCCACAAGATCAACAGAACATCTATGTTCATGATCCATAAAGCAATCTTGGTGTGCACCTGGTTTGCTTGTGCTCATTTTAGCTCCTGTTCCCACAGTGACAAATACACGTATATTGTCAAACCAAATCGATGGTGGCTATGATGATATTCTCCTCCTAAGGTATGGCTTTGATTTTTGATTAAAAAAAGCTATGGTGTCCCTATCACATCTAGAGATCAACAGACAACTCAAAGTCACAAGGTTAAAGGGTCTATATTAAGCAACATACAGATTAAGGGATGAGGTTGAATTGAAACAATGTGATACCAAAGTCAAAGCAATGCAACCAAATGAGACTCTCTGGAGGACTGTAGTCCATCAATCCTTTCCTTGCTTAACCACCTTGGTAGATCATTGCTCCTTTACTTGGGCACCAGCTATACCTTGTTTTTTTTGCTTTTCTGCCTTTCCACCCTTTTTCCCTTCTATGTATCTCTTTCCTCCTTACCTCATTGACACCTCTCCATGCTCTGCTCCTCCCCTCCTGGATTAGTGAATCATGTTTAGATGTTTTAAGCACGTGTTTGCTATTTGATTGTGTTTTATGAACATTAAAGAATGTACATTATTTTGAAAATCCATGTATCCTCACCTAAATGTATGTTAAACAGGTGGGTGTGAAGGTGCCAGGGGGATTTTGAGAACTACCTTAGAGCGTGAAGGGAGGAAGCTGTTTTTGTGGTATACTGTATACACTGAATTTGTCAGTCCACTGATTCCGGAATGCAGGCAGCAGAGGCAGCAGCATAATCCTGTAGCTCCTGGCCCTCTCCTGCTACTGATAATATTGGATTATGAACACTAAGAAAAAGATTGAGGTGGCTGAGAACCCTATACCTAATAAATCAAAACCAACTTCTGAGATGGGTGAGGTTCCTAATACTCAAGATATCTATTCTTTACTACTTAATATAGCTCAAGACCTGGGAAAAGTTGTCCAGGATGTGGGGGATGTTAAATCATCGATGGATGACCTATCCAAGAAGGTTTCTCATCTGGACAACAGAATTTCAATCCTGGAGAGCGGTTCAGCTTCTATGTCTTCAGAAATTACCGGTAGTTTCAGAGCATATGACACCTTGTAGGATGAAGTTCAAAAAGGAAAAGAAAAGAATCTGGAACTGGACTTGAAGATGAGGAATAAAAGCCTGAGACTTGTGGGGGTTGAGGAAAATGTAAATGAAGATTTGATGCATCTGGTAATGGACATTTTGAAGTTCTGCTTTGGCTGTGACCAAATAGTCTAGGCAGATATTGACAATATTTATAGAGTGGGGAGAAAACCTGGCCCTAAGGCTAGACACATTTTAATTACATTGATGAACACCAGGAAAAAAGAGGCCATTCTAGGAGCAGCAAGGAAGAAGGGGAACACCTATTTCCAAGATATGTAGAGGAGGTCCCAGACATGGCCTGCACTCCAGCCACCCATTTTGAAATACCAGGAACATACTGGCCGAGATTTGTGACATATGAGGAGCAAATAAACCAACAGAGAGCAGCACTAGGGCTCTGCCCAGTGCCCATCAGAAGAGCAACACCTGCTGAAGTGCCAATAACCAGACAACCATGGGCAGCTCGGTACCCATTGAGACAACCGTACCAGCAGCTGACACGAAATGAAGACTGTTTGCAAACTGTCCCTGAAGAGACCCAAAGGGCCTTAATCGAAGGCAAATGGTGAATGACACAAGGGCCCAGACAGACGTCCAGATGAAAGGAACGCGGATCAAAAGATGTCACACAAAGATGAAATGGAAAGAATAATGATTAATGGACCTAAAAGGAGAAATGATGCTGACAAATAAAGAAACGTAACGATGAAGTAGGATGAAAGCATGCAACTAGCTAAACGCCTGTAAATAAGTTTGGAATGCAAAAAGCTAAGGAAACAGTACTGCTTGTTATGCTTATTAGAAGAATAGAGCGGCAAGCGCCAACTATATATGTACCTCAATGAAGCACATTATACAAGTGCGACTCCATTTTACAAAAGAAGAATTAAGCCCAGGAGGGTAGGGGTCAAACAGGCCAAGATTCATGCTCCAGCTAAGCTAGAAGAAACAGCAGAATTGAAACTCAGCAAGTTGCAGCTCATGCCTGGGAATTCGAGGTCAACTCCAGGAAGGAGGGAGAGTGGCAACCTCGAAGAAACAGAATTTAAGAGCATAGCAGCCTGCCACGTGAAGGTCGAGATAAGGAGGCCCCGGCAGGGACAATCAAATACGCATATAGAGGGAAAATAAAGCAGCTTCACATTGTACTGACACGTGACCAGCCAAGCGCGAAGAGGTACCAACGTCTGATGTCATCCAAAACCAGAGGATGCCATAACTTTCCCTGATAAGAAGCTACAGTTTCGAGGCCAACCTCTGCCAACTAATTGACACAAAGCCCTAAAGTGCTGATTGATGGAAGGGAGGCAGGGTGAATCGTGGGGCACACTGCATCTGGGTGAACATTCTGCATGCTGCTAATTAAAGTGGAGATATATGCCTAGGGGTGTAACCGACCCAATCACAATGGTCCAAATAATCTAGGGTCCTATAGCTAATAGAACCAATGAGACGTCGTACTTGTAGTGACGTTTTGCACGAGTGATGTAGAGGGATGGGCGTAGAAGCCCACCCGATAAGAGTTATCCAATCCTCACACTCTGTTACCATATACAGATATAGCACCTATACTTAAGTTTTCTCTGTAACCAATAGAATTGCATGACAAACTTTTGAGTGTTACATGTCAATGATGCCGAGAATGTACTATAACTATTGCTGTCTGAATGAAGAATTCTGGAGTTCAAGTGAGACGGGCGATCGCATCACTGTTGATTTCCATTGTTTCCCTGTTTTTAGTACTTGTCATTAAACGGACTTCCCTTTGCCAAACCATTGAGTTGTCCTTATCGTTTGGTGTTGGAGTAAGAGAATCCTGCACCCCATCCACCTCAAGGTGCAGCTATCTCGTCTTAAAGTACTTGAGGGTGAGCTCTGATCCCATGGGCCCATCAGAGGTCGCTCCACCCTCTTGTACACTTGGAAGTGGTGAGGATGGTTTTGACCATCAATTATTGATTATTGATTAAAATAAGACACCTATTGACCGTCGACACGAAGTAACTCTAGGTCTTCAGCAATATCACAAGTCCTTTGCCATTTGGCCGAGTAGACTGTGAAGCTTCCCGTGGACAATTAATAGTTTAAATTCATCCAAAACTGCAGTGGGTCTGAAGGGACCCGTTTAATAAACATAAACCTTTCCATTCCTATGGGCAGCAGAACAGACGAAAGACTAAAGGAGGCGGTAACGGAGGCAGTGATCCCTAGGATCCAGAGAGGAACGATGCGAGCGGTGAGTGAAACAAAAAATGTAATGCTTTGGCAAATGTCATAGGCATTAGAACAAGTAAGGGAAAAGGTAATGGAGGGAGGTGGAGAAAAAACAAAAAATAGTCAGAAGTAGAGAAGACGGTATATATATATATGGGGATAATGACTCGAAAATAATGAAATAAAAAGAGAGAATACCGGGGTAGACACCCGAGAAAAGAGAGAATACCGGGGCAGACACCTGAGAGAAGAGAGAGGATACCAGGCCGGACACCTGAGATAAAGAGAGAGGATATGCCTTATTTCCTGCGCTTTAATATAGCGGTCAGAAGAAACGTGAACTCAGAGCCCACATGATAGGGGACGACTAGACTACTACGACATTTAAAGACGTCGTAAAAGGACTTTGTTTAAACTCCATGATGGGGTACAAATTAGAGGCAGAGATATTTGTGTCCAGCTGGTGTCTGTCTAGTCTGTCAAGTGTCTGCTGTACGTGTCCTGTTGTATGTCACATGTAAGGAATTTTGTCTCCTTGTTGTTTGAAATCAAGTAGAGTTTTTACACGATTCTATAGTTAAGAGGGAATTGGACATGAATTGGTGTTCTTGAAGTAAATTGGTGATACAAAGGTTCTGGCGGGAAAAGATTGGATTGGAGCTTGCAGTATTTGGTGCTCACTCATAGTGTTGGGAGTGTCAAAGTTGCATGAAAGTATTGTTAGAAACAAATTTAAGCATGGAAGACATTACTCCATTGGCACACTTATGTAAACAACTGCCGAAGAATGCACCCAAGCTTAAGAAATACAGCCCTGAGTGGGTTAAGGGTACCGCCCACAAGATGTTTATGCTGTGGCAACAGAATGGGTCCTTATCTAAAGCCGTCTTACAACACATGACGACTTATTTACATATACAGGAAAAAAACTAGCAAAACACCTTGCTGTTCTAGAACTTTGGAAGATGTTCGAACAGTCAAAGGAAGAAGAGCCACCGGCAGACTGGATATTAAACGTATGTACGGGGCGGGGTGAGACGCCTACTGCGCCACCTGCCCCGCCTGAAACAGAAACTGAGGGAAGTAAGCCTGAGGGACTGTGGGCCTCATTACGACCCAGGCGGTAAGTTACCGCCTGGGTCGTACCTTTACCACCATGGCGTAAACTACGTTTACGCCATGGTAGTTGGCGGACTTACCGCCCCATTCCGAGGTGAGTGGGGCGGTAAGTCCCCATTAACCCATTTACCCTTCCCCATTCCCATTTTTGCCCCATAGGGCATAATGGGAGTGGGGAAGGCGTTAATTACGCCACCGTAAATTACGGTGGCGTAATTAACAACAAGGTCCCTTAGCGCCATGGATTTTAACACCTGCAGGTGTTAAAACCTCCATGGCGCTAAGGGACCTCGGAATCAGGCGGTAAGGGTCGGCGCTGTTTACGCCGCCGTAAACCCCTTACCGCCTGGGTCCTAATGAGGCCCTGTATCCATTAAGAGAGCTTAAAGCAGCCACAGGGTATAGCAACTCCACATATGAGTCACATACGTACATCAGTGACAACAATAAAGGGAAGGATCAGGATAAGAATCTCAGAATCTCACCTCTGCAGTCCCGAGGGACAAGGAGAGACGCGATGATGAGAGGAAGGACCAGGCACAGATTAGTGCATCTCTCGATAAAGATAGAGAGGAAAAAAAATGGAAGGCAAGTGAAAGGACCGATGAGATAACAGTCACAAAAGACAAATGTATGGGAGGGCAGATATTGTTGAAACTCGATGGAAAAGGAAGTGATGATGTGAGACCTAAGGAGAAGTCAGATGAGGCACAGAGAAGAGAGAAGGAGAAGGAAAGGGAGTTAAGAGATGAAAGGATAAGAAGGAAAGATATGCTTAGACGAGAACAGCTATATCGCGAGGAGCAAGAAAAGCAGCTCGATCGCAAACAGAAAGCAGCCTATGATCAGAACAGACAGAAACAGATAAGGTTGGAAGAAGAGCAGAGGGTATGTGAAAAAAGGATAAGGAGACGAAAAGACGAGGAAGTTCAAAGGGCAGATGAACGTAGAAATGAAAGGAGAAGAGAAGAAGATAAGGCTAGAGAAGAGGCAAGGAAGTGCAAAGACTTTGATGATGATATTGAACGTAAGCCTAGACAGAGGGCAGGCGATCTCGAATATCTGGAGCGGGAAGTTAAAAAACCCGATCCTGCTGTAGAATGGGAAGACATTGAAGAATTCTTTCCTGCGTATGACTCAGTACCAGGAACGATTGGGGCAAATATTGAAGATGACTTCGACACCAGAAGCGTCGGGGAAACGATCGATAAAATATATGATGAAATGGGGCTTGAACAAATATCCCAAAGGGAAAGGGAAGACGAGCGCTTGGAAAGCACTCAGCTGTATGACACTGAGGAGGTCACCCAAGGTAGTGGGAGGAGGAGAATGTCCCTGGACAGACTAGAAATCAGTAAAAATGATGATGACACAAGGAGTTGCGTGAATTGGGAACAATCAATGTCCGACTCCGGAGAGGAGACAGAGTGCGAGACAAATGAAGAAGGGAGACGGCGCGAAAAGCGGCTCCCAAGGGACAAAGAAGTACGATGGTGAGACGCTAGCGAGTCTGCACCAAGGACATCAGAGTGCCATGCAGTATGACCGGCATGAAGGAACACCCCATGGTCAGAGGGGGGTGTCAGTGCCCGCCTAAGTGGACAGGTTGAGGATAATTCCAGGCAGACGGCGATGCTGGAATGTTACCCCAGTGGTAGACAGGAGAGCTGTGGCGGAAGAGAAGGAGGGCTGCGCATTTCAATTTCCACTATTAGTAAAGGGGGGAGCAAGACCGCAATATATTCCATGGCCACATATGGATCGAGAGAACCTGAAAAACAAGCTTCCAATGCTGACATCGGGAGCCGGGAAGTGGATACACGAATTAGAAAAAAATGACAGGGGGTGTCACATTAGCTATAGGGGACATTAACGGTCTCTTGATCGCCATACTTGGTGAGAGAGCAGACGATGAGTGGACACGGGCAGGGTACCCTGGTGTAACCATAATTAACACCGCTCACGACGGAGCACCATTTAATAATTGCAGAGCAGCGGTATGGAAAGCGCTATGAGTGCTGTACCCAGACACGTCCGATATGGGAGCTATGATGACTCAAAAAAATGAAGGGGTCAGAAGATCCATTGATTTATATCCAGAATATCCAAGACGCATGGGTGCTCGAAACGCATGAATCTTGGACGAAATCTATACCAGTGTTTTACCACATATTGTGCCAGGTGTTGCCAGAACCAGTGCAGAAACAGCTCAAAAAATTGGTAGGGGTTGAGGCTAAGCCTTGGGCTGAAATACAATGAACTATTGCACATTACTGTAGATTGTTGCAAGAAAAGAATGGGAAAAAGGAGGCGACTTGAAAGGGTGAGGAAGCGAAGCTGGTGCAAAAGAAATTATCAAAATATGCTCTTGAATGAGCCATGCTAACTAGCCCAGCTGAGCAGAATTTACAACAGGTGGCAAATCCACAGCAGAATAACCAAGGTAACGAAGGACAGTACCCAAGGGGAAGAGGCTTTAGAGGAAGAGGTTGGCAGAGTAATCAAGGAGGGTTCCAAGGCAATCAAGGAGGTTTTCAAAATGTGCAAACGGGCAGCCCAGATATGTCAAATGGATAAATGATCCAACCACCGCCAGTATGTTGGCTGTGTGGAATGACGGGGCACTTAGCACGCATGTGCAGAAGTCAAGGCGCATGGTAAAATGGCCAAGGAATGGGAGCAGACACGGCGAATCCACCTGCAATCTCACAACAGGGTGGTCACAGAATCACACAGTGCAGCAGCAAGCACCAGGCATGCAGCAGGATGCGCAATAAGGGGTTCAACCCCGAACATGGGGAATTTGCCACAAGACCAATTTCAACAGGCGCCATCGCAAATGTCTCAGGGCACAAACTCCGGGAGGGGAGGCAACCCAGGGAATGGAGAGAATCCACAAGTATACAGTGGACCGAACTTGTACATGAATTAGGACAGCTCACTCGGAACCCTGATGTGCTCTATCCTATCAGTGACACCAGAACCTAATAGGGAACCAAGAGTGAATGTCGTCATAGGGGGTAAAGAATATTCCTTCTTAGCTGACATGGGTGCAACACACTCGTGTATACGTGAAGGCAAGTTTTCCTTGTCCGGCAAGCCATAGATACTCAGAGTTTCACAGGAGCTCGCAGTCGAGTTCCCTTTACAGACGCACTCCCAGTCTACGTAGGAGAGTGCGAAATGAATGTACCTTTATTATATTCATGTCAGATCCCCAGTACACATTTTGGGTCGAGACTTAATGACGAAATTGAACATGACAATCTCATTCACGGAGGAGGGCATAGTATGCTCCACTCCAGGGATGCATTATTCAAACGTGTGTGACATAATCGGGCCATACTCAGGACACATAGCCATGAGAGCTATACCATTAGAGCTAGAAGTTTTCGCATATGGCATGCGTGTGCTCATTGCAGGATTGCCATGCCTCGCAGATAGAACTATGAGAACCCCCGATGAGTTTCTATTCAGACCGAGAATACCTATGCACGAAGAGGAGGGACAAGTATTTCCATTAATGATACATGCTGCAGCCGTGCAAGGGAAAGTAGCACTGGTCGAAGGTTACGATGATGAAGGAAGACAATGGTGTGCGATTATCGCCATTGAAGAAGGGTATTGAGTGACTGACATCACCGATGACAATCTGTTTGAAGAAAAACCAGACTCAGAAGAGACAAGGGTCGAAGTGAGTCTCATATTTTGGGTAAAAATGATCAAAAGAGAAGTACCTCAGAGAATGATGTTGGCGCTGATACGTCCGGAATACTTTGACGACGACATGGCTCAAGTGCCTATCTCAGTGTGGACTACAAGACCTTATGACGTAGGCCTCCTGGAGGGGGTGGGAGAAGTGAAAATTAAACTGAAACCAGGAGCAATTTTACAGAGAGCCCGACAATATCCCATCTCCAGAGATGCGGATGAAGGGATCACAAAGACAATTTCCGCCATGATGGACCAGGGCATTTTAGTGAAGTCAGAGTCACCCTGTAATACAGTGATTTCTCCCATCAAGAAATTAAAGGAAGGGTCTTGGCGTTTAATCAAAGATTTAAGGGCATTAAACAATATTGTTGAAGAGTTAACTCTAGTCCCTAATCCATCTACAATCCTGTGTAACATACCCATTGAGGCAAAATATTTCACGGTGATTGACTTGAAAAATGCCTTTTTCTCAATCCCGTTGAACCGCGACTCTCAAGATCTGACATCATTTACATTCAGACAAATGCGTCTGAAAAGCACAAGGTTTCCACAGGGGTACTGTGAGTCCCCGTCCATTTTGAACAGAGTCCTACAGGTGGACCTAAGCAATATTGCACTGGAAAGTGTTGTCTTGCAGTATGTAGACGACATCTTAATCTGCAGCACCACAGAAGAACAACGCAGGCACGATTCTGTTCAGCTGCTGACTATACTGGCTGAGAAAGGATATAAGGTTGACAAGGAAAAGCTACAATACTGTCAACAAGAGGTGCTGTACGTAGGCCAGCTAATCTCACATGAAGGTAAAAAGGTGACCCCAGAAAGGGCTCAAGCCAACATGAACACAGCTAAGCCACTCATGATAAAGCAAATGCAGAACTTGTTAGGCCTGTGCAACTATGTCAGAGCATGGGTCTTGATTACAGCTTGTATACCAAACCCTTGCAGAACTCAAGAGAGCGATTTGTACGGCTCAAGTTCTTAGGATTCCTAATTATGCAGAGGAATTCTACCTGTTCTCGCACACAGATGGCAGCGTTATGACTGCAGTGCTCGCTCAAGGAACCTTGTTGGGGGACAAGCCCCTGGCATATTACAGTGGAAACCTGGACCCAGTAATGAGAGGCCACTTCCCATGTGAACAAAGTTAAGCTGCTGCAGCGTTCACCATAGAGAAAGCGACAACTACTGTAATTGGATGTTCTATGACGTTATACGTCGAGCACTCATTATTCGCCATTTTAGAGTAATCAAAGGGCACATTGACATCTCAAAGAGCATCTGCCTATGAAGTGATTATATCTAATCCATTGATCAAAATAGTTTGATGTAAAACAGTGAACCCAGCCACGTTCATAGCTGAGCCAGCCACTGAAGGAGAGCCGATACATGACTGTGCAAACTATGAAGAATTTTATGATGAAATCCCCAGGGTAAAAGAAAATGCCCTGGCGGGAGGAGAGATTGTTTTCATTGACGGTTCTTCGAGAATCGACCAAGAAGACGGACAAAGATATACAGGCGTCGCTGTGATGAAACACATAGCAAACAGAGAATTTCGAGTGCTTGTCACTGCACGAATACCCTCTCATTATTCAGCCAGGCTGCAGAATTATTGGTGTTGATACTCGCCATTGAGAATCACGCAGACCAGGAAGTTACAATGTACAGTGGAAAACACGCAGCAGACACGGAAGCCAATCGTATGGCATCCAAAAGTGAGATGATCATAGAAGTGGAAGTGGAAGTGGCATACGCCAATGAGAGAATGATGGTGACACAAACCACACCTGAAGCTTATAGCGATATGGGACAGACGCAACTGATGGAGCTTCAAGGGGAAGCACCGCAAGACGAAAAGAACCTGTGGAAACGTCGAGGGTGTTCCTTAAACCCCTCTGACGGATTGTGGCAGCAAGACAGCACTGGTAAACCAGTAATGCCTGTAGCCCTACTAAAAATAGCATTGGAGCAATTGCATTACCCCATACACATGTCAAAAGAGAATCTAGCAGCAATGCTCGCAGAAGACTGGTTTATACCGAATTTAGCAGAGCATGTTGCATTCTTTATGGTGAACTGCATAATCTGCCAGCAATTCACTGCTTGGCACACATTAAAAGTAGTGAGAGGAGACATCCCCCGGCCAAATGGGCCTTTTCAGCACTTACATATCGACTATGTCGACATGATTCAAGTGTGCAACGGGTACAGGTACTTAATTGTAGTCCATTCTCTAGGTGTATAGAGGCAGGTCCTTGTACACACCCAGACTCAACCTGTGCAGCCAAGTTCCTGGTGAGGGAAGTGGTCCCTAGATGGGGGGTGTGTGAGGTGATGAGATCAGACAACGGGGCTCATTTTGTAAATACAGTTTTTGAACAGATTAGCTTGTTATAAAGCACACATTCTCGTTGGTGTATCATCTGGAAGGTAATGGTATTTGTGAGAGGCTCAACAGCTTGTTAAAAGAAAGGATAGCCAAGTTGAAGCTAACTCTAAAGAGGGGATGGTTGCACTGCCTTCCACATTGTATGCTCTTCGGAACCAATCAGGCTCCGACCATCATCTTACGCCGCATGAGATAGTCACAGGAAGGAGAATGAATACTCAACTAACCCTCCGAGACAGAGCTAGATGTGATGCCCAGTCAACCCGAGAGGTCCTGGTATCCGAATTACAAAAATATCTGAACTGCATGACATTTCAGACCAACTGCAGCGGCGACAAAGCGGGTGCAGCACAGCGCAGGACGCAGCAGGAGACGCTACAACAGACCCAGACCCAGCTCAAGGTTTACGTGTTCCACTCATCTTTCCTGGAGATGTGGTGTTAATAAAAAACCACAAGAGGAAGAGGTGGGACGAGCCCTTTTGAAGGTTGTGGCTTAAACTGGACATTTCCTCAAAGCAAAAGGAGATAAGGACATAACCGGACACTCTGTGCATCCTAGTGTTGGGTGAAGAAGAAAATTGCGCATTTAAGCCACAACACGTTTGTTGACACAAACTTGTAAATTAAGCCACACTTAAGCGTTGTTGAGAAACAAGACTCTAACAGACAGTGATCAAGGACTTTTACCTTAAGAGCTAAACACAGTATCCTGAATCATCCAATACCAAGACTTTGTTCGATAACACTTATGGTGTCTCCCAGCAGAAATATATCAAGGGATGTGCTAACCTACTTCCAGTTAGTATCGGTATCATATCCATCGCTAGTAGGAAGGGTCACCAGCATCTCAGACTTTATCCAAGACCCGGCAAACAAGAAGATCATCTGACAACTACTTACCGTCATCGCGGAAGCCTTCATTTCCCTACCTGAATACAGTGATAAAGACACAAATGCTTCCACCAAAGGCGATTCTATATGAACTCACCAATACACTTTTCTTTCGCATCATAGAGCAGTGCCCAGCTTTATCTGGAGAGTCACAGACACTCTCACGTTTATTCGAGATCCAGCAAACTCTGAACATTTGAGCCAGCTGTGGACTAAACTTAGTTACCTTGTCGCAATCCACGCAGCAGGAAAGTGCAAGGACTGTTCACGTCAAGGGAAGAGCCTATAATCCTGAACCTAGCAAGGCAGGACAAATGTCCCTGTCACCCGAGGACAGCCGACTGGCTCACAAAGTCCTCTTTCACCTAGTAACTGACTTTCCGGAAATGGTAGGGAAGAACTGTCGAGGTCCACGTCCTCCCTTTCATCAGAGATCCAGCTAACGTCGCACCGATGGGAACGCTCCTCCATGGCATAATGCTGCAAGTGGAGTTGTCCAACTTTCAGAGAGAGTATCTGAGGAGATTCCAGTGAAACCTTACACTGAGGGACAGATCGAGGGAGCAGAGGCAAGCACTTCATCTTTCGGCCGAGGGACAGATCGAGGGAGCAGGGACAAGAACTTTGCCTTCATTTGTTTTGATTGCCATTTTTTTCAATTTCTTCACATTGAATAGCGTCCAGCATGTCCTCCGGACTGAAGCAGATTCGGGGGGTGGACTGGGAACTCACCTATTTTGAATATGCAGTGTAAAAGTGACGCATCGAAGTGTTAGTCTAACCTATTTTTCCATAGTATAGCAAGGATACCGCATCCTGTATTGAGAGACAATCGTCACCCGCAAGAGGGGGGACACTTGCCAAGCACCAGACACTTGATGGCCAGTGACTATGTGCCAGAAGGAACAAAGTTTGTGTATCCCAGAAAACGAAGAAAGTATGAAGTAAAATGGATCTATTGCAGCCCGAATGGACAGTGCCAGCTAATGACCTGGAACAAAGACGAACATGTAAAAACAGCAGGAAGTTTGAAAGGAGTGATAAAAATATGGACTCCAAAGAAACGCACGTTCGCACCAACATGTACAAACCCAGAGGATGATGAATAAGATACAGAAGAACCAAGTAAGACGAATCTGAAGGAGAAAGAAGAAGTGGTTGATGAACCGACCAGAGGGGGGAGTGTAGAGGAGGTCCCAGACATGGCCTGCACTCCAGCCACCCATTTTGAAATACCAGGAACATACTAGCTGAGATATGGGATGTATGAGGAACAAATAAACCAACAGAGAGCAGCACCAGGCCTCTGCCCAGTGCCCATCAGAAGAGCAATACCTGCTGAAATGCCAATAACCCGACAACCATGGGCAGCTCGGTACCCATTAAGACAACCGTACCAGCAGCTGACACAAAATGTAGACTGTTTACAAACTGTCCCCGAAGACACCCAAAGGGCCTTAAACGAAGGCAAATGGTGAATGACACAAGGGCCCGGACAGACGTCCAGACGAAAGGAACGCTGATCAAAAGATGTCACACAAAGACTAAATGGAAAGAATAATGATTAATGGACCTAAAAGAAGAAATTATGCTGACATATAAAGAAACATAACGATGAAGTAGGATGAAAATATGGAACTAGCTAAATGCCTGTAAATAGGCTTGGAACGCAAGAAGCTAAGGAAACAGTACTGCTTGCTATGCTTAGTAGAACAATAGAGCGGCAAGCGCCAACTATATATCTACCTCAATGAAGCACATTATACAAGTGCAACTCCATTTTACAAAAGCAGAATTAAGCCCAGGAGGGTAGGTTTCAAACAGGCCAAGATTCATACTCCAGCTAAGCTAGAAGAAGCAGCAGAATCGAAACTCAGCAAGTTGCAGCTCTTGATTGGGAATTCGAGGTCAACTCCAGGAAGGGAGGAGAGCGGAAACCTCGAAGAAACAAAACTTAAGAGCATAGCAGCCTGCCACGTGAAGGTCGAGATAAGGAGGCCCAGGCAGGTGGCGAGGACTAAGGGAAAATCAAATACGTAAATAGAGGGAAAATGAAGCAGCTTCACAGTGTACTGACACGTGACCAGCCAAGCGCGAAGAGGTACCAATGTCTGATGTCATCCAAAACCAGAGGATGCCATAACTTTCCCTGATAAGAAGCTACAGTTTTGAGGCCATCCTCTGCAAACTAATTGACACATAGCCCTAAAGTGCTGATTAATGGAAGGGAGGCAGGGTGAATCGGGGGCACACTGCATCTGGGTGAATATTCTGCATGCTGCTAATTAAAGTGGAGATTTATGCCTAGGGGTGGAACTGACCCAATCACAATGGTACAAGTAATCTAGGGTCCTATAGCTAGTAGAACCAATGAGACGTCATACTTGTAGTGATGTCTTGCACGAGTGATGTAGAGGGATGGGCGTAGACACCCACCCGATAAGAGTTAAAAAAATCCTCACACTCTGTTACCATATACAGATATAGCACCTATACTTAAGTTTTCTGTGTAACCAATAGAATTGCATGACAAACTTTAGAGTGTTAAACATCAATGATGACGAGAATGTACTATAACTATTGCTGTCTGAATGAAGAATTCAGGAGTTGAACAAGACGGGTGATCGCATCACTGTTGATTTCCATTGTTTCCCGGGTTTTTGTACTTGTCATTAAACGGACTTCCCTTTGCCAAACCATTGAGTTGTTCTTATCGTTTGGTGTTGGAGTAAGAGAGTCCTGCACCCCATCCATCTCAAGGTGCAGCTATCTCATCTTAAAGTACTTGAAGGTGAGCTCTGATCCCATGGGCCCGTCAGAGGTCGTTCATCCCTCTTGTACAGGTACCCAAATATTTATGTAGCCTGATTATCCAAAAGAAACTTTAATAATAAGGAAATCCTTCAAGGAGGCCAAGGACTTGTCAAGGCTGGTGGGAGTTATAGATTTTCTCAATAAGACAAACTTACTAACCCTGGCTCTACCAGATGGTGAAAAAATCACTTTTGACCCTAAGGAATCCACGAATTGGTTGGAACCATTGGGAGATAAGTGTATCTAGTTTCTTTTACCTTCACCTTTTTGTATATACTGTATTTTATACCTCTCAACGTTACACTTGACTTTTATTTATTTATTCAATTCCCACTTGTTAATACTTAAATGGAATAAAATGGCGCCGAGCTGACTACAGCCGTTAGAAGATTGGAACTGAATCGTATTTAAAAGAACACATACCTTCGTGAATCCTCTTCTGATGCTCCGTAGCAGTGCCGGGGGAATAGAGGAAAGGACCCTCCGGCGTGCCTTTTGCGTGCCCACATGCGTAACCAGGAAGTTTCAACGTCCTGATACGAATTTCGGGTACGTCCGAAACTTGGACTGTATGCTGGAGTAGTTGTGGCGAGATCGAGGTATCAAGAGGAGAACGAGGTATGTGCAGCTTGTTCTTTTTTCTTTATCTAACACTCTATGTCATTACATCTTTGTCAATGATACACAAATACAAGGGGAGAGAATTTGACACTCTCTCCCGAACCACAGAAGCCAAATGAAAGTCGACCCACCACCCGTGGTTAGCACAGGTGCCTGATAGTATAAATAGGACACCATGTGGCAGCCAATGGGGGGAAGAGGAGTTAGGGAGAGGTTGTGGATGGGTAGGGGAGTATAGGAACACCGGAAAGAGGTTGAGGAAGCACCTAATTTGGATAGGATGAGGGGAAACATCAGGGAAAAAACCCTACCTATTTTCTCTACTTGTAACACTCTGTACCTGTAACAGTCATACCAGATCTTATATATACCTCCCTGTGTTTTTGACAACTCTTAATATGTGTCATGAGCACAGGGTACATGCCACCAAATTCTTTCTTAATATACATACACCTTACTACATGTATATATGGTTCATGGGATGCAAGACTCACATCAAAAGACTCACATCAATGGTAAGTAGATTACCCCTAGAAAATTGGGTGAACACTCACAATGATAGACAAACACATGGCCATCAGGCACGTGTAAGCAATGAGCATGACCATAACATGCAACGTGGACTTGTAAACATAAATGAAGGCACCATATGCCCTTTGGAATGCAGAGACTTTCCTACACCCCCAGCAGCGTCCTTATTACTCAAAAAGGGTTAAAATCCAACCCGCACATATTACTGAACACGTGACATGACGTGCATCGTATTCATCATAATCAACAGTTGAAGATAAGTAACAAATCCTAACAGACTCTTTGTTCCCACTTATCTTAAATCCGGGAGACCCGCAGGCCATCCCGGACGTAGCAGTGATCCGCCCGTAGCTGGCAGACTTAAACAATCCACCCGCCGCTGCCCAATGTTTCCAACACCTTCCCTGTACTTATCTCATGTCCGGGAGGCCTGTGAGCCGCCCTGGACGCAACAGTTACTGCAGTCACTTTCCGCCCGCCGCTGCTGCCGAATGTCTGAGCTCCTTCATAGAGTGTACTGCAGCCGCCGCACATCGTAGTCCTGACACGCCCGTCTCCTGCTGCCGACACAAAATAAGCCACACCTGCCATACGCCGTTGACCTTTTTATGCTGTTGCTGATTATTCACAGCTGGTCAAATGGGCGCACGGCTTGCAACTACAACCTTCCCCAAGTGCTGCTGGTGTCATGAACCACCGGACGCGTCCCTTCTGGACTTCGTGGTCCCTGACCCTTAGGGGACTGAACTCAGCAAAACTCCCAACATGGCCACTGAACGTGAAACACTGTTTGCCAGTCTCTGCGTTGTATGCTCTGCGTTCTACAAAGCAGACATGGCCCTGCGCGTCTCAACGCTACTGCTTGCAGTAGTCATACGTGTGCTGCTGTAGTTCGTACCGGGATTTCCACAGATTCCTGGTTCCCGGTCCCCTAATTTTCCTCCTCGTTCATCCTCCCCTTTTTGTCTTCACCTTGCATTCCTGGATTTCTTTCACACTCGCCTTCCGAGTGCGCTCCTTGCCATTTCCTGGACTTTTTTCCCGGACATCTGAACGCTTCCTGTAGACCGGACACGAACCACAAACTGGAACCCGAGGACCCACGCACAGGTTTATACAAGACCCGAACAGTGCGAAAGAAGACTTCATTGAAGAACTCGAACAAACAACACAGACAGGTGAGAAGGGGGGAAACCTGTGACAGCTGGGAGTTGTAGTTTATTCCCAGATTTCATGTTTTTACGTGTTTTTACACACACCATTCTTGCTCCAGCCCTTTTTCCTAACATTACCTCCTCTCCCACGGCCCTTCCTCAGGCTGGCCTTGGACAAATGTTGCAAATGAAATTGTGTGACCAACCGAGGAGCATGCCCAGCTCCTGCTGGCTCCCAAGAACAATCCTCCGGTCCATAGCCTTTCCATTGAATCAAATACCAAACCTTCTGGCCCCGTTTCTTGACATCCAAAATTCTTTCTACTTCATATTCCATTTGTCCTTCTTTCAATATCACTGGAGGCCATTTAGTCATCATTCCGGGATCTGCGGGTTTAAGTAAAGATACACGGAACACCGGGTGTATAGCCAAATTCTTAGGCAAATGTAATTTCATAGCAGTTTCAGTAACACATTGAATAATGGTATATGGCCCAATGAATCTAGGCATGAAGTTTCGTGATCCTATCATAGATAGATTTCGAGTTGATAACCACACTCTGTCCCTCACTTGATATTTAGGGCTGTCCTGTCTGTGCTTATCAGCTTGTGTTAATATTGTCTTTTGGCATACTCCAAATTGGCTCGTGCTCTTTGTCTGACTTCCAGAAGCAACTGTTTCGGCTCCTGCAACACCGGCATGCTGTCTACCTCTGGCAAATGTTCAGGTATCATATTCTGCTTGTGACCATGCAGACAGTCATTAGGGGCCATTCCCAGAGAACTATGAAAGGTGTTATTGTACATGAATTCTGCCAACCACAGGGCTTGCACCCAGGAATCTCTCCCATCTCCTAAATACCCTCGCAAATATTACTCAAGTGTTTGGTTCACCCTTTCTGTCTGACCATCTGTTTCAGGATGATAGCTGGTGGATAGAGCACAGTTGATTCCCAAAAGTCGACAAAAAGCACGCCAGAAACTGGAAGTGAACTGAGAACCCCTGTCTGAGACAATGTTCTTTGGGAGGCCATGTAATCTCACTATATGTTGCAAAAATAACTCGGCCAACTGGCCTTGCTCCCGGTAAACCAACACAAGGCACAAAATGAGCCCATTTAGACAAGAAATCCACTACTACCAAAATGGTATCAAATGGATTGTCAGGAGGCAAACCCATGATGAAATCCATAGAAATGTGAGTCCATGATATCTCGGGAGTGGGTAATGGCTGTAACAACCCTCTTTTCTTAACATGATCTGCCTTATTTCGTAAACAATTTTCACATTGTACCAAGTAAGTCATTATATCTTGTCTTAACGTGGGCCACCAAAAATATTTTTCCAACATCATCTTCATTGTTCTCTGACCTGCATATCCAGCCAAGGGAGACTTATGGCACCAGAATAACGCCTTTTCTTGGAACATCTTGGTTGGTAAATACAATCTACCCTGATGGTATGGTAATCCATCCCGTACTGTTCTTGTTGGATAACTACTCTGCCACTTCTGCAATTGCCTAGATGGTAACGCTTTCTTCACCTGCTCAATGAACTGCTTGGTAATAGACCCAATGATCTTATCGGGTGATATTATTGCTTTCTTTTCACATATGGTCTTGTCTAAGTTCTGTTGCCGAGATAAGGCGTCCGCCTTCCCATTCTTATTCCCTGGCCTGTATGTCACCACAAAATCAAATTCATTGAAATACTGAGACCACCTTAGTTGCCTCTGGCTTAAAGTTTGAGCTGTTTTAAAGTACTGCAAATTCTTGTGATCGGTTACCACCACCACCTGTTGCCTTACTCCCAGTAAGTAATGCCTCCACTCAAGGAATGCTGATCGGATAGCCAGTAGTTCTTTATCAGTGATGGAATAATTTTGTTCACACCCCGACAGTTTCCTAGAATAGAATGCTACCGGATGCCATACTCCCTTCTCATCCTTTTGAGATAGAATAGCTCCTATGGCCACATTACTGGCATCTGTCTCCACCTGAAAAGCCCTTTCCGTGTTAGGATGTCTTAATACTGGTGAAGTAGTAAAAGCTACCTTCAACTTTTGAAAGGCTTTCTCTGCCTCAGCACTCCAAGTAAACCTCACTGCTTTCTTATGCAATTGTGTAATGGGTGTCACAATTTCTGAGAAATTGCTAATAAATCTTCTATAAAAGTTGGTAAACCCCAAAAACGACTGGATGTCTTTTATGCATTGTGGTGATGGCCAATCCCTCACGGCCTACACTTTCTTTGGATCCATCACAATTCCTGTTTCAGTCAAAATAAAACCCTAAAATTCCACCAGAGTCACATAGAACGCACATTTCTCCAATTTAACACACAATTTATACTCTTGCAACCATTGCAATACCACTTTGACATGTTGCACATGCTGCTCTGAAGAATCTGAATAAATTTAAAATATCGTCAATATAAACAATAACAAAAACATCAATGAAATCATGCAATATCTCTTGCGTAAAAAACTGAAAAGCCGCTGGAGCATTACATAAACCAAAAGGCATAACCAAGTACTCAAATAACCCAAACTTAGTCCTGAAAGCGGTCTTCCACTCATCGCCCTCTTTGACCCGTATCAGGTGATATGCTCCTCTTAAATCCAACTTAGTATACATCTTGGCTGTCCTCACTTGGTCCAATGGAACTGCAATCAATGCAAGGGAAATCTGTTCTTAATTGTTACCTTATTTAAGGCATCCATTCAGGATAAAGATGGACGGATCACCTTTCATCCAAAAGAAATTAACAATGTTTTCCAGAACTATTATGTGAATTTGTACAATAGTGAAATGGATGCACCAGTTGGGAACGGTGACTTTCTTGAGAAGGCGAAGCTTACTAAATTTACAGATCATGACTTGCAGTTACTTGAGAAGGATTTGTCATTGGATGAGATCAAAAGGGCTAACAACAGATTAAATGTTGGGAAGTCACCAGGTCCAGACGGCTTTCCGGTAGAATTCTACAAACTATTGCCAGATTCAGCCCTAGAATTACTAAAGGATATGTATGTGGCCTCTTTGGCTAATGGCGGGGGAAGGGGAGAGATAAAACGCTTTCAGGGAGCTATAGGCCGATTAGTCTTATTAACACGGACAATACAATTCTGGCAAAAGTCTTGGCCATTAGATTGGAGAATCTTCTCCCGAACTTGATCAATGAGAATCAATCGGGTTTTGTGAAAGGAAGGACGACATCCAGCAACTCCTTTATTTCAATATATATTCACTAATGATGGGATGATGAAAGGGGCGAATGACGTACAGGTGATTAGCTGGAACGTTAATGGATTGAACAATCCGAAAAAGAAACTAAAGGTGATGACATATTTAAAAGAGATGAAAAGTGATATTTGTTTTATTCAGGAAAATCATCTTCTTCAGGACGAAATTGAGACCCTGAGGAAGGTTTGGGTTGGGAGGGTTTATGGCTCCTTGTTTTCCACACGTTCGAGGGGAGTGGCAATCCTGATTCAGAGAAATGTTCCCATAAAAGTGTTGAGAGATTTGTCAGACCGGGAGGGGAGAATGGTGGCATTACTGGTTAATATTCAGGGATACATTGTGGTGTTGTGCAATATTTATGCCCCATCTGTGGATGACGGGTCATTTTACAGGAATGTCGCTCAATCTTTACAGGATTTAGGTACGGACAATATCATTCTAGGTGGTGATTTTTATACTGTTATGAACAAGGATTTGGATAGAAGTGTATCAATGAACAGTAAGCAGACTGATCAACATTATCTATCCTTGCAAAATCTACTAGAAGAACTTGCACTAAAGAATTGTTGGAGGATGACACACCCAATGACCAGGGAATATAGTTTTTACTCGGGCCTACACTCGGTTTATTCTAGACTTGACATGTTACTGACAGCAGGGAAAATGACAGAGAACCATAGCATGAGTGAAATAGGCAACATTCTGATAACCGATCATGCGCATGAAAATGGGCATTAGGTTGGTTTGTGACGAACAAAAACAATATACTTGGAGGATGCACAATGCTTTCTTACAAATGGACAAGGAAGTGGAGAAATTGAAGACAGAAATTGATTTTATTGTGTCAGAGAAAAATAAGGGCGATCTAGGACCAGAAATAGTATGGGAAGCTTTCTAATGTACTATGTGGGGTTATTTGATTAATCGGACGTGTGGATTGAATAGGAAACATGCTAATAGACAGAGAGAACTTGAAATGAAGATTGGTGATTTATATAAGATAGTAATGGCTGACCCACAGGACAGAGATGGTAATACTGAACTGTTGAAACTGAAGAGGGAACTTAACAATATAATTGAGGAAAGGACGGAACGGAAATACAATAACCAGAATTGTGAGTACTTTGAGAAAGGAGAGAAATGTGATAGATGGCTGGCCTATAGGCTGAAGAAGAGGGAATCGGAACATTCAATTACATCCATTCTGGATAAATATGGATGGATCACCTTTCATCCAAAAGAGATTAACAATGTTTTCCAGAACTATTATGTGAATTTGTACAATAGTGAAATTGATGCACCAGTTGGGAGCGGTGACTTTCTTGAGAAGGCGAAGCTTACTAAACTTACAGATCATGACTTGCAGTTACTTGAGAAGGATTTGTCATTGGATGAGATCAAAAGGGCTATCAACAGATTAAATGTTGGGAAGTCACCAGGTCCAGACGGCTTTCCGGTAGAATTCTACAAACTATTGCCAGATTCAGCCCTGGAATTACTAAAGGATATGTATGTGGCCTCTTTGGCTAATGGCGGGGGAAGGGGAGAGATAAAACGCTTCCAGGGAGCTATAGGCTGATTAGTCTTATTAACATGGACAATACAATTCTGGCAAAAGTCTTGGCCATTAGATTGGAGAATCTTCTCCCGAACTTGATCAATGAGAATCAATCGGGTTTTGTGAAAGGAAGGACGACATCCAGCAACATCAGACGGCTATTCCATACAATTACAAAGGCGGCTGATCAATTAGAAGATGCTGCTGTTTTTTCATTGGATGCAGAGAAAGCTTTCAATCGTGTGGAATGGGACTTCCTCGTTTTAGTCCTTGAAAAATTGGGATTTGGAGTGAATTACATATCATGGATTAAACTATTATATTCAAAACCGACAGCTGATGTTAATACCAATGGGAAACGGTCTGATCCTTTTAGACAGGAAAGAGCGACAAGACAAGGATGTCCTCTTTCCCCATTGTTTTTTGTTCTGGCAATTGCACCTCTGGCGGCTGTCATTAGAAATTAACTTAATATACACAGAGTGTCATGTTGGGGATTACAGTAAAAATGATGGTTGTTTGCTGATGACATTCTTTTGGTTCTGCGGGACTTGGATCAATCATTACCGACTTTAATGGAAGTTTTAACATTGTTTCACACTTATTTTGGTTATGTAGGGAATTGGACCAAATCAGAAGTGATGCCGCTAGTTCCTAATTGTAGTAAAAAATATTTAACTGACCTGGGGTTTAGGTGGTGCCCGTATAAATTGTTGTATCTGGGGATTTGGATCACTCTGAAGATTTGTGATTTGGTGGGAGTGAACATAAGTGTGATTAATT
This sequence comes from Ambystoma mexicanum, assembly GCF_040938575.1. Classification (NCBI taxonomy): domain Eukaryota; kingdom Metazoa; phylum Chordata; class Amphibia; order Caudata; family Ambystomatidae; genus Ambystoma; species Ambystoma mexicanum. Next base: position 502,903,187 of record NC_090936.1, on the reverse strand, counting down.
TGACTTTTAAAAACAATTTGGAGCATTGGGGTTTATTGAATCTTTCACTTTGGGGGAAGGTAAATGCTTTTAAGATGGTAACCAACCCTTAGATCAATTACATCTTGTGTATGATCCCACTAAATATTGAAGCTCCTTACTGGAAGGAATTGGACAGGCTATACAAGCGTTTTTATGGGACAAGAAACTGCCAAGATTAAGTTTGTGGAAACTACAATTACCATTGGATAAAGGTGGACTAGGTGTACCAAACTTTAGGGCCTATCATCTCAACTTTAATTGTGATTTCATAGTTGATTTCTTGGCGCCAAATCCTGATGAATGGGCTATAGCGGAGGCGAATTTTAATGGTCCTTTGTCACCAAGGGCGATATTGACCAAAGACTCAAGAGCGAGAAGTGTTTAAGATCAGTTGACTGCCTGTCTGAGAAATTCCTGGAAGAAACTGACAGGCTTGATGGGTGTGAATGCATACAAAGATCCTGGTGCATCATTATGGATGAATCCTTCTATTAAATTCGATGGAAAAATGTTATTTTGGCCTGAATGGTTTTTGGGTGGCGTCAGATGGATTGATGACCTCTTTAACGAGGAGAAATGGAAGAGTGCTAGAGAATTACAACAATAATTTAATATTGAACATTTCAGATTTTCAGATTACAGGAAATTGAAGATTGCTGTTGGTGAGATCGATTTCCAGGCTAGATTGAATCTGGATTTTCTTAAGAGAAAGTCTTTGGTAGATGAGGGTGGTTTAGCTAGCCGGATATACAAGCAGATTTTGCATGAATACAATAGCAATGATTTGCTGAGGAATTAATGGAGTCGAAGAATTGACTCTGACATTACAGTGGAGACTTGGACAAGGATGTGTGCAAATGTCGAACTTTGTTCCTTGGGTTTGACTGAAAGAACGAGACAAATTAAGATCCTAAACAGGGTTTATTGGACCCCGGAGAGATTATGCAAGAGAGGTTTGAAGGATGATCCGGAATGTTGGTCATGTGTTCATGAAACTGGTACGTTGGAACATATGATGTGGGATTGTAGAAAGGTACGAGGATTTTGGAGCGATATAAGTGATATTTTTGAAAAGGTCCTGAATGACTCAATTGGTTTTAACTTGGAAACATTAATTTTGGGGAATGATTCAATCTTTGATGATCTCACTCAATGCCAAAAGAAATGGTTATTTAGAGGTGGTGCAGTGGGTAAGAAAATCATCATTAGAAATTGGAAATCTACTTTTACATTAGAGAAAGAAGTTTGTCTGAATGAAATGCATATTTTGGCAGATATGGAAGAACGTTTATATAGGAAACAAGGCAAGAATGGGTTATTTGTGAAGATTTGGGTAAAGATTTTGGCGTTGTATTGAATCTGACTTTGTATTGTAAGATGTGAACTGTGGGTTTCTATGGGGTTTGTTTCTGTGCTATTAATATTTTTGATATATATGTAATTTTGTAAATAGTCTCTGTAAATATGTTGCCATTTCATACATTGATGTTATTTTAAATTGAAAATAAAGTTTCAAAAAAATAAATTTAAAAAATAACGAATTTGTCAGTCCTCACCGACACAGCCACTAAAAAGATGACATTACAGCTCTTTACAGCTGATGACAGGAACATAGTCTGTCAAAGTACACATAAGAGTCTCTCTGGAAAGTACACAGGATCCAAAGTCAATATTCTTTCAGGTCCCATTAGGGCTGAGCCCTGGTCATTTCCAGTGGGTAACAAACAAAATCAAATGTGGGGGGAGTTGCTCAATGCTCCTAATTAAACACAAAGGATTTAAAAGAAAGAAAATGTCTCTCACAATCTTGCAGGGTTTGTCTATAAGAGACGTTTGTGGTGTTTATGGTCTCTTTAGTGATGTTGTGCACCTAGGGTACAGCAGGGAGGCCCCCTTCTCCTGATTCTAAAATTGCATTGGAGCCCGATAGTTGATTCTGTAGTTGCTCATCACCTCCTCCTTAACTTCACTCACCAATTCTTCATTGACTTCTTTCTCTGCCTGCTACTTATACACCAAAGGAACCAGAACTGACTGTTCAAACTTTTGTTTCTATCGTCCTGCTTCATGTTACTGACTCATGGTAGAATTTTCTATTCCAATAGTCTTGGGGCCGCTACCAATGGTCCTCAGCTCTTCATTACCAATCATTGTTCTCTCTTTCAGCTTTGGTTTTCCCAGGGAGTCTTTTCTTTAGTCTGGCCAAATCAAGATATACTTCTGGTGTGATAACTCTCAGAAGGACCTCTATCTTGTTCACCTGGATCATTTCCTTTGTTTTGCTGCTGTCAGGATTTCCCAGGTGCTCCCCTGCTCCCAGCAATAGATCTTGTAATAAATCGATGTCAGGGTAGGACTGAGATAACGTACAGGTTAGATTGTGGGGACTCTGCTATAACACTTCTCACATCTCATTGTACATATTTCTCAACCTTCTATTATCCCGGGAATCATGACGGCTGGTCTCTGAGTTTTGAGGTTCGCTAGGTTTGTTGAAAGAATCTCTGAACTACTCATCATCACAGGGGAAGGAGCACTGACATCCCCTTGATTTATTTGGAGTAGTTGCTCAGAATGGTTTACCAGCAGTGCTACCAGGTTCCTTGAATGTTCACTAGGGACCACAGCACAGGTAATTATAATATAAGGTACAAACATAGATGTTGGCAGTTGACCAGTCTTGAATGAATGTGGCCAGTCCTATCGCTCTCTCTTATGATACTCTATTTCTTTAACATACAAGGATCAGATATGAGCCGGTCATGGAATATGCTTCCTAAGAGGTCTCTCTCAGGGTTGCACAAAGGCAGACAACATTGTAGGGCCACACATGTGCCAAAGTCTGCATACAGATCTCTCCGGAAGGTTGAAAGTTCCAAAGTAAGATTTCTGGTTTGGGATAGGTCCTGGTCCGGCCAAGTGGCTAGAACAAACATACACAAATGTGGAAGCACGTACTTGCTGTCCCAAATTAAGCATAAAGAATTCCAATGAAACGAATGCCTCACTACATATCAATCAATCCAACTTTATTTTGAAATGTTCATTTCATAAAAGTACACGATAAACACGAATTACAAACATATGAAATAAATATATAAAACATCTAATAAAACACAAAGTTATTTAAACAACATTTCATTTTCCACAATATAAAGTATTTTCAATAAAACCATAATTATCTTGTAGTCTTGCAGGGAAGGGAAAACATCAGCGTCTTGGCCCTGCCTAATCTACGAACATTATACCATATAACAATTGATAGGAGAAACTTTCTTCTGGGTATCTTTAAAATAGGATAGAAGAATAAAAAATGAGTTAGATCTTCCACTGTGGTGCCATTACAGGCACAAAAAGGGGTCATGTTCTGGATCTTGCTACTGGACCAATTAGTCACTACTGAAGCATGTGGTAAGTGATTTACTCTAAAATTAAATATTATACTCCTCTTGCGTGGGTTGGCAAACCAGCTTGTATAATTATCCGGACTCAGCTGTGACCTGTAATCGAGAAAATATTGCACTGTAGGCTTTTCAAGCTCACAGCTTGGACAGGTTAATTATTTTTCTTGTAAGAAGGAGGCTTTCTGTGTTGAAATATCAATGTCCCTCTCCTTGAAGGGCTGAGCTCAGGTCCCTAGAACCCAAATGTAACTGTGTGCCATACCCTAACATATATTTATCTCAAATAAAATGCAGGTTCAGTACCTGTTCTACGGTCCCAACTCCCCTGCGAAAACGAAACTGCTCCTCAGCCCAGAATCCAGTGGATATAACCTACTTGTTTAATCTGTTATAAATTAATCTCTGTACCATTTTTCTGAAGAGTCAATCAGAAGGACATGGTGATAGCAACAAGGGTTTGCCCTGCACCACCTTTTAAAGAAAATGGTCCATTTGTACCCAGGCTCGGACTGGCCTATAGTGCAATATGCCCATGGCAGAACCAACAATGCAAAATGCTGGTGTGAGCCAGTTTTTTGTGGGTTACTTTTTTGGCCAATGTGGGCAAGTCTGATGAGTTATTTCACTATGCAGCTATTAGTTTTGACCACGTTGCTGAATAAATATTCTTTGAAGTTCACAATTTGCATCACATTTTATCAAAAAACGCCCCCATTGGGTACTATTCAAACAGTGTTGCATCACTAAAGGAATGAATAGCCATTTGCAACTGTGGCCCCCTTTTTCATTGGTGCCCGAGACAATTGTATAGCCCAGTCCGACCCTGATTGCAGCCTCCTTCCAGATAGTTACACTTCACTTTCAAATATCCAGCTGTACCCTCCCACTCCCAGGTGCTTTCCCATTAGCTATGGTTTATAGAGCTTGCTGCACATCTAGAGGAGAAAACCAATGGGGTCATCATCTGTACAGGCCATCCTAGATAGAGCTATTTAATAGTTCGCAGGTGATATATCTGTTGCTGACAGGGGGAAGTTATATAGTGCAGAAGAATGATTTGCCCACTCACTTAGTCAAGATGGGACTTTCATTCTGATTTTGTTTGGTGTCTAGTCCATATACTACTATTTCCCAAAACATGCTAGTATTCTTATTAGGGATGGCGTTCTGCAGCACTTTGCACTTCCAGCAAGATTTTGCATCCTTCAGCCCCTGCTTATAATATAATCTAGCAGTTCTAATTGCAGAAGCGTCTCTAGGGTGCTTTTGTAATGCTCTAATGAGGCTGCCCTTCAGCATCCTACATTCTTTTGTACACCACTTGGCGCTCTGTGGCCGTTGTATGCTATAATGAGAGCTCCTCGTTAAGACAGTTCTCGCCTACGCCTTTACGTTGTCAAATAAAAACTAAGATAAACCCATTTTTTCAGCCTTATTACAGGGTCCTACCATGTACCTGCCTGCATGTTAGTGTAATCGGTACCACCTGTCCTAGCCCAGAGTGTCAAAATTATGGGATCATGATCACTTTATGGCCGGCGCTCTATTAGGATATCAGATATGCAATACCAATCCTGCCCTGGAAGCATGGACTAATCTATTACGGATGCAAACCTATTATTCTGGAAGGTGAAGCTTCCCGGAGGGTCAGATTGAAACCTCCCAATTACAGTTTAGCATAGGTGGCAAAATCTTACCAGATCTGGACATCCTGGGATCTTTAACCATTGGCTGTAATATATTTTAGGCTAGATCTTCTTCCTCCGATGCCGAGCCTAACACCGAGCAATCACCCAGTCTCAAAATAAAATCTCCCCAGCAATAAAAACTGGATGATTACACCCAATTTACTGAGCACTTGCGACGTATTTCCGGGCCACGTTTATATATTCCTCTATATCCTCCCACCATGAAATGAATTATTTAAAAAAAAAAAAAAAAAGTGTCAGCATTAGGATTTTTTAAAGACACAGGGCCTCATTACACGGTAGGTGGTAAGGGTTTACCAGTACCGGTAAGGGCACCGATACTGGTAAACCCTTACCACCTTACTACAAGGTCCCATTGCGGGACCCGACCTTAACGGCTGGTGTAGACCAGGCGTTAAAGTTGGGACCCGCAAAGGGACCTTGGTGGTAATTACGGTATCGCAATTTTCGGTACCGTAATTAGCTCATTCCCCATTCCCATTGAGCCCTATGGGGCACAAATGGGGAAGGGCCATTGAGAAAGGGGGAATTACTGCCCCGCCAACCTTGGAATGGGGTGGTAATTCCCCTTTCCTCCATGGTGGTACCGGTATGGTACCAGCGGCAACCATGGTGCTAACAGCACCATGGTTTACCGCCTTCCGTGTAATGAGGCCCACAGCCAGGATAGCAGTAGTTAATAATGATAGAGAACAAAACGTTGCCAGAGAGTCTGCCACCACAATCACCAATCATCCACTATTTCTTCCTCTCTGACTCTTATTTTTGCAGCAGAGAAAAAGGTCACGTACCCCTCTACTGCCACGGAACTAGTTGCCCATTTCTCAAATGACATTGAATCTGGACAGAAACCGCACGAAGTCTGTGTTACAACCTTGTCTTTCCACACCAATCACTTTTGTTACAGGATACCATTAGAACACTAGACAAAAGAACGCTCACTTCACGTGAACCGTTTTTTAAAGATGAATAATACATTTATAAGCCGGATCTTTGTCCTGCACTGATAACTCCGGCTTTCTGGGATTCAGTAGAAAACATTCCATGTTGCCTGTAGTCCATGATGTTCGAAGTGACCAATGCAACAGATACATTACTCAGAGTTGGGTCTTCTCCACTTCCTGGGATACGCCCATTCTTCAGATGTTCGCCCAGTGTAGGAAGATACCAGTGACCTCACCATCCGGGTAGATCTCAATTCCCACATCTGAGGACAATTCCCCGTTTGGACGAGAATAAACATCACATTTTTAAATCAGCACAGGTAACTCGAATGCTACATCCCCCCAATACATACAGTCAGAGGGGATGTGCATTGGGGAAAACGTTTTGCTTGTGTTACCCACGATTCCCAGCTGTTTGCCACAACCCATGACAAGGCCTGTGGAAAGCGTTCTTATTACCATGAAAACCGCGCTTAAAAGTACAAATGAAATTGTTCAGACTGCAGCCGGCGGTAGATTCTACTTTAGCAGGTTTCGCTAGGTTTTGTTTTTGTTGAGAAATAGACATTCTGGGTTTTAAATTAATGACCCAATTTTTCTGGCGAGATAAACTACGGCCTACCATTAACATGTATGCACTGACTGGGGGACCTGGCTTGGTTGGAGGGATATTTATGGGGATGTTGTTTGCATGGAAAAGGATCTTCAGTTTGCACACCTACTTCTTTCGTAGAACATACATGATGGCTTATCCCATGACCAAGAGTGTTCAATGTGCCCGCAGTTGGACTACAAAGACTGGGTGATCCATCAGTCAGAGCGTGTGTCAGGTCCTCATTTCCCCTCATTTTTTCAGAGGGTGGTTCTTCTGCTGGCACAGATCGTTTAAGAGATCAAGAAGAATTCGAACCTGGATCCTCTCCTCACGTAAATAAATTACTGCTCAATTTAATTATTTTACAGAGACCTCCAATCTTAGGAGTTGTAAAGGTAAGGAGCCATTCAAATTAACAGGCTCTCTTACCCTCTCTAGGGCTGGAGCACCTCCAGCTCCCACTGGGTGGGTAAGGAAACTAACCTGAGGGGGCAACACGGTTTGCACTCCGGCAGACCAGTCATTCCTCAAAGCTCCTTAAGACATCACAAGGATAGGACGAAGGACTCCTCTGCTTGTATCAGATTGTTGCAATCTAGCTGCAGGCCCGTGCTCCCTGGCTATGTCTGTCCTGGGCTCCATAACACTTGATCAACTTGATCCACTGGAGCTAGTCACAAGATTACTTTGTTCATTACCTCTTTCTCTCTTTTTGCAATGTTCTACATATTCTATGTTCTTTTTGTGAACTACTGGGTTGTCCTCAAGCATGGCCATTTTTGCTGCATCGTGAAGCCATCAACAATTTGTAAGGCCGAATTATCTTAATGTGGGTTAGTTGCTATATCCCCATTTAGCACCAGCAAAAGACTAACAATTACAGAAAAGAATTTCAAGAGTGAATCTTTCTTGGTGCAGAAGCGATCCGTAAAGGGGCCCTGGTGCAGAGTAGAAAAATAGGTCATAGGTCTTATACAGTTGCATTAAGATCTTGGCTTTTCTGTTGACCAATTGTTCCCTCAGCATCATGTAGAACTATGGGTTGATTTTCAGAAAGTCTGTGCACTGCAGGTTTCACTGCAGGCATGCAGCTAGATGATGGAGTGCTGCTTACTCGAGACTTAGAGCCAGCTCCTCCAGTCTTCATATACTCCTTTGCCCTGCTAGTAGCATTGCAAGATATCTCCGCAGGCACACCTGCAGAGCTTTTCAGAGAGCGGCACATGGGTTACTCGGTTGCATACTAATTGACCTTTTCACAATTGACCTCGGAAGAATTGACTTCGGGAGAATTGACCTAATTTAGAAGGTCAATTAGGACATATATGTGGGGGGAAACCCCCTGGAGCCCCTCACCCAATCCAAATCCCCCTGCAACCCACCACCCAATCCCCTTATATTATTTAGAATCCAAAACCAACCCAATACATATATAAAATACTATAAAGGTCAATTGTGCAGAAGGACAATTAGGACCACTATAATTAGGTCAATTGTGCAAAAGGTTAATTATAAAAGGTCAATTTGGGTAATACTGGGTTACTAAGCTGCCACTATTTCTCACTCTCCAGTTTGGTATCAATTGACATCACTAGATCCTAAAGAATCTCCATAGAACCCATGGAACCCACTAAAGAATCATTTGAATTGATTGTTTGAATGGGGTTCTGTGGGCCACTCATAAGCGTGGGTGTTATTCTTGGCAGAATACTACCTTTTGTGAGTGAAATGCCAAGAGGGTCCCATATCAAGCTAGGATCATTTGCCTTCTGATTGTGAAATCGCACATACCTCTGGCTGCGCCAAGGTTTTATATTTTGTAGTCGGAGGTATCAAGATTACACTCAGGGTCACTGCCCTGAGATATGTAATGCCCATCTGGGTAACTATGATTTCCAGTTACCAGACCTCTCACACTGCTCCTGTGATTGTTGCTATTGCTGCAGAGCACCCATCAGAATAAAGGCTCTGGGGTAGACGCACAGGGAAGTGCAGACCTCTTGTTAGTGGTAATCTTTGATGGGTCCATGCATTTTCCAGATAAACCACTTCTCTGTGCTTTATTTGGGAGATTATTAGGGAGGGGTACTACCTGTTGTACACTCAGTCAGACCATGGAAGCTAGGTCCCTTTGAGACTCTAGGGAGTCGCAATGCGTTTACTCTGGGCATTCTGGACTTAGGCATACAAGTAAATATACATTTTATCGCTTGTGCGGACATTCCCCCAAAAGAAAACAGAACTATATTAGTACTTATTAGAGCCCTTTTGCATTTTCTTGACTTTTACTATAAAGTGCAGATAACTAATATCTAGGGATCGATTGCTTTGGGACTATTATTCAGTTTGTTCTCTTTGATTGTTGTTTATTCACTCACTTCACTCACAGGCTACTCACAAGCTGTTCACAAGCTCTCCACAATCTCTCTACTAGCCTCTACTTGTCTCTCGCGGTCTATGCTTTCTGATAGCCACGCTTCAAGTGCCGCCAGGAAGCAGCCCCAACCACTTCAGCCTCCCAAGACGAGAGCAGTCGAATGACCTCCAGGCATGGTTCCAAGCTCCAACTCTCTCCGGCTCTCTCCTTTACTGCAGCATGTAAAGGACCGGTAGGGGGTGGTCTGTACTTCTGCTCTCTATATGGTAGAGGGGAGGCACAGAGGACCCCAGCCTAGATTCTCTATTCGGTAGCTATGGTCGAGCAATCAAGGCCTAGCTTCTCAGGAGGTGATGCAGGCTGGTTCTTAAGTACAGTGTAGTCCCCAAGCCCCCACAAAGGAATGTCCACACACTGTATTGGTTAGAACACAGTCTTTATATAATCAATATTCAAGGTTATGTACACTTATCATAATAACTCACTTTGTACTTAGGAAAATCAACAATGGCAAATATATACAATTCTAAAGTGGTACCACCCTTTGTATTAGATCTCATTGAAGTGCATCAACAATACTGTAACAATGTCACACAGATCAATAGAGTGAAACCAGCAATAGAGAGAGGAGAGAAAATAAGATGGTTGAGCAATAGGCAGAATACTGGCCCCTACCACTAGACACAGTTCTGTGTGGAGATCCCCCCACCTGGGCAACCTGTAAAATAAAGATATAGCACAAGCCCAGTCCATATATTGTTCTGCAAGTCTTATTCCCTCCTATAATGTTTTTACCCCCCCAATGTACCTGGTGGAGTCGAGTTCTTGGAAGAGGCGTCGACAGATCCTTCTTGAGCGACCCCCTTTCAAGCGGGAGTCACGGATCGTCGAGAGGCATCGAGAAGCGTCGAGGAACTCAGCGTTCGGCGGCAGGGAATCGACGGCCCTTCTTGAATGCCTTCCCTTTCAAGCGGGAGACACTGGGCGTCGAACGTCCGTCGAGGAACTCGGCGTTCGGCGTCAGGGAATCGACGGCCCTTCTAATCGACGGCCCTTCTTGAATGCCTTCCCTTTCAAGCGGGAGACACGGGGCGTCGAACGTCCGACAACAAACAGGGTAGAACGGCATCGATGAGGTGGCAGCTTCGTCCGAGCGGTGCTCGTCGGCGTCGGAGCGTCAGCGTCCTGCAAGGCAGAGGCGTGCGGGCACCTCGGTGACAATAGTTCTGGACCGCAAAGATTGTGGAGACGGAGGCCCAGCAAGGGCGTCGAGTCGTTCGAGTCTTTGTGGTCTTGGGGTGGCGGGAAACCCACCGGTAGGTTTCTCCTCGGCGCGTTGGTCGTCCTCGACTTTCTCCGGCAGGATAAAGCGGTCGACGGTGCGGACGAGGGAGTCCTTCGATTCAAATGTTCTTAGGCAAGGAGCGGACGGCTCCGGTCGTCGGCGGCACGGCGTCAAGTGGTTCCCACGGCTGGGCAACACAACTTCGACAGGCCTCCAGCGGTTACACAAACCTGCGAACCCTGGTCGACGGCAATGGACTTCGACGGCGGCGATGTCCGGGTGCTTCACTTCGATCTCCTCGGCGGTCCCGTCTCGGGTCAGCAGCCTTTCGAGGGTCTGACTTCCAGGGCGCTTCGGCGAAGATGGAGCGGTGCTCGATGGTCCCTCGGAGCACGGGAAGAGGGCGCCTTACCAGGTCCTCTCTCGGGTCAGACTTCGACGATTTCGGCAGCCTTCGGATCGGTCGAAGCAAATGCAACAGCAAGTCTTCTTCTTCCAGCTGGACGTCGAGGATCAGCAGTTCCAGTTACTCTTAGAGTGGAGACTCAACTCCAGAACGCTTCTGAACAATTACCAGTGGTAAGAGGTCCCCAGATATACTATTCTGTCTCTCATCCACACTGCTGGCACACACTCAGCAGCCAATCATACAGAAGGGCATTCATGCAGTCAGTCAGCCAATCAGGCACACAGTGCATTCAGGCCACACTCCTCCCTTTCAGACACTCACAACAAGGAATGTGGATTGGGACAAGTACCCAGCCATTCAACACTACACACTGCATTCAGGCCAGTTTCGGGCAGGGCTGTCTCAGTCTTTGTCTCTCATGCCAGAAACCAGACAACCACAACAAGGAGTGTATATTGGTCACACACTCCATTCACCCAGGTCCCACCCACAGGAGGTACCCACAACATACAGTCACTGGGAAGGCTCCAGTCAGTCTAGCTGGGCCTTCACAACAACACCATATATGGAATTTCCACCCAACAGCCAGTCAGGGGGAAGGCACAGAGTCAGGGCTTCCCAGGACTTTGGGAAAATAAGGTAACAGGCAATAGAAAGCAAGAGGCCACAGGGGCCATCTTGTTTCCTATTAGGAATCAACTGATCCCAATGGCAGGGCCTGGGTATCCCAAAATGGAGGACACCCAGAGCACCTGTCAGATTCAGCATGGAGCTGCCACCAGCCCATACCCTGCTCTGTGGGCCACCCACAGGTGCCCAAAAACATACACTAGGGGCACAGGGTTGTACCCCTACCCATGGGTGCCATAAGGGTATCCCATGGGTCTGTTCACCAAACCAAAAGAGAGAGCTGCACTGCCAGGAGTCCCACATGGACTCCTGGGCAGAAAACACGACAGAACACACGATAAAAAGCAGTAAAGGACAAGGATTCAGAGGCCCTGTCCCTCTGATGCATTTCCAGCATCACACAGCACTCCTGAGGAAAGTGCCAAGAGATTTTTGTGCAAAGTTAGGAAACGTTGTACTTAAAGCCCCACTGCAATGATCCACAGGGAATTGACAGCCTGCGGTCGCCTCTGACGTGAGACATGAATAAAGTCTCGTACAACCTGAGATCTTTACAGGATCCTTTCTTGTCCTTTCACCATCTCCCTCCCCTGGCATCCTTGTTCTAAAACCTTCCAAGTCAATCTCTCTGGATTTGTTAGCATTCTGCCAGAGGCTTGTATGTAGGGGTATATTTTATTCCACCCTTCTCTATATATTTATCATTGTGTTTCTCCTGGACCTCTGTGATGCTTTCCCTTTGGTTTGTCCTCCACTTGGTCCAGACTTCCCAATGGGTCTTCTCTGAGTGTCCCCCTCTTGCACCTCCTTATTTTCACCGCTACTTGTGATTTGCTGCTTCATCTGTTATAATCTCCTGTTTACTGCCTTATCTTTAAGCAGTTTCTCATAAGGCAACTCTATATTAAGGAATGGCTTCTTCACACCCCTTCTCCATCACACCTGTCACCACCTACACTTATACTTCTTTCATACCTACTGCTTACCTTTTCTCACCACACACCTTTTAGTCACCTCTGTAACAAGAGCTAAAGTGCTAATCTTTTTTTCAAGCTTTCTGGGGCCCTCGCATCCCAGCCTCCTGGTTCTCTCTCCCCAACCTTTAGGGCCAGAATATCCTCACCTTCCCAGGCCCTGTTCTCCTCAGCCTCATGGGTTCTCTCTTTCCAACCACTGTGTTTGTGTGTGTGTCTCTCTCTCTCTCTCTCTCTCTCTCTCTTTCTCTCTCTCTTTTTCTCTCTCTCTGCCTTACTCTCCCTCTTACTCTCTTTTCAGCCCCCCGAGTTCCTCTCTCCCCAGCCTCCTTGGTCTCTCTCTTCCCAACCAGTAGGTTCTTTCTCTTAACTTATGAAGGGAGCTGAGCATACAGGAGATGCCATCTCTGTAGGATCATCCCTTATAATTGATTCCCTTAAAAAAGCATTAGCATCTTAGGCAGCAATGTGATGATTCCCTGCCTCCAACATGTGGCATGGTGGAGGTAACCAGGGTATCCTGCCCATTCTGCCCATAAACCTAGCATCACCTCGCTTGTGTCAGCACCCCGCCTTTCTCTCTACCCCAATATACACCTATAGAGTCTGATAAGGAATTGTGTCACTAGCTCAGAGTCCCATGTGAAGGGTTCTCCCAGGAGTACCGGATGAGAAACAGAAGACTCAAATTGATGGCCAAGTAGAGAGAGACTTAAACCCCCAAGACTCTGAGTGACTTATAAAGTAAACAAATATCACTGGAAGAAAACTCCATACACAGGATTAATAAACCCACAGACTTTGTGGCTCCAGGTTACAAGCCTAAAGATGTTGTTGGCTAAACCAGAAGGCAATGATATTGTGCTTACTTAGTTTTATTTTGTTAGGGGGAGTGATCACACCTCCCGAATAGGCTTTCTCTAATCAAGAGAAACTAAGTTCAAATATTTGGAGCTGAAAGGAAGGGAAAGCCACCTGGGCTCAGAAATACTGTGTATTTGTTGGGCCCCAGAGCAACCATCCCATTGAGTATCCCTGGTAACGGCAGAAGGAAAGCTCTAGGGCTCAGGGGAGGCAGTGTGGGGTATTTCCCCTTTACTTTGTTTGAAACCTCAATTACAGCTATCTTATATAAATGTTAATTTAAATTCTCATGTCTTTGTCCTTGTGATGTTGCTCCTGCTTGTCTTTGTGACTTCCTACATATCCTGACTCCCACACCTTGACATATATTCTGCAGTGTGTTGTAGTTCAGTGGGCCCAGAAGCTTTCATTGTGATTCAAACCTTACTTTCAGATGAGGTTCTGGGTCCTTTCAGGTTTTTGATTAAACAAATCATGGTTGAACTATAGATCTCCCAGTTAATACAGATATGGTAATGTCGCTCCGTGGTCCAAGGCTTCAGTGCAGTAGCATCTCTCTTTGGTTCAGTTGCCTAAAGTCTGTGGAGTTTACCACCCTGTTGTCACTCATATTCATGTTCCTATGTTCCACTTTTCCGTGCTGAACTGCCCTACCAAAACTCCAGTGAATCCACCATTCAAGCTGGGAAGGCAGTGAAATGAATGTCAGCTCCCCTGTTCAAACCACATCCTGATATTTATTGTCCTGTTCATTAGGACCCGAATCAGTGCTCCGCGGGAAGTTGCAGGCTGGAATTCACCTTGTGTTTTCAATATATGTTCCACCTTGCAGAAACCAGTCCTCCTCTCTAACATGTTGGCTGACAATTCATGAGGACTGGCTGTTCCTCACAAACGCTGTATTTCTCAGAATGTCTGGCAGCGCCTTCTAAATCTTACCAGGGGCCTGTTCACATAAATGGAGAGCAGGGAGCATGTATCTACAGTAGAGACCTTTCAGCTGTGAAACACTTGGGGATCAAATTTGACTGTGAGCTGTCTTTTGAAGCTCACATCAATTACACAGCATCATCTATTTTTACTACATAAAAGTTCTTCACCAAATGTTTGCTTTTCTGACGCATGCATACTTTATTTTGGCAGCAACAGCCTTAATTCAAGAGATGATGCTGTGTAATTGATGTGAGCTTCAAAAGACAGCTCACAGTCAAATTTGATCCCCAGGTTTTTCACTACTGAAATAGGTCTGTACTGTAGATGCATGGTCCTTGCTCTCCATGTATGTGAAGAGCCCCCTGGTAATATTTAGAAGGGGCTGCCAGACATTCTGAGAAACACAGTGTTTGTGATGAACAGTAAGCTCTCTTTTGACGGACGTTCAGAGTATTGCATATAGCAACTGCAAATGCTACAGAATGTGGTGGCTCACCTCATTTTTGTTCTGAAGAAATAGTCTCATATTTCCCCATGTTTTGCCACCTGCATTGGCTCCCAGTCAGACAAACGACCCAGGCGGTAAGTACACCAACTTTACCACCATGGTGTAAACTACGTTTACACCATGGTGGATGGCGGATTTACCGCCCCATTCCAAGGTAAGTGGGGCGGTAAATCCCCATTTCCCATTTACCCTTCCCCATTCCCATTTTTGCCCTATAGGGCATAACAGGAGTGGGGAAGGCGCTAATTACGGCACCGTAAATTACGGTGCCGTAATTAGCACCAAGGCGGTTTAGCGCCATGGATTTTAACGCCTGCTAAAAGCAGCCGTTAAAATTGGAATCAGGCGTTAAGGGTTAACGACGGCGTTAACCCTTAACGCCTGAGTTGTAATGAGGCCCAAAGAGTGATGTTTAAGATACTTTCGACCTCATTACACGGACGGCGGTAAGGGTTAACGGTCACCGTTAATGGTACCGGTGACGGTTAACCCTTACCGCCTTACTACGAGGTCCCTTTGCGGGTTGGAGAATTTAACGCCTGCTTTTTGCAGGCGTTAAAAACCAACCCGCAAAGAGACCAGGGGGCTAATTACGGTACCACAATTTGCGGTGCCGTAATCAGCACCTTCCCCATTCTCATTATGCCCTATGGGGCAAAAATGGGAATGGGGAAGGGCAATGGGGGAAGGGGGAATTACCGCCCCACCAACCTTGGAATAGGGCGGTAATTCCCCTTTCCACCAAGGCGGTGCCGGTATTTTACCGGCATGGACCAAGGTGCTAATAGCACCTTGGTCCACCGCGTCCGTGTAATGAGGCCCTTTGTGTTATATATACATATATCTGTCTGAACCTGCAAAACCCAACCTCTAACCACTGAGCCACTGGATCTACCATAAGACAACATAGCTTTTTTCATTATGGCAAGTGTATTAAAGGTATTATGGATACATCTGGGAACTAGCAATGGCATCTGGTTAAACATATCTGCTGCTCTTATACTCCCTGACCCCTTTGTTATGAAAATAATGATAAAAACAAGGTTTTTATAACATTGAAAGAATTAAATTGTGACCTAGTTCATCCCAATGCACAGCTCAACCTACCGGTTAGAGCATATCATGTTCTAGCCAATGAATTGATGGATCCTGCTGCCTTGCTAATGATTAGCCCATGTTCTAAATTCAGAGCTCCTTTGTATCACTTTAGATAACATAGATGTTTTCATTATGATATATCTGTCAAAGGTGTGATGGGAAAATATAGGTCTGGAAACTAGCAATGCCAGTTAGGATAAACACAAATGTTCTCTCTCTCTCTCTCTCTCTCTCTCTCTCTCTCGGTAATATTTAATGAAAATAAAGATAAACCAATGTTGTTATAACCATATAAAACATTACAAACGTGACCATTTCCTCCCATTGTAAAGCTCAACCTACAACCTTTACCATGCTAAAGTCAACAATGGGCTTGAACGTTCAGTTTTGTTGGTGACAGGCAAGTTCTCTTACGAGTGAGCTACTGGGCCTAACTGTAAAGGGCTTCTCTTTTTTTTCATTATAGCATGTAAATCAAATCTGACATGGATTTACATGCATGTAGCAACTAGCAATTCCAGGTGGGATAACAATATCTGGTTCTCTTTCACTAAATATATTTTTTATGGCAAATAAAATAAGATAAAACAATGATTTTATAACAGTGAAATGCATTGAAAAATACAATTGTGAACTATGTCCTCCCAACATAGATCTTATCTAAATGGTTAGAGTATGTCCTGCTATGTCATTGGTACACCCATGCACCAACCAGTGAGCTACAGAGCCTACCTTCACAGTATATGTTTTATTTCATTGTGGAATTACTATCAAGGTTGTAATGGATGGATGTGCATACGGGATCTTGCAATGCTAGCCTGCATACACATGCTGCTTTGCTCTCTCTGAATCATTTTAAATGAAAATAAAGATAACGCAATGTTTTATAACAGTTAAAATGCAATTTATGAATTACTTTTTCCAATTGTTCTGCTCAATTTCTTGTTTTGAAAATGTTCTAGCCAATAAGAGACTTGAACCTGCAATATTGTGGGTGGCAAGTCTGTAATCTAACAACTGAGCTACTGGTCCTCTTTGAACACTATACACCCTTTTCATTATGGCACGGCTGTCCAAGGTATAGTGGTTGCAGATGCATCCATTCCGGTTGGGATACACGTATCTTCTGCTCTTGCTCTCTGAATCCTTAGTAATTAAAACAAAGATAAAATAATGTTTTTATAACAGTGAACAACGTTTTAAAACCAAACTTAATATGTGATCTATATAACTGGTATTCATCGTTTTCTAGCTAATAGGGTCTTGAACATGCAACCTTACTATTGTTAAAGTGATGCTCTTCACACTGGGCTACTAGCTCTCTCGTCAGAAACCAACACATTTTTCACTATTACATGTCTGCCAAAGATGTGATTGATAAAGAAGCATCTGAAAATAAAATATAGGTTAAACAATGTTTTTATAACAGTAAAAAACCATTGACAACTTCAAATGTGACACTTTTCCTCCCAGTGTACAGCTCAACCTACCAATCTTAGCATTTTCTACTGGTGTTCCTAACGCCATTGGCGACAGTTTACACATCCTAACCCAGATCTGGAGAACAGATCCATCATTTTTGATGGAGGGCAGCCCCCAATGGGTGGATGCAAACATGTTTAAATGGATCCATTCCTAGGATTGGAGGCAACATTCTATTTCGGGGCCCCTCCCACCCTTTTATGTGAGACAACCGGATGCTTTAGGGTCAGAATGGTGCCCCCAGCGTCCATCCGCGGGTGATGCCATGGGCATCTGCCCAGGACTACCCTAATGTAGTGCAAGCCTGGCTGAAGTAACCAGAGCAATTGTGGCATAGGCATCAGCGACTGAAAAACTCCCTGCAGTCTTTTACAGGAGTGACCTCATGCTTTTGCCACTACTTGAGGTGATTATTGTAATAATGGCATTTGCAGGTGCAAAGGTCCCCAGTGCTTGAGGGGGAGCAGATATCATCCCAATTCATAAGAATGGAGATAGGAGCCAGTTCTCCAATTATGGGCCATGTAGCAGAGCAGTACGCATGGGCAGAATAGGTCAATATTGTCTCTACCACTTAGGTATGACGGCTGTGGCACAACTGAGTAAGCGCACAGATATGACTGCATTCCTTGTAAGTAAGTGAAGTTAAACAAAACACTCTCTGCTGTCCTGCTGGTCTGACGTCCTTTCATCGCCTGCAATGTCATCCCCTGAAACCTTCTTTAATGTGTATATTATAACGAATATGCTCATCATTTTTTTTAGGTGGGGTGGGAGAGGGCAGATAAGGGTTGGGGGGTGTAGGGAATAGCTAAAAATAAGTGGGGGATGGGGGGTTGGGAGGGGGTACACGTTAAAATGCCAGGGGATGAAATTGCAGGTGATGAAATGACATAGAACCCTCCCGCCAGCTTTTAACATGGCACGCCACCACAAGCTATGGAGTATGGTGCCATGTTTGGGTATGAAAGAAGGCTTTATGATAATTAACCAATAGGGGAAGTCAGATATCTACTGACAGCATGGGCGTAATTATAGGAGGGGACAGGGGGTTTTGTCCCCCCCCAACTTCTGTGATATGCCTTTTTGTCCCCCCTATCTTTTGGAGTGAGGGCAGGGGGGCCACAATCATCAATTATGTAATTGGACAGTGCAAGCCTGGCTGGGGAGCTCAGCGAGGCTTGCGCTGTCTCATTACATAATGCAGAGATGCCTGGCAGCCACGCTGCAACACAGTCAGGGCTGGGAAGCCCTGCGTGGCTCAATTCCTCAACCTGGCTGGCCTGACTCAAAGCCAGCAGCCAGGGTGCTGAACTGGGTGTTGCAGGGCCTTGCGCCTGTGCTGTAACGCTAGCAGCAGCACTTCCGGGGGCCAGCGGCACAGAGCCTCACTTTCCGGCTTTGAGTTCTTGCAACACACAGACCGGAACTAGGAAGCTCATTCAGCATCCCGGTTTCTGTTTGGAGGCGCGTGAATGTGAAGAGGTTGGGTCGGTGTAACATGAAAAAGCCCGAGCAGCATTTGAAAGCAGAGCAGAGGTACTTTAAAAAAAACAATTGTTTTAATTGTGTTTGTGTATGTTTGTTGGGGAGCTCTGTCCAAGCCCTCTGATGCAAAATACATGCAAACTTCCTAATTAGCATATGGATTGCACCAACAGAAGTGACTTCACAGAAACAGACATTGCAAGGCGCATTATCAGTCTTTCATACTTGGAGGCACGATGGAAGTGACATTATAACAAGTTGCCATAAATAAGCCAATTTACAAATAACTTTGTGGTGCAAAATACCTAAATTGCACTATTGTTATATGTGGAGCAACTCCATAGTCATTGGACTTTTCCATTATAATAGCATGATACATTAACATAAGCTTTGAAGTGAATCAGAATCACTTATAGCGCTTTAGATAAAGCACAATGTGATTAAATAATTTTCTCAGGATCACACACTTGGTTAAATGGTGAAACTCGGATGTGGACAATTTAAGCGATTGTGCACATCTTTCCAGGCTTATTTGATATAGATAGTTATTAAGGTATTGCTTTACATTTCATGTGCTTATTATTTATATAATACATATAACATATAATTATTTATAGCAATGCATTGGAAGCAAACCACATTACATAATAAACTATTTCATAGTAAACTAACCATACACTACATACATTGTCATAGAAATATGTTGAGCAATGGGAGTATGGCTTTAGTTTCATTCTCCCCATTCTGCATGCAAAGTCACAATAGCATCAAGCAGATTATTGTGAGCCTAACAAATCCTCCTTGGGTTTTAAAGACATATTCATTATTTCATAAAGCATGCAACATAATGCACCCTTCTCACTTCTGATCACTCCCCCCCATTCACATTTCTAAAGGGACAAAAGTCCTTGATAATAGTACCCCCCACCCTCCAGTCAGTGCCTAATGGCTCACATTGTAATACTCTGTTGATACAGAGCATCGTGAGGACCCTCTGCTGGCCAGCATTCCTTGGGACACTGTCCTGGCAGTGGGACACCTCTACCATTCGGAATGGGTAAGGTGTCCTGCTGCCAGGACAAAGAGCGTGCTGAGCAGGAATTGCTCAGCACACATTGTCCTGCCAGCTGGACACTTTTGCCATTGGGCACCCTCTTTGAGGTGCCAAATGGTAGAGGTGTCCCAATGACAAATTAAAAGAGCTACAGGGGGCAGATTGACCACCCCCTTGTGACTCTCCTGCTCGGTACTACACTGCTTGGAGCCATTTGAACACAGGAAAACATACCTTAATTTTAATCAGTCAGAATCTTGTAGAACAAATCTATAAGCACGTAGAAATATAAGGTGCTGTGCAGAACCCAAGGTTGGAGATATAGGGCATTTAAACATCTATACCAATTATACTTGGTCACCCACTGCACTGCATTAACCAATGGTTTCTGCCTTTGAATAAAAGGAAAAATCAGGCAAATTGCTGACATTCCAGTGAATCTGGTCCTTTCGGCCGTGGCTTTATAGTTCAGCTAGGTCAAGTCAACATAGCCCAAAATTTCAGGTATAAGGGGGTGATAAAGTCTGGTCTGCTCAATGGACGTTGCACCACCGTTTCCATGTGTTATAGTAAATGTACATTTAAATGTTGTGTGCACACAGTGTATGTCAGTCGAGGTGCTGGGTGCCTTTGTGTGTGAGTGAGAGTGTTTGCAAGCATATGTGTGTTGACTTTTGTGTCTGAATTGAATGATAAATAATGCATTGTTTTTATGTTCTAGTGGAATTAAGTTTGTGAATGTTATGTTGTGTCACTGGGTGCATGGCAGGCCGGCTGAAGATGTGCGGGCGCCCAATTGAATTTTAAAGAAACGCCACCAGTCTTATGAAAGTTATAACAGAGCGTCAGCAATGGACTCTTGTGGTGTAGTAGTTTAGTGCTATCCCTCAGGGATTTAGGTTGTTTGACCGACGTACAAAATCACGACCGAATTAACCGTAGTCATTTTCGCTGCGAATACGTTTTTACCTCGGTACAAAAAACCAACCCATGTGCCCGCAAACTGCCAGTACACCTATAACCCCCCCACTTACCTTTTCTCCATCCGCTGTCTCTCCTGTAACCTGCAGCATCAGATCCATCCCTTTAATGCAGGTCGGATCTGACGCTGCCACCAATGCTGAGGAAGCGGGGGACACCCCTGCAACCGCTGAAGCCAAAAATCTTCGTCTTCGATCTAATGGTAGTGACCGAATTCGGTCAAATATACCATTCAACCAAATTTTTTTTAACATTTTTACAATTTAGCCAAAGATATCCCTCAGAGCCACTATCCACCCTCCCTTCACCCCACCCCTCTCCTTCAGTTGTCATGGCCCTCCCAACAATTTCAGCAAAGTTACTCCACTGACTGACAGGGTATGTGTCCCCGCCCCTAGCGTGCTCACTTTATACAAAATCGATTCAGAGGTTCATGGTAGTCATATGACGACTGACCTAACATAAATGCGACCAAACTCTTGCTCTCATGTTCCGTGTCAACAAGCCCATACTAGCTGTATTGCTGTTAGTGTACGAAAACCCTAATGCATCAAAAAATATCCACAAGTGAATAATGGGGGAATACAACAGTATATGGGAAAACACATCATGCACCCAAGTGCTACGTGCTACCAACTAATGAACACAATCCTGCAACACATACCTTTTTTGATTATGTAAACATGAGGTTTTCCTGAACAATGCCCTGGCTTGCACACTTAGAGAAGCACAGGTCACTGTTGGAGTCCAAGACATTGATAATTTCCAGGTGCAACCAAACATCTGAAGGGTGCAAGGTCATAGCAGAGATCAAGGTCTATAATTTAAAAGCTAGGTCATCAGCCTACTATGGAATAAACATGTGGGGGTTTACACCTTGTATCTGCATAGTCATCCTGAAGAGCTTGCCACCCAAGGCACATGCTGGGCTATCTTTGCTACCCCCAAGCAGAGGCATCCTTTGTGGAAGCAAAAGGGATATGTGCCTGGACCCCTAAACTGGGAAGGTGTCCACCTGGCTGCCCGATGCAAAGAGGTCAGCGCACATTTCTGAGAAACCATGACCAATATATCATGATATTGAGTTGTTTTGTGCTAAGTCAATGACCCTGCATCTTGGCTGTTCTTGACAACTAAAACCTAATATCATTCGTTTATAGAGTGTATTTTGTGTTTATTGTTGACGTACAGTTTGTCCATTTCCAGCTTTTTTCGGGGATATATTGATCATGTTCAATTACCGAAGTATAGATACATATTCATATGTTTGTGTGTCAAAATGGTTCCAAAGTAAGCTTAATCTGTTAAGTATCTGTTGCAGAGATCTGAGTTCAGAAGCCAGATCTCAGTTCCAAATCCTGGCAAGACAGAATCAGACTTTCTTCTCTAAAATGTTAATAACATTTGAGTGTATACATTTTAGTGTTAGTAAAAAAAACATTGAGTGTATACATTTTGGTGTTTGTAACGTCTACTGTGCTATAAAAAAATATAGCTGCACCAGAAAACACAAGTTACAAAAACAAACTCAGAATCAATATGATGCAGTTCTAGCGTTCAATCTTTCAAATGAGGTTTATAAAAAGTGGGCACTTCAATAAAAAGCATTATGCAGTTGTTCGGAGAGATGATTGAATAGGTAGCCATGTTCAATACGTGAAAGCAATGTGTTGAGCTTTGCCACCAGACAACACTGTGATCCCAGACAGATGATCTTACTTCACTGCATAATGATGTGTTGTCTTTGGTGAGCATGATTTCCTTCTCTCATTCTGGTGGCATTGTTTGGCACACCGAGTGTTCTTTTATTCATTAATCGAAGGATTTCTGAACAGGAGAGAGCCAGCCAAATGTCACATGTATCTGGCAACCTAATCAAACCCACAAATCTGTTTGTTTGACACAAACATGGTTTGCCTATGTCTATAATGGCAAACGTTCTTCGCATCAAGGATAACAATCTTCAAATCTATGTCAAACAATGATTTCAAGCAGCTGTAATATCTGTTGCCAGTGCCATGAGATCCTGCTGTGGGGTGCACGTGTGCTCCATTAATACACAGGTTGTTTTGCATTCCTTTATCACAGTTTCGTTTGTTGGGTATATTTAAACTTAAAAATTAAGGGGGTAACATCAAGTTGTCATTTTGTAGGCCCCTAGCAACTGTTATTCTGGTACTTGCAGACCTCCATTTATGATGGAGAAAATAAAGTTACAATCATTCTTCTTTTACAAAAAATGTTTCTATAAATATTTATTTAAAAAATATTTGCATGTTGGTTTTGTCATGTGATTTGTGTAAGTTCCATGTTGTCTACAAAATAGGCTATTATTTAAGTTCATGAAAGTTAAACATTTACAAATAAATGCAGCTTACTGGATGAAGAAAACTGGGAAACAGTGTGGCCAAGTGCTGAACTTGCAAATATTTACCTTTCTCGTTCAAAGCCTTGCTTCACGACTTAGCAAAAATGTGTGATTCCAACCAGCTCATTTAGGCCCCTTCTGCCTAACCTACCAAATTGTCCACCCCTTAAAGTGATTTAGTTCACAGTGCAGTTGCCTCAAAAGATCCTCACACTGGCTCCATTATTGAGTCATATATCATATTAGTACCTAGCGAGGGAGAATCAGAATGGAAGAACCGTTCTGATTGGCCCTCGCCGGGGCTTTACCCTGCCGGGAATACCTCGGATTCCACTGCTTTGTCCCCAGCGGGGGGGCGTGGCAGCCCGTCAGCCAATGAGGAGGATCGAAGCAGGGCGATCCCCTCTCCGAGCCTCCACACGGCTGTAGGCCACCTTTGTCCCCCACTGGGGATTCAGGTAAGTGTATTTCTTTTTCCTCCCCACTTCCAGCCCTCCCAACCCCACTTACCTTCTAATTTCTTCTTTTTTTTCAGCGCCAAACGCGCTGGGAACACTTCTGTTCCCAGCGCATCCGCTCCCGATGGCTGCCATGGAAAGGGAAAACGGACTTCGTTTTCCCTTTCCCGTCGCCCATTTCCTTGGACTATTAGTACCCCGGTCTTGTGGGTCTATTGCTTATATAGTGATCTTCGATATATTGCATTCCACAAAGCCATTTTTTTCTTGACTCACCTGCGGCAAAACCACTTGAAAAACATGGCCCCATTTTAACCCCAGGCTATGTTTGGATATCTTTGGACAGGAGCTTTTAATCAGTACCTCTATCAATGCTGTGGTATTGCACCTTCTGCACGGCTTCCAATGTGTAGCCTCTGTTCATGAATGCGCAGGTTTATATTCTGTGAGGCCACTTATCTGTATCCTACATCAATGATTAGCTGTAAGTACTTTGCTCATAGCTTCTAGTCCCTTGACTGTATTTGGGCTAACTCGTGTATATCTTTCCCATGACTACCAATCTGTGTCCCACATCCACACTAATTAGGGCCTCATTACATGTTTGGTGGTATCTCTGTGGTAAATCAGCAAAGATACCACCAAATGGATTTACCATTATCGTGACGTAGTCCAGCCGAATTACTGCTGTATTACAAATTGCAGTATGACAGGTTTAGTCCCCATGTATGGATTCCATAGGACTCTGTGGGGATTTAGGCAGAATTACTGCCGGTGGCAAATCCGCCAACATTTCTGGAGGTTTTTTTCCCAACGTTACCTCCAAACCCACAGTTCGTCATTGCAGTAATGCGGCTGTAACTCTGTTGCATTTTGCTGCTTTCAGGTTTCGAGTGGGTTATAATCCATATAATAGTGGAGTAAATTGTCTCTCTCAGTTTATGTATTATTGCTGTACTGGTGGAGAAATCCCTTAGGAAAAGTCTATTTTAGAATTCCTTGTCATGATGTGTACTTATTTAGGCTTTATCAACGTTGATGGCTATTTAAAAATGTCTTGGGAATAGTATGGTTTTTTTATTTTGTACCAGGATAACACACATTTTTAATGTAAGAACAATTCATTTATACACATTCTTGAACCAAAGGTCTATACAATCATAACACACATGTCTATTAGAGACACAAATTCCAGAACCTGGTATTTTCCAGTGTCCTTTTTCACTTTTCTGTTTTTCTTTGTATTTAGCCTGCTCCAGTTTAAGCAGTGCTGGTGGTAGCTGTATATCAAAGGTCGACACAGTGTGTTTTGGCCCTCTCTTCACCCAACTGCGGTGCCACAATTTAGCGGCCTTCATCAGGACAAAATACAATTTGTAGAGTACACACCAAACGTGTATTGTGTCTTTTGAAGTAGTAGCCCAGCACAATCACCAAGGAGGGGAATCCCCCTGTTAGAGCAAAGTCCAGTATATGGAGATGCTCATGGGCGAGCTTTTAATAGGTGGTACGTCTCATAGTTTTAGTTAGCCAATGTTCCGGTGTCGTCCAGCGAGTAGAAGAATTCACCAGTGAGGCCGTTCTGGAATAAACGACGGCTGTCCTACTCTGTGTGTTTTTGGAGCGACCCGAACGCAATTCCCCACTGTGGTCTGCTACAGCATCATGTTCCGGTTGTTGAATAGTTGTCAACTAACATTTGGTTTGAAATCCATAATTAGTTACTGTCAGCAAACAACACACTATAAAAAATACTTTTGAGTTCCCAGAATGTGTATTTATGTTGATGGGGGCGTCAATAAAGGTTCTCCTGCTCTAGTTCCCCAAATTATTATTGTCAGCCATTGCATCTCATGACTATGCTACTATCTTAACCATTTTGAGTGGGTTTCCTTAATTTTACCTATATCCACACTAGCAACATTCACCTTCTTCGTGGCTTCTATATGCAAAACATATGCTCTGTTACATGTATCATTCTCGTGATGTCTGAGTTATGTGTCTATACTGGGGTATGTTTGTCATATGTCCTCTAATCTGTGTTCTGCATTTATGCTGCATCCCATATAACATCCTTCTGGATGCTATTGTTAAATTGTGTCCTGTACCTATGCTAGAACACATGTAACCTCAGGGGGACTGTTGATATTGCTTTTGAACTGAATTGTGCTTGTTATTCTGCATCCAGTCCAGATGATGGGGTTAAGGGGAGCTCAAGGGAATTCCTATGCTTGTTTCAATCTTGGCAAGGTCTACATATCATGCTATGGTTTGTGTTTGCAATGAATGGGGGCAGGGAAGGACTAGGGATATTTGGATCCCTTAACTTCTCTGGTTGACAAAATTAAAAGAATGGGTTATGAAGAGGAAAGGATATCTACTAATCCTGTTACCGTAGTCACTAGAAACACTGTGATAGAAGCTGCTGTCCAAAACATATGGTGAGCCAAATGTTGCAGGCCCCTGAGCTAGCGATTACCCAAGGCATGTTGCTTTAACATACCTCTATTTTGGAAGAAGATATTTAAAAATGTTAAAATTAAATGTGTTCTGTGTCAGGTTTTATGATTAATAAACCTTGATGGTGATGCTGGATAAACCTCTGGTTTGGTGGGGTGTTGAAGGGAGTTTCCAAGGAGAGATGTGCAACCTGCAAGTTCTTGTTTAAGTGTAGGTTACAGCCCGATGAACTCTCTTCCTGCTGTCCATTCTCTATTTCTTTACATATACAGCCAGATGGCAAATTAATTCAGGGGTGGACTGGGAACCGAAAGAAGCCCTGGAAATATTTTTCAAAGTGCCCCATATTACACATTTTCAGGAAGCCCAAGCCTTTTCCTATGAGGACATTTGGGAAGTAAATAGGTTACCACACAAAAGAGGCCCATGGTGCAAAGGCTTACTGGGAAATTGCCAGAATTCCACATAGGCCAGTCCACCCCTTCTTGAACTAACTAATCAATCTATAGTTATGGTTAAGTTGCTGTTTCCATAGGAAGAGCACTTTTTGGGCGGCTTATAACTTCGCTCCCCCTGGACGAATCCTCACCAAACTTTCCAAAAAAGTATATAGCCCACTCTGAATTATTTTGCAAAGTTTTGTGAGGATTCGTCCAGGGGCGGCAAAGTTATAAGGGGGGTCCCAGTTTTTTTTTTTTCCCATAGACTGAATAGGGAAAAAATTTGCTCGCGCCTACAGCCCAAACCGCTGGACGGATTGTCACCAAATTTGGACCAGGAGTAGCGGCATGGTCCCGAAAGCGTGCTTTTGCAAATTTGGTGAAAATCCGTCCACTAGATTTTTTTTTAAAATGACCAAAAGGTAGGCAAAAAAAATTAGTGATATCTGTGTTCGGTCCGTGGACACACTTCCCTGTTCGCTCCGCAGACAGTGTCCTGATTGGCCAAACGGCTTACATCATGTCCACGGACATGCAACGTGTTCGCTGATTGGATGGCGTAGTGCGTGAAGTGCGTCAAATTTTCGGTAGCGCCCGCCATCTTGGATTCACGGACGTCCACGGACAGCGTGGTGAAATTTGGTTGAAAAATTGTATTTAGTAGAGTGTGTTGTTGTGCAAGAGTGTTTGGGGAGGGTGGAAGAGTATGAGATGGGTTAAATGTTGTATTTTTATATGTGGTAGACCCTCTTGTTGTGTTCGATTTGTCTGCGGACAACACAGCTCTTCTGAAATGTTCTAAATAAACTAAATGGGGGTGTTCTGAGGACGCAGTATGTGTCCGTGTTGTTCGCAAGCAAGGTGAAACTGTTCTAAGAGCACTCGGGGTGTCCTGAAATGTCCTTAAGTAAAGAAGTTGGGGGTGTCCTGAGGACGCTGTCCGTATTGTTCGCTGGTAAGTTGAAATTGATCTAAGAACACTCGCGGTGTTCTGAAATGTTGTTAAATAAATAAAATGGGGGTGTCCTGAGAACGCGGTGTCCTGAAATGTTGGTAAATAAATAAAGCGGGGTGTCCTTAGAACGGTATGCTGTCCGTTTTGTTTGTAGATAAGTTGATAGTGTTCTAAGAACACACGCCGTGTCCTAAAATGTTCGTAAATAAACAAAATGGGGGTGTGCTGAGGACGCTGTCCGTATTGGCCGCTGGCAACTTGAAAGTGTTCTAAGAGCACTCACGGTGTCCTGAAATGTTTGTAAATAAACAAAATGGGGGTGTCCTGAGGACTCTGTCCGTATTGTTCGCTGGCAAGTTGAAAGTGTTCTTAGAACACTCGCGGTGTCCTGAAATGTTCATAAATAAACAAAATGGGGGTGTCCTGTGGATGCTGTCTGTATTGTTTGCTGGCAAGCTGAAAGTGTTCAAAGAACACTCGCGGTGTCCTGAAATGTTCGTAAATAAACAAAATGGGGGTGTCCTGAGGCCGCTGTCCGTATTGTTCGCTGGCAACTTGAAAGTGTTCTAAGAACACTTGCAGTGTCCTGAAATGTTCCTAAATAAACAAAATGGGGGTGTCCTTAGGACGCTGTCCGTATTGTTCGTTGGTGACTTGAAATTGTTCTAAGAACACTTGCGGTGTCCTGAAATGTTTGTAAATAAACAAAATGGGGGTGTCCTGAGGCCGCTGTCCGTATTATTCGCTGAGAACTTGAAAGTGTTCTAAGAACACTTGCGGTGCCCTTAAATGTTCGTGAATAAACCAAATGGGGGTGTCCTGAGGACGCCATCCGTATTGTTCGCTGGCAAGTTGATAGTGTTCTAAGAACACTCACGGTGTCCTGAAATGTTCGTAAATAAACGAAAAGGGTGTGTCCTGAGGACGCTGTCCGTGTTATTCGCAAGCAAGCTGAAACTGTTCTAAGAACACTTGCGGTGTTCTGAAATGTTCGTAAATAAACAAAATGGGAGGTGTCCTGAGGACGCTGTCCGTATTGTTCGCTGGCAAGTTGAAAGTGTTCTAAGAACACTTGCGGTGTCCTGAAATGTTCGTAAATAAACAAAATGGGGGTGTCCTGAGGACGCTGTCCGTATTGTTCGCTGGCAACTTGAAAGTGTTCTTAGAACACTCGCGGTGTCCTGAAATGTTCATAAATAAACACAATGGGGGTGTCCTCAGGACGCTGTCCGTATTGTTCCCTGGCAAGTTGAAAGTGTTCTAAGAACACTCGCGGTGTCCTGAAATGTTCAGAAATAAACAAAATGGGGGTGTCCTGCGGATGCTGTCCGTATTGTTCGCTGGTGACTTGAAAGTGTTCTAAGAACACTCGCGGTGTCCTGAAATGTTTGTAAAAAAACAAAATGGGGGTGTCCTGAGGCCGCTGTCCGTATTGTTCACTGAGAACTTGAAAGTGTTCTAAGAACAATCACAGTGCCCTGAAATGTTCGTAAATAAACAAAATGGGGGTGCCCTGAGGACGCTGTCCGTATTGTTCACTGGCAAGTTGATAGTGTTCTAAGAACACTCGCGGTGTCCTGAAATGTTTGTAAATAAACGAAAAGGGTGTGTCCTGAGGACGCTGTCCGTGTTGTTCGCAAGCAAGCTGAAACTGTTCTAAGAACACTCGCGGTGTTCTGAAATGTTTGTAAATAAACAAAATGGGGGTGTCCTGAGGACGCTGTCCGTATTGTTCGCTGGCAAGTTGAAAGTGTTCTAAGAACACTCATTATGTCCGCGGACATTAAAAGTTCCCATAAGGCATAGTTAAAATGTTTGACTTTATGGGTGTGATATAGTGGTTGTGTCCAGGGCATATAGTCTTGTTAGCATGGCCATATGGCCATGCACCCAAGACTCTATGCCCTGGCCACAACCACTGCAGCATATCACACTCATAGTGGCTTATAACTTAGGGATCCAAAAACAAATTTATAAGGAACAATGTTATAAGCCACTATGAGTGTGATATGCTGTGATGGTTGTAATATACTTACTGTTTGGTTTAGTAACTGGAGTACATTTATTTCTTGTTCATTTCTGTGATAAAAGTAAAGATCATTTTAGTATTGGTATTTTGTAACGACTTATAACATTGAATAATCAACATTTTTAAGCCTCGTATTTAGTACATTGCAAACCAGTGTACTGTGCAATTTGCTCAGTTTCTGTGTTTGTTGCTAAAATCATTGGGTCTGTGGGAGAATGCTCTATGTATTGGCTTGTTGCAGATTTTTGGAGCAGTCACATATCATTTATTTGTTTGGATATTGTACAATTTTGTAGCATTTAGATACCAGTTGGCGTATCCTGTCTATTTTTTTATATATTTTAGTGGTATTGATTTATCTGTTTGGATATTGTAAAATTTTGGGGCAGTTAGATACCAATTGGCGTATTCTAACTGTCTATTTTTTTATACAATTTAGCGGTATTGATTAATTAGTTTGGATATTGTAAAATTTTGGGTTAGTTAGATACAAGTTGGTGTATTCTAACTATCAATCTTTTGCTCTAATTTAGTGGTATTCATTGATCAGATTACTTGTTGTAGAATCTTTGGGCAGCCAGATACCTCTTGGAATATTCTAACAGTTTATATTTGTTTACTTCTAGTTTAGTTAAGGTTTAAATACAGTCTAGTTAATACATTTTGGTTTTAAGAATATTAAATATGCGTTTGAAAGATTTGCTGGTAATCTCTGCTTTAGAGTAATGGTACTATCATTACATTCAAACCATCCACATTTCTTTATTATATATGCAGTGTAGTGACCTGAATTGGTTGTAGCTCCTGCGTGGTAGATTATACCTATTGTTGTGAAGGTTTTCTTATGAAGTGATACTTGACCATGTGTGAATCCAGTCAGCTTGCAGCTGTTTTTGGCACCATCTGCATTGTAACGTAGAAGCATTAGTATTACATATTTACTATGTGTTTGTATTAATAAGGTGGAGCAATTATCCGAATTGCAGGTAGTACATAATCTACCATGGTTTGCATTTTGTACAAGTTGCTGAAATGGAATGGATTCACAATTAGATATTGATATATATACAAAGCGTTCATTGGGTATTTGTTCTTGTGTCACATTGTTGCAGAGAGGGCATGTATGTCTCCACATGTGTGAAATCTGGAAGATTTCATTTATAGGTATGTTTTTTATTTTCCAGTACTTGTAGTAAGTACATTAGAAATTCTTGTCGATCTTCCTGTGAGTTTATAGTGAATTTAACCATTCCAGCACAGAAGTCCAATTGTTGTCTTATTCCATAAACACTATACGTGTTGTCAATTGTTTGTTGCATTTCTGTGAAGTACTAACATTTGCAGACACAATTGGTCTGTACCGTGTCAGTAAATGTTGTCAACAATTGGTGGCAATTGAAATAGAATATTCATTGCTACATTTGCGTAGCAACTTACTCCAACTATATTTCAGAGTTTAAATGGACCAGGTAGTTCTGTATCTGATTGATTTTTTTTTGGTTTATCTTCCTTCTTTGACAAAGTACCTGGTTTACTTTCCCTAATTGGTTCTTTTATGTTTGTGGTACTTGATGAAGTTTTAGTCTCTTTTACACTCTTTGGAGGATTTGCAGTGATATCCTGTTGCATTTCTGTTTGATTTAGTTTTCTTTTACAACATTTTACTTTTTGTGGAACAGAATATGTGTTTAGATGAGGGGTGTATAGTGAGCGAAGTCTATTGTATTCTAAAATGCAAGGAATATCAGCGCTTACTTTACTTGCATCAAAGTTGATTAGAAATAGACCGTCAAGTGTACGTAAGCGTGATAGTGCTACGTAGCTCATGCCTTCTTTAAAGACTGTGTTACCAATGTCTGTCATTGCTTTGTCTAGGGTAAGACCTTGTGTTTTATGAATGGTGACTACGTATGCAAGAGTTAGAGAAAATTGTTCTCTGCATAAATAAATGTCTTTGAAGAAAAGGAATCTAGCTGTTGAGCGTCCTATCCTTTTTACTTTTGAAAGTTTGTCAAATAGAATATTGACAGACTGAATTTTGTTGTCACATGGGTATGTTTGAAAGCCAACAACTGTAGCCAGTGCTCCATTAACTAGTCCTTGGTCCATGTCAAGGTTACGTTTAAGCATTACTCTGCAATTTAAGGATAATTTTAATATCTTTTCCAACCCAGCTGTGTTGGAGATTGAATTTTCTAAACTATTTAGTCTTGTTGTGGCTGGCTCACACATGGGTAGTGTCATACCATGCACATCTAGTTTGTCTGTGGCGCTAATTTCCATTATTGGTTGCATTTCTTTATTTAACATTATTTCATTGAATTTGAAACAGCTTGCAAGAGTTGGCATTAAGGCCATACAATTGACATTTTTATGTGCTAATTGTTCCATAACATCTGTAGCACATGCATTATCGCCATAAAGTGCATGAATGTGCCGGGTTTTCAATATTGCTTGTGCTTCTTTAGATAGCATACCAACTCTAATACTTTTTAAGATGTTGGCATAAGTGAGATCTGCAGATTGCTGCATGTTTTCTGTTAATTCTCTGTATTGGAAATGTTGCCAAAGGTTGACATTTCCAATTCTGCCAACAGTTTTACGGCAGGGTTTGTGTCCTAATGTTTTAAAAATAGGCTCACCTTTTACTGGTGTCAATTGAACAAGATCTCCGAAAACAATAATGTGTTTTCCTGCAAAGAGCTCTTCGTAGTTTGTTTTGAGTACTTCTTGTAATCTAAGGTGAATCAAAGCCAACATTAGGTTGGGCACCATGCTCACTTCATCTATTAGTAGCGTTTTCATTTTTTTTTAATACTCTCCATAGTTCCATTGCAGCTTCTGTAGAAAGTTTGTAATAGTCTAATTTGTTTTGGTGTTCTACTGACAGGAGTAGTAACCGGTGTAAAGTGACACCGCCTATATTGTAGGCAGCTAAACCTGTGGGGGCAGGGACAACAGCTGACAGTTTGTTGGTTGTCAATTGTTGAAGGAACTTACTAATGATTTTGATTAGGTATGTTTTGCCAGAACCAGCTTCACCACTGACGTACAGTAGCATAGGTTTGTAATTTTGGCAGGTGCATTCTTTGTTTTCATGTTGTACATCATGTGCAATTTCTTTTGTTACTTCTTGAAAAATATTACATTGCTCATTGTTTAGTTTTGATTGTAGTATAGTTAAGTCTTCTTTATCTTCATACTGACACATGGTGTTTTCTACTTCTGTCATAGCTAATCCTGCCTCATTTGTTATTAGTGGTTCTCCCAGTTGTTCTTGGCTTCCTGTTACAGAAGGTTGACTACTGTCAGGAGTGTCCTTATCTAGTTGGGCCTGCAGTTCTTCTTCGTGTTGCTGTTCATTGTGCAATATTGTTTTGTACTGTGTAAAGTTTACATCAGTTATAGTGCTTTCGTTTGCTTTGAAAGCGTCATCATATGAGTCATAGTTATCTAGTATTTCTTCTTCTTTTCTCCATGGTTTAAAGAGTTGTAGCAGGGACATGTAATATAGTTATTTATGTTGAGTCTTTAATGACAATTTGATATGATTAATTAAATTTGGTTTGGTGAGTTTTACTAAGCTGCCTTCACAGTTTGTCACTCTGTATTTACCTTTTTTTCATCAGGTTTAATATTATTTGTGTATGTGAAGTTTTGGGCTATGTGGTATAGACACATGGTTTCCAAAGTATTACTTCTGTTTGTGTAGTATGTGTCCAATAAATTGTTTTTTAAAATGTCTTGGCTGTTGGGATCATGTTTGGCTATTGTTTCTATATCTTCGTATGATTTTAGAAATCTTTTTCTAGATTTAGCAGGACCAAGACTTAGCCATACTATATTTTCAGATTTACCCTACAATGCAGTACCAGTTAAATGATCTGCTGCTTCATAGGATCCACATTCTCTATCGGAGAGCATTTTTATGCCCAAGCTGTATAATTTCTGAGACACTGTTTTATCTGATGACAGATCATTCCAGAGGTCTTGGCGCTCTGTTTTTCTGCTTTGGTTAAGTATGCTGTAACATATCGTACAACTGCAATGAAATTGTCTGCAATGTACTGTACATCTATGTTTGCATTCCATAAGTGGGCAATGATTGTTGTAATCATTGATATATTGTTCTTCTTCTGTTCTTTTTATGTAATATGTATTTTTAGGTGACTTACCTTTAACACTATGTCTAACTGAAGACATGAGGTTGTTCACTTGACCTGTATTTGTAACCGGTCTAGGGAAACCAAAGCGGCATTTTGTGTAGTATTTCCCTTTGTTTTTAAGTTCTCCAGGTGTTAGTATATCTATGTTTGTTTTGTTTTTGTTTGATATGCCTAGGAAATCATCAATCAACTTAATGTAACAAACCAAGTGGGTGGGCCAAGGTTACAACGTACATCTCCATGACGTCGAAACCAGTACTCTTTAGTACCACGTGTATTTGCTAATAGATTTGTAATATTTGATTGTAAAACCTCATCTTTTCGTTGCACTTTTTGTAATAATTGTGTAGCTGACATATTTTGAAAGTGGAATCCTGATTTTAATGTGTGTGCAACTCCGTAACATAAAGTTGCTAGTTCACTTTCAAAGAGTAGGTGGAATATGTATTCTGCATTTTGTCTAAATCTGGGATCTTCAGAATACATCCGTAATGAGCGGTATACTGATGCTGATATTTGAATAGGTCTATCATCTTACCTTCCTCCTTTGCCAGTTGGAAAGAGTAGAGGAAAAGCATGTGCTTCTATACTTTTTTCCCATATGCTGATTGGTGATCCTTTTGTTTGACGCATTTGGTATGTTTCTAGTGCATCTTCTATGGTGTCATTAGAGTGCAATGGATGAATTATATAATGGTCTAAAGTGTTTGATATTGTAGCAGGATCTAGGAGCTCAAATTGACCAGCTTCTTGTGTCTCTTGAATTATTTCAGTTGTATCCTTCAAGTTTTCTTCAATATTAATTTCTTTGTAGTATTCATTATTTTCTTTAAGATACTGCAAGGCTTGTCTCACTTTATGTAAATCTGCCAGCTGTTTCCATATTTTTTTGTCTTTTGTAGGTACTCCATTTACTAAGATAATTAAAGATTGCTGCATCGGACGTTGCACTCCTAGGGAATGCACATTTTCTTTCAGATCTAATGGTAAATACACTACTTTTCCACGAATACCTTTCACTAATTCAGAGGGAGGTAATGTTGCTGTTTTTGGTTGAAAGCGTATTATTGCTTGAAATGGGTGTACTGTTTGAATTATGATGCTCTCATATAAATTAAGTTGTTGTAGGGGCTTTGGTAGTGGATATAATTCCAAATTATTTGTGATAGCACATGAAGGAGTTTGGTTGTTGTCAAGTTTTGTAGTGCAGTAACTGCAAAGCATTAAGGGGTCAGTTATTTCGTATTTGTTTTCTGCTATAAGGTAGAGAGCTAATTCAAACCATTTAGAATCTTCATTGTCTTCTATTTTGTATGATAGGTCTACAGTTTTTGTGTTACTTTTATAAAAAGTTCTGCTGCAACATACACACATGATTTGGTACTTCAGCTGATGTACTTTTAAATTTTAGTATTTCTTTTTTATATGTATGTAGTAAAAGGTTGCCATGCATAGAATTGTTGCTAATTTGGTTTAAAGCTATTTCATTTTGTAAGTGGCTTTCACTTCCAAAATATTTTTTCTGGATATAGTCGATTTCTTCAAGTAGGTCTTTTGCTGTACCATGTAGAATAATGTTATTTAAATTGGCTAGTGCTAAAGCAGGACTTTTAGCATAGTACAGTTTATAGACTAAATTTCCTATAGTTGAATGATGTGTTGCTATCCTTTTGATATCATGGAAGGTGGTTTTGCAAATAGGTCCTGTAATGCAGGCCAATGAATGTCCTTGTAGTCATGTGTACTTACGCACTGGACAGGTATCCATATTTTGCAGTAGTTTAATTTTGATTTTGTCTTTGCCTTTCACATATTGATTGAGGAATTGGCGTAAAGACTTGAATTTTTTTTTGGGAAAGGTACACATTGACATGCATGACCATTTGTACACTAGACGTTCTGATTCAGTTGAATGGAGAGGTAATTCTAAGTTTTCAGGGCATATTTTTGTAAGCAGTACTTCTTGTTCCATTATGGTATTATTAACTTTTTCATAAACTCGACCACTGCTATGCATGGCAATTGTATTTGTTTGCTTTTGCTTGTATGCTTCTTCATTAAAGTATGGTTCTGTGCTTGTAGTGTGACTCCATTCACCTCCGCAGATATTTAAAAAGTTCTTTCTGTTGACATTCGTTTATTGAGAAGTCTTTTTTGTAATTTAGTCATTAGTTTTGTTAGTGGTTTCATTTTGTTTAACACTAAAATTTAATAAATTTCTTTTGAGAAGAATTGCACTGTCTATCAACGCTTCTAAGATTAATTTCCTACGATAAGTTTTAAGGGTGGAACATGTTTTCTCTCCTGTTTTATAAGATTTTGAAGTACTCTGACGGAACATTTTGGCTAAAATACTTTTCTTGGTATGCTTACTTTGCACTATATCAAGATTTATAGAAGCTGTTTTATCTGTAGTGATAGCTGATTTTTTTGTTAATAGTTTTCTGGTTTGTTTTACATTTTGATAGAGGAGGCAACGTTTCTGTACTTGAAACTTCTTTTGTTTCACTAAATGACTGTATTAGCTGTTTTGTTTCAACTTCTGTTACAAATTCTGCTAGAGATGGATGCTTATGTTGGACACTTCTATTTTCATTTGCTCTGCTTCTGCGTTGCTTTCTACAGACTTGATTTTTGGTAGGCATTCTTTAGGGTCTGTTGAAAAAAATAAAGAAGGTATGGGTTGGGGTGTTCTGCAATGTATGTGTGCTGTGTGCATGTGTTTTTGAGTAAGATGATAAAGATGTATGTAATGGTGTGTGATTGTGCATTGGGAAACTACAACTAGTAGGGGTGGGTATTCTTGAATTAATGTGTTAAACTGGGGTTCACATGACAGAAAAAAGTAAGCTAGTGGTGTGGAGAAGTCAAAATAGTAAATCTAATGCTGTACAATTAAAACAGCTGTTTGTTCTATAACATCAAAATTCTAGTGGCTGAGTTGGGTAATTTGTGTGTCGAAAAATAGGAATTCGTGGGCCATTCTGGCTGTAAATCGCTGTTTAAGAAATGGGGAACTTTGGACAGAATGGTGCACAATCTCTATTTTTAGGCACAGAAATAGCATGAATTAACCTTACAGTGTGTTTGAGTAATAATACAAATATTATGCTGGTATTCAACTTACTTTTTTTCTAAAATGAGCAGGTTACTTCTTAGTTGTTCTTTGTAGTTCAAATTCGGCTGCTTCTTTTCAGGAGAATGGTCTTCACTGCAATTGTAAAAGAAACAAATTAATAATTTTGTTTATATATAGCACTGTTTTTAATTTAGACATTTATTTTTTTTAATTGCCATCCTCAGCGCCTTCCTCAAAACCATTCAAACTATCTTATTCACATAAGATACGTTGCACCAGTTAAATACATATCATATGCTCTTAATGAATAAACTGTATTACAATGACTAACTGTAGCACACAAAATATCTTTACTATGCCTTGTGAAATTCATAATGTACCAGTGAATACCACTATTCCTGTAACTAAGCTCTGGCAAGTAATAGTGCCTCATTGTCATTGGCAACTTGCGCTATATAAATATAAGTAAGTAAGTCAATACATAAATAAATAAATAAATGTTTATGTTATTGTACAAGTATTGTTGTTTAAGATTTGAACATAGTGTGTGCATGCAATTTTGTTTGACTGTATGCAGTCTATATATTTTATTTAAAAAATGTTACTTCAGCATGATTTGAATATGTGTGTGTAAAAAGAAATTAAATAGTATAAAGGTTTGTAAGTGACAGTTGATTTTAGGAGATGGAAAAAACGACAGTAAGTTCATTTTGCAGATTATACAAGGTAAAAGTCAGTTAATCTGTTTACATGAAACTAGAAGAATTGTACATGTACTTTACAGAAAATATGCATACCTGTAGTTTGTGTTCATGCATATGGAAATGCATGGAGCTGCAAATAGAAATCTTGGAGACTTGTACAGTATTCCTTGTAGAAGGTGCTTTCCAAAGAAATGATACTTGTACTCAAGAGAGATTCACAGTACATTTGCAGTGCTGATCTATGATGATGCAGGTAGATGTAGAGGTCTTCTATGTGATTGGTAGATGGTCATGTGACTTGTTAGCTACATCCAATGAGGGAATGGCACAGAGAGTGAAGTGGAAATGGTAGAAGGGCTGTCCATGTTATGATATGTCCGCGGACATGGCGGTAGTTCGCGGACATCAGGACCATGTCCGCGGACATCGGGTGTTACATCCAGGGATTTTTGGGATGGGAAGCCATGCAAATTAGAATGAGCATGTAAAGGGATTGGTCAGGAAAGCTTAGTGGGTGTGTTGTGCTAGTAGAGAGTTTCTCAGATACTCTTTTTGCTGAGAGAAGAACAGATAGCTATGGCTGTGTGTTTCAGAAAACAGATTGTTTGGATTTTGAGAGATTTGTGGATACATTGGTTGAAGGTGCATGCAGAAAGTTGTGGAGTAGCTGTAGATCTCGAATTTCCACATGTGGAAGTACACTGGCATGGAGTACGTGGAATGAATTGGTTGGACTTGCTACCTCTCTGTGCTACTTTGGAGACAGAGCAACATCCAGATATAATTATAATTCATTGTGGAGGGAACAGTTTGCAATGAAAGAAGGACTTGGGAAGGTCATGGACATGTTTCCAAATTCTCAAGTAATTTTTTCACGGATTGCGCAGAGACAAATGTGGCTTCGTTCTTCTTCATTTGGTCCACAAATGGAGAAAGCAAGGCGCAATGTCAATAAGGCTGTTTGTGCCTTTTTGGCATGTCCTCTTTTCACAAGGAAAATATTATGTTTCATAGTACATACATTTTTCGCAGAGATGGAGTCCATCTAACTTATGCTGGCAATCAGATTTTTCTGAGAAATATACAAAATGCATTGCAACCTTTTTTAGAATTACAGCATCCATTTTGTAGTAGGTGTTGAGTATTTATAATTTTTCAAACACAAACACCACCAAAAGGCTCTTTTCAGAGCCACCACTTCCTCCCAGAGAAAATTGCAATGGTCATGATAGGGTAGCACCCCAAAATTTTAGATGTCCGCGGACTGTCTGCGGATATCTAAAAAATACAAAGGGCCCTGCTTCATTTATTTTCACTTCTATTTTTTATCTGTGAAAGGCGGCTCTGAAAAGAGCCTTATTTTTTGTTATTTTTGTTGTTTTATATATTTTTTTGTTTTTTATACAAGACACACTAGGAGAGGAGGGGAAAGGAGGATAAAGGGGGGGACACCAACCACGGGTATAAGAAAGGGCGCGCTGAGAGAGGAAGATGTAGAGTGGGTTTTATTTGGGTAGTGAGCAGATCTTCTCGTGCTCTGAGACGATAGTCTCAAAAGCACTGTGAAGTCGCTCCGCCCTGCAGAGTACTGTGTCGCAGTACATACACACATCTGTGACCCTCGAAAGGTAATGGTCATCAGCATTGTGTATGGCCTGTGAGGCAGCTTGAGGAATACGCTGTCCCACAGGAGTGTTCCTTGTGGTGACAGGATCAGAAATGGAGGATGAAGTAGAGGAAGTCAACCTGCTACACTCCTCGCAAGGTAAAACCCTGCGAATGGCCCCAGTGTGAAATGACCTTAGGTGTCGCTTCATGGTAGTGGTCCCAAAACTGTACGAACCAAGCCTCCCATGACTGAGTACCATTTTGCACTCGTTGCAGGTGACTTGGTTTGCACGAGCCTTAGGACTATTCCCATGAATGGTAAATAACCGCCACACCCAAGACTCACACCGAGTGTGGGTAGTAGGGAGTTCAACTACCTCATCCTCATCATTCTCTTCTTCCTCCTCTGCATCCTCACTCCTGTTCCCCTCTTCAGGCCCTTCGGGAGGTTGTGGTGGTGGAGGGGGTGGGGGTGGTGCTGAGGCAGATGCAGCACCAGGTGGCAGCAGTGCAGCCATGGATGCCATCAGGTTCAAGATGGAAATCTGCAGGTGGCAGTAAAATTTGCTGTGCTCTGTAGAATAGCCAGAAACACAATGTGAATAAGCTCTAGGGCGTGGTCTTTTATAGGGGTGCTTGAACACGGTTCGGGGACATGCGCGCTGTCCGTGGACAGATCGAACACAAAAAAAAGGTTCAAAAAGTTTTTAAAAGTATGTAGAAACTCAGGATTAGTATGTGGGACTTGTGCTATGGTGAGTTTTTATTGAAGAATATTGTGGATTACTTGAAAATGTACTTTTAAATTGTTCGGGGACACGAACAGTGTCCGCATTCAGAACACACGATCAGCGTGGGCACGGTCACATGATCGCTTCGCGAACATGTCCGCGAAGGGAGCGGCTGTCCGCAGGACACCAAAGGCACGGACATTGGTTTGTGCATGTACGTTGATGTTCTACGGACACTGTTCGGGTCCTGAAGTAATTAAAAGTGCTTCACACGTCAAACGAACAGTTATGGACAGGCGTTTGTTCTTAGAACAGTTTCATCTTGCTTGCGAACAAAACGGACAGACATAGCGTTCTCAGGACACCTCCATTTTGTTTTGTTTATTTACAAACATTTCAGGACACCGCGTTTGTTCTTAGAACAGTTTCAACTTGCATGCAAATATTACGGAGAGGTATAGTGTTCTAAGGACACCCCTATTTCGTTTATTTACGAACATTATAGGGCACATGATGCGTTCTTAGAACAGTTTCAACCTGCCTACGAACAAAACAGACAGGCATACCGTTCTCAGGACACCCCTATATTGTTTATTTACAAACATTTCAGGACACCGCGTGTGTTGTTAGAACAGTTGTAACTTGCATGCAAACATTGCGGAGAGGTTTAGTGTTCTAAGGACACCCCTATGTCGTTTATTTACGAATATTATAGGGCAGTTTCAACCTGCCTACGAACAAAACGGACAGCCACACTGTTCTCAGGACACCCCCATTTTTATTTATTTATTTATTTATTTTATTTATTTACGAACATTTCAGGACACCGCAAGTGTTCTTACAACAGTTTCAACTTGCTAGCGAATAGTACAGACAGATATAGTGTTCTTCGGGACACCTCCATTTTTGTTTCTTCGCTGACATTCCGGACAGCCGCTCTGTCCGCGGACACCTAAATTGCTTTTTTTTTTTTAAAACACATGAAATGAATTAGCACACAATATAAAAATGTAACTTTATTTAACATGTATGATTAATTTATGACAGAGAAGGTGAGGCAGAAATTGAAACAAAAATAGGAGAGGATTCTCCTGAAGAAAAACAGTAAAAAAAAAAATAATAGGAGAATTAGGGGTTTCAACAGGATTTGTATGAGGTGAAGAAGGGATGGAAGTTTCATCAAAACATTTTGGTTCATGGAGAGGGTTTGGGGATAATTGACTGGGATATGGTGAGGGGGGACAGGTACATGTGGGACAATGGTACGTGGTCTTTTGTTTAAAATGATCTTCCACAAAGTTTTTTAAATTATTA
Organism: Ambystoma mexicanum; assembly: GCF_040938575.1. NCBI lineage: Eukaryota > Metazoa > Chordata > Amphibia > Caudata > Ambystomatidae > Ambystoma > Ambystoma mexicanum. Next base: position 502,862,119 of record NC_090936.1, on the reverse strand, counting down.
AAATTAGCCAACAGTAGATCAATTTTTTCTTGTATTCTGTGAAGAGTCTTATCCATAACATCTTTTTCTGTAGTACTTTCTATTTTGGTATGCTCTGTACAAAAAAATATATATATGTTACATTTCTATAAATAATAATAATTAAATGGTATATATTGTAAAGTGTCTACCATTATATTCACTATCTTCTGACATTTCCTCATGTGGGAAATGCTCCTCTAGCCACTCCAGAGTACTAGACATTTCTGTGAGAAAAAAAACATAATATCATTTTTTTTTAATCTAATACAGAAAGTTTATAAATATATGAGTAAAATGCAGTACACTTACTATTTCAGGTAAGGTATGTTGTAAGTGGTCTGTAGATCTGCTGTTGTTTTTGGTTGTGGAGTGTCTGTGAGGTAATTATGTTGGAAGCCTATCTTTCTTCTTTTGGTATATTCCATTTTAGAACATATTGTATTTAAATGAATGGTTAGTGCGTTACATATATGGGTTACACTTCTTTTGTATTACTACATATAATGTGTATGTGTGCTGGTTTGTGAATTTGTAAAATGTTAATATTTTTTGATATAACAATTAAATGTACCCCCCCAGAGTTGTTGGGTAGTGGTGCTGTTGTCCGAACATGTCCGCGGACATTAAAAGAGTTCACGGACATCAAACTCAGTAGAGGGGGTTCAGTATGTTCAATTTGACATGCACATAAAGTCAGAGTTATTATTATTAAATTGTGCTACTAAAAACCTATGAAATTCAGTGGAAGAACTTTGTTAAAGGGACGTTATGGTTAAGTTGCACTACTAAAAACCTATGAAATTCAGTGAAAAAACTTTGTTAAAGGACTTTGTTAAAGGGACGTTATGGTTCCAAGTAAAACCAAAAAAAACCTGAAATTCACCAATTATGGTAAGCTAAGCAACCATAACTCGCGCCACCACCGTGCACTGCTAAGACTAACACCCACAACAAATCAAAGATGACATCAGTGATGACATCACATATGTATTTACTTTTCATAAAATATGTGTACAAGGGATTCTTATTATAATGTTGAGAACAAAGTGTCAAGGATCATTGCAATAAATATCATACCCTAATTATTGCATTGAACGATGCATTGATATAAATAGCATTCTATTATGGGGTTCTATCTAGTATACTAAGCTACTCATGCAGAGACATAGCATTGTGTGCAGCGTACAAGATGAAGGTATAATATTCATAATGATTCATAATGTTGATATGTTGAATAATGAAAGGATAATGGTTTTATTAATAGATTTTTGTGTACTGTGAAATATGTAATAAGTAGCTAATAACACCCATGTATTACATATTTGCATTACTACAGACAAAACACAAAGAGACAAGAACACATACAAATATGGGAAAGTGAAGTTAGCAAAAAAGCATAAGTAGTAGCAGAAACAATTCATAACCTAACTCATTATTATCATGCAAATAAATGATTGCTCTGTTTCAAAGCTGCTATTTACCCAATGTATATGTATCACATGATGTGATTGGACCCTAAGGAAAGTAGTGTGAGTACAATGTATACGAACATGAGCATATACAGGGAAAGTACAGCCATAAAAAAAACAACAGAATTATCAGAAAGTGCTGATAACTCTATTGATTATCTTTATGCACAGAAAGGATTGCTGTCTTTCAAGCTTGTGTCTTCCCCTATGTATATGTTTCATATGATGTGACTGGACTCTAATGGAATTACTGTAAGAACCTACTTGAAGGATAGGTCTACAAATAAAATAACATTTTTAGTTTCTGACTGTTACTGAAGAAAACCATGTGGCCTAGATATGTCAGTAAAGGAAAAAAGAGTGAGCCAGAAATGTGGGGGCCGATTCATGGAACAAACGTGCGCCGAAAATCTTGGCGCAAGCAGTCGCAAGCAGGCGCAAGCGCAAAAAAACAGGCGCGTGCGATTCATGGAAGTCCCTGCGCATGTTTACCTCGGGATGTGCGCCAAACCCGGCATGGCGCACAAGTCACTGCAACATCCCGAAAGGCGTGCGCGACGCGCGCAGTGAAAGTGCACAACCTTGGCCCATACACCAGAAAGTGGGCGGGACACGGGGCGTAACGCGCGGAATGGGGAACAACACGCGAAAATAAGGGCGTAACTGGGGATCTACTGCAGGGAAGCAGACGGAACACCCACACGCACTCGAACCACACGTATTCATGGAATCGAATAGGGCAAAGCCACGCACAGCCAAAGACACGCACAAGCCGAAACACGTCCGCCACACGAAGGCAGGCGGTAGAGTCCCTGAGCATTACAAAAGTGGCAACATACAGCAATTGGGCCTGTGCGAGCGGGGCACGTGTATTTCGGGGATGCGCGGGAAGTTACACACGCGATTGAGCGGGGTACGTGTATTTCGGAGGTGCGTGGGAAGTTACACACGCGATTGAGCGGGGTACGTGTATTTCGGGGTCGCGGGAAGTTACACACGCGATTGAGCGGGTACGTGTATTTCGGGGGTGCGCGGGAAGTTACACACGCGATTGAGCGGGGTACGTGTATTTCGGGGTCGCGGGAAGTTACACACGCGATTGAGCGGGTACGTGTATTTCGGGGGTGCGCGGGAAGTTACACACGCGATTGAGCGGGGTACGTGTATTTCGGGGGTGCGCGGGAAGTTACACACGCGATTGAGCGGGGTACGTGTATTTCGGGGGTGCGCGGGAAGTTACACACGCGATTCCATCAGGGCACGTGTATTACAGGGGTGCACGGGAATTCCACACGCGATTCCATCAGGGTACGTGTATTACAGGGGTGAGCGGGAAGTTCCACACGCGATCTCATCAGGGTATGTGTATTTCACGGTGCGGGGGAAGTATCACACGCAACATCAGCAGGGTACATGTATTCCAGGGGTGCGCAGGAAGTTCCACACGCAATTCCATCAGGGTACGTGTATTACAGGGGTGCGCGGGAAGTTCCACACGCAATCTCATCAGGGTGCGTGTATTACAGGGGTGCGCGGGGAGCACCACACGTGAATTGCACGTATGGGTCCTCCCAGGTGTTCCCTCTACACCCTCCACGGCCCCTGCAGGTGGCTCACACCACAGGGGCCTACCCTGCACATGTCCTACAGGCACCCCATCCACCATGGCCATGCCCCCCAGCCAACCCACATGTCAACTTGCACTACTGCCCACCAACGCATGTCCCCCTGCACCCCCAGCCACCAGGGTCACCCTCCACCAGGCCCCCACCCATGTCTCCCACCACCCCCACCCCCCAGCACTGTGGGGCACCTGCCAGCAGGCCCCCACCCATGTCCAACTCATGTCTCCCACCACCCCCACCCCCCAGCAGTGCGGGTCACCCTCCACCAGGCCCCCACCCATGTCTCCCACCACCCCCACCCCTAGCAGTGGAGGGTCACCCTCCACCAGGCTCCCACCCATGTCTCCCACCACCCCCACCCCCCAGCAGTGCAGGGGCACCCTCCACCAGGCCCCCACCCATGTCTCCCACCCCCCACCCCCCAGCACTGTGGGGCACCTGCCAGCAGGCCCCCACCCATGTCTCCCACCACCCCCACCCCCCAGCAGTGCAGGGTCACCTTCCACCAGGCCCCCACCCATGTCTACCACCCCCCCACCCACCAGCACTGTGGGGCACCTACCAGCAGGCCCCCACCCATGTCCAACTCATGTTCCCCACCGCCCCACCCCCCAGCACTGTGGGGCACCTGCCAGCAGACCCCCACCCATGTCTCCCACCACCCCCACCCCCCAGCAGTGCAGGGTCACCCTCCACCAGGCCCCCACCCATGTCTCCCACCCCCCCAACCCCCAGCACTGTGGGACACCTGCCAGCAGGCCCCCACTCAAGTCCAACTCATGTACCCCTGCACCCCCATCCCCCAGCACTGTGGGGCACCTGCCAGCAGGTCCCCACCCATGTCTCCCACCACCCCCACCCCCCAGCAGTGCAGGGTCACCCTCCACCAGGCCCCCACCCATGTCTCCCACCACCCCCAACCCCCAGCAGTGCAGGGTCACCCTCCACCAGGCCCCCACCCATATCTCCCACCACCCCCACCCCCCAGCAGTGCAGGGACACCCACCACCAGGCCCCCACCCATGTTTCCCAGCACCCCCACCCCCCAGCACTGTGGGGCACCTGCCAGCAGGTCCCCACCCATGTCTCCCACCACCCCCACCCCCCAGCAGTGCAGGGTCACCCTGCACCAGGCCCCCACCCATATCTCCCACCACCCCCACCCCCCAGCAGTGCAGGGACACCGACCACCAGGCCCCCACCCATGTTTCCCAGCACCCCCACCCCCCAGCCACCAGGGGCAGCCTCCACCAGGCCCCCACTCATGTCTCCCACCCCCCCACCCCCCAGCAGTGCAGGGTCACCCTCCACCAGGCCCCCACCCATGTCTCCCACCACCCCCACCCCCAGCAGTGCAGGGTCACCCTCCACCTGGCCCCAACCCATGTCTCCCACCACCCCCACCCCCCAGCAGTGCAGGGGCACCCACCACCAGGCTCCACCCATGTCTCCCAGCACCCCCACCCCCCAGCCACCAAGGGCAGCCTCCACCAGGCCCACACTCATGTCTCCCACCCCCCAGCACTGTGGGGCACCTGCCAGCAGGCCCCCACCCATGTCCAACTCATGTTCCCCACCCAAAGCACTGTGGGGCACCTGCCAGCAGGCCCCCACTCATGTCCAACTCATGTACCCCTGCACCCCCACACCCCAGCACTGTGGGGCACCTGCCAGCAGGCCCCCACCCATGTCTCCCACCACCCCCACCCCCCAGCAGTGCAGGGTCACCCTCCACCAGGCCCCCACCCATGTCTTCCACCACCCCCACCCCCCAGCAGTGCAGGGTCACCCTCCACCAGGCCCCCACCCATGTCTCCCACCACCCCCAATCCCCAGCACTGTGGGGCACCTGCCAGCAGGCCCCCACCCATGTCCAACTCATGTTCCACACCCCCCCCACCCCCCAGCACTGTGGGGCACCTGCCAGCAGGCCCCCACTCATGTCCAACTCATGTGCCCCTGCATCCCCACCCCCCAGCACTGTGGGGCACCTGCCAGCAGGCCCCTACCCATGTCTCCCACCACCCCCTACCCCAGTAGTGCAGGGTCACCCTCCACCAGGCCCCCACCCATGTCTCCCACCACCCCCACCCCCCAGGACTGTGGGGCACCTGCCAGCAGGCCCCCACCCATGTCCAACTCATGTCCCCACCCCCCCCGCCCCCCAGCACTGTGGGGCACCTGCCAGCAGGCCCCCACCCATGTCCAACTCATGTCTCCCACCACCCCCACCCCCCAGCAGTGCGGGTCACCCTCCACCAGGACCCCACCCATGTCTCCCACCACCCCCACCCCCCAGCAGTGCAGGGGCACCCTCCACCAGGCCCCCACCCATGTCTCCCAGCACCCCTACCCCCCAGCAGTGCAGGGGCACCCTCCACCAGGCCCCCACCCATGTCTCCCACAACCCCCACACCCCAGCACTGTGGGGCACCTGCCAGCAGGCCCCCACCCATGTGCATCTCATGTTCCCCACCCCCCCACCCCCCAGCACTGTGGGGCACCTGCCAGCAGGCCCCCACCCATGTCCAACTCATGTCCCCACCTCCCCGCCCCCCAGCACTGTGGGGCACCTGCCAGCAGGCCCCCACCCATGTCTCCCACCACCCCCACCCCCCAGCAGTGCAGGGGCACCCTCCACCAGGCCCCCACCCATGTCTCCCACCACCCCCACCCCCCAGCAGTACAGGGGCACCCTCCACCAGGCCCCCACCCATGTCTACCACCACCCCCACCCACCAGCACTGTGGGGCACCTGCCAGCAGGCCCCCACCCATGTCCAACTCATGTCCCCACCCCCCCTCACCCCCCAGCACTGTGGGGCACCTGCCAGCAGGCCCCCACCCATGTCCAACTCATATCCCCACCCCCCCACCCCCAGCACTGTGGGGCACCTGCCAGCAGGCCCCCACCCATGTCCAACTCATGTCTCCCAACACCCCCACCCCCCAGCAGTGCGGGTCACCCTCCACCAGGCCCCCACCCATGTCTCCCACCACCCCCACGCCCCAGCAGTGCAGGGGCACCCTCCACCGGGCCCCCACCCATGTCTCCCACCACCCCCACCCCCCAACAGTGCAGGGGCACCCCCCAGCAGGCCCCCACCCATGTCTCCCACCACCCCCACCCCCCAGCACTGTGGGGCACCTGCCAGCAGGCCCCACCCATGTGCAACTCATGTTCCCCACACCCCCCACTCCCCAGCACTGTGGGGCACCTGCCAGCAGGCCCCCACCCATGTCCAACTCATGTCCCCACCCCCCTCCCCCCAGCACTGTGGGGCACCTGCCAGCAGGCCCCCACCCATGCCCAACTCATGTTCCCCATCACCCCCACCCCCCAGCACTGTGGGGCGCCTGCCAGCAGGCCCCACCCATGTCTCCCACCACCCCCACCCCCAGCAGTGCAGGGTCACCCTCCACCAGGCCCCCACCCATGTCTCCCACCACCCCCACCCCCCAGCAGTGCAGAGTCACCCTCCACCAGGCCCCCACCCATGTCTCCCACCACCCCCACCCCCCAGCACTGTGGGGCACCTGCCAGCGGGCCCCCACCCATGTCCAACTCATGTTCCCCACCCCCCCCACCCCCCAGCACTGTGGGGCACCTGCCAGCAGGCCCCCACTCATGTCCAACTCATGTACCCCTGCACCCCCACCCTCCAGCACTGTGGGGCACCTGCCAGCAGGCCCCCACCCATGTCTCCCACCACCCCCACCCCCCAGCAGTGCAGGGTCACCCTCCACCAGGCCCCCACCCATGTCTCCCACCACCCCCACCCCCCAGCACTGTGGGGCACCTGCCAGCAGGCCCCCACCCATGTCCAACTCATGTCCCCACCCCCCCACCGCCTAGCACTGTGGGGCACCTGCCAGCAGGCCCCCACCCATGTCCAACTCATGTTCCCCACCACCCCCACCCCCCAGCACTGTGGGGCACCTGCCAGCAGGCCCCCACCCATGTCCAACTCATGTCTCCCACCACCCCCACCCCCCAGCAGTGCGGGTCACCCTCCACCAGGCCCCAACCCATGTCTCCCTCCACCCCCACCCCCCAGCAGTGAAGGGGCACCCTCGACCAGGCCCCCACCCATGTCTCCCACCACCCCCACCCCCCAGAAGTGCAGGGGCACCCTCCACCAGGTCCCCACCCATGTCTCCCACCACCCCACCCCCCAGCACTGTGGGGCACCTGCCAGCAGGCCCCTATCCATGTGCAATTCATGTTCCCCACCCCCCCAGCACTGTGGGGCACCTGCCAGCAGGCCCCCACCCATGTCCAACCCAATTGCCCACCCCCCCCCATCCCCCAGCACTGTGGGGCACCTGCCAGCAGGCCCCCACCCATGTCCAATGTCCAACTCATGTTCCCCACCACCCCCACCCCCCAGCACTGTGGGGCACCTGCCAGCAGGCCCCCACCCATGTCCAACTCATGTTCCCCAGCCAACATGTAATCACAATCTAGATCCCTGGTCCCTATGGTCAGCCTCCAAATGCGAAACACCCACCCGAGTATTGCATCCACCCACTCATAATTGGCAATTACATGACAGAACACCAATTGCAAGTTCCGAAACAAACACATTTCCCTCACATACACCCAATGGGTGTCAGTGAATCTCAAAACCCATATCATGAAATGCATGAAACCAATGAGATGATACTACACATTGAAGTATGATAAAAAAAATATGTATTAAAGCAAACATAAATAGAATCAAAAATAAAGAAACATAAATGTGAATGTACAAAAATTAAAAGAAGCATGTCCGTGAAAAAAAGCAAAACCAAAAATCATATTCCAAAGTAATGGTGTCCAAAGTCACTGTCCACAAAACAAAATCCAATGGGAAATAAAAAAGAAAGCCATTGCTACATGGTTAAAATGTGAAAGAAAAATACAATCCAACAGTGAACTATGTACATGGGAAGAAGCCAGGGTCCATTATCCCAACAAAAGAACGGAAACCTATCTAACTACACTAACTAATAAAATAAACTATATACAAAAATGTGGCCAATGTCCGAAAGGTCCAAATTAAATCCAAAAAAAAATGAAACCTAACACAACCTACATAACTATGTACAAGGGCAGCGGGCTAGTTTGACGGCTCACTTGTGGATGTCCCGGGCCAGGGCATCATCGAACTCCTGCTCAATGTCCCGGAGGCGGTCCTCCTCCATGGCTCCGAGGGTCCGCAGGGCCGTCGACGTGTCCACCTCCAAACCGCTGCGGATTGCCTCGAGGCACTCGGCCCGCCTCAGGGCCCTCCGCATGGAGGTCTCCGCCCTGACCATTGTGAGCCGTGCCTCTTCCGCCCGCTGCTGCTCCGCATCTATGGCGTGGCCCAACCACTGCCACACGGAAGACACTCTCTGTCCTGGGTCCTCCTGCCCTCCGGCCGATGCCTGCCCCTCCGATGTTGAAGGTCCCGAGCCTTCATGGCTCCCACCACGTTGCTGCTGCTGCTGTGCCTCCGCCCGTGCACTGCCTCCTGCTGTCTGCACATCCTCCACCGGCTGGGGTGCAGTCGTTGATGTGGCCACCCCTGCTGGACGTCCGACACCCGACTGTGGCAGGGATGCCTCCTCCACCAGCCTGGCTGCACCGTCAGAGGCAGCTCCACAGGGCACCCAGGTGGCTGATGGGTGGGAAGATGGCATGGAGGATGACTGGCGCGTAGGGGGTTCAGTTGAGGAGGGGGTCGTAGCAAGCCCCATCATACGGAGGAATCCGGCCTGGGTGACCTGTCCCAGCAGGCTGACGTGGTCAACGAGCCATTTTGAGATGACGTGCAGTCTCCTCATGAAAAGACTGCAGGTCACCTCGCATGGCCCGTTGACGCAACGCCACACCACTCAGAACAGGCTCAACCCAGACCCGGATAGCCACGTCCGCAGGCAGAGGAAGGCTAGTTGACGTGAGCTCATCCCCTGCCTGAAAACGGGTCTGGACGTAGGCATCCCTGCTGGTGCAAGATGATGCAGGGACAGGATCAGGGACAGGATTGCACACAGGCACCTCTGTGGCGGCCTGTGCTGCCTCCTGTCCCTGGTCCTGCACTGCACCACCAGCACCAGTGGGATCCCCACCTCCAGACCCCGTCTCTGTTGCTTGCATGGCCTCCTCCTCCACCAAACCCCCCACCAACCTGGATGACTCTGTGGCATCTTCCCCTGTTGGGCCCTGTGGGGTCCCAGCTGCCCCTTCTGCTGCCGAGGAGTCCAACTCCAACCTCCGCCTCTTGGACCTCCCCCTGGCAGCTGCGGCCTGGGATGCGGCACCGGACGCCTCACTCCCCGACGAGATGACAACATGGGAGGGGAGCCGGGCCTTGCGTCTCCGGCTGGCGGTGGGATCCCCGCCGCTGTGCTCCACAGCACCTTCTCCGCCCTCTTCATCAGTTGATGCTGCAGACAGGGAGAAATAAAACACAGGCATCAGGGCACTGTACAATGGACACATACACACATGACAGTTGTACATGGGTGGCATTGGCAAACCTCAGACATGTCATCACAATCCCCAACACACATGTCATTTCAACTCGCACACATGAGCCATACCACAACTGCCAGCACCATCCATACACATACAACAGCATGAGCAGGCAAAGGTGAGCCAGACATCACATGCAACACAGGAAGTGCACCACAAATGTACACACACCACCACACTTGCATGCATGTGTACACCTCTGCCAAGTGTCGCAGTGTTCAGACGGGCATCCATGTCACATCTGCCGATCAGGCTTCCACATGCCGCTGTCACATGCATCCATGTTGCATCACTGTTGCACCCTTGTCAAATACACACACATGCACATGTACACAGTGCTGATACATGCAGATGAAAACAACATACATGCGTGACATCACGGACATGTCTACTTACATACACATTCATCTAAACATGTGTGCCCACACAACTGCATTTGGCATGCAAGCCTACACACACAAGCACCATCCATGTCTCACACATTCCAGCCCTTGCATGTGTTAGCCCCACGGCCCTGTACACCCCCACCCATACTAGACCCCATACAAACAGATGTGCAACCTGCACACTACTGAAAAATCACCACACGCACAGCTCACAATCAGGATGCATGTACACTTACCGCTCGACTCCAGACGGGTCTGCCTCTCAAGGACCTGGACGTGGAGCGCTGGGAATATGCGTTCCAGGACCCTCATCTGTTCTTCCGACAAGTGGCCCCGGCGCCCCTTGGCATCCGCTGCCTTCAAGAGGCGCCGGGCCTTGTTCAGGGTCCCGGACCTGAAGTCCTCCCAGCGCTTCTTGACATGTTTTAAGTCGCAGACTGCCACCCCCTCCGCGTTGATGGCAGTCACAATGTCAGTCCAGATCCGAGTCCGTCCTTCCTTGTCGGCGCGGGAACTTCCTAAGAGGGCATCATACTGCCCCAGGACTTGCTCCACCAGGACACCAACTTCGGTGGCACTGAAGCTGGTGCCCCTCTGCCTCTCTGGCCGGGGGTTGTCAGTGGTCTCAGATGGTGTTTGCCCCGACATGACAACCCCAGAGGCAGGAGTGGGTGGGCAACTGGGTCCTGGGGTTGGGCTGTGGAGTGATGGAATCCCAGTCGGGAGTCTTCGGTTCCAGCAGGGGTGGTCACAGCAACAGCACCCCTGGCTGATGTGCAGGCAGCAAATGCCAGGGCACGTGGGCAGCAGGCAGTCAGGCAGCAGCAGATGGCAGGTGGGAGCGTACTCGGGTTTCTGGGGGGCAGTAGTTCGGCCTTCTGGGCTGGAGTGTGGTCTTCCGTGTGCTTACGCGTGGCCAGCTTGATACGGAGTGATTTGGCACGTGAAAAATCTGCACGTCAGCGTGTAATTCGAGGAAAGGCCCTTAGCGCATATGCACGGCAGCACGCATATGCGATTTCATTGGACCAAAGGCCCTTAGCGCGTGAGCGCGTCTGTGACGTGACGCGCGTGGGTGTTTCCCTCATTGCACGTGATGACAGAACACACGTGGATTTCCACCAATCGCGTGTGAAAGTTCCCGCGCACCCCGGAACTCACGTACCCAGGCTAATCGCATGTGGAACTTCCCGCGCATCCCGAAACACACGTACCCAGGCCAATCGCGTGTACGCTCACTCCCCTCCGATCACACACGATGACACTCGGACGTACAGTTTTACCACGTATCCGAATACGGGAAACCCGCGCACGGCAAAAGACGTGCACAGGCGTCAACGCGTCCGCCCACACGAAGGAAGGCGGAAGTGTCTCCGCGCACAGCATAAAAGTGCGCGCAAACAACAAACGCGTATATACAGCTATGATGAATGCCCCATTTGTCGCTGCACTGATCGTGGGACACCGCAGGAGGAGGAGAATAGCCAGGGCACGCATTTTCGCACCACGGACAAGCCTTTTTGGGATGTCTGACGACCAGGTCTATGGCAGGTATAGGTTTCCACCCCATATCATCCTAGACCTGGTCAGGGAGTGGGAAGATGACCTTACATCCCCCACCCTTTGCTCCCAAGCATTGAGCCCCTTGGAGAAGCTGCTCAATGTCCTGCATTTTTTGGCCACTGGGTCATTTCAGCGGACCACCTCCATAGTGGGGGGGGTCTCACAGGCCACGCAGTCATGCTGCCTACACCAGGTACTGGCAATCATGACAGCACGCCCCTCAGTCCGCAGGCACATATACATGCCCAGAACACCCGCAGAAAGGCAGGCCATTGTCCTGCATTTTTTCAGGGTGGCACACTTCCCCAAAGTGCTCGGTGCCATAGATTGCACCCATGTGGCCCTACGTCCACCTAGGGCCACTGAGCACATCTACCGAAACCGCAAGCACCGGCATTCCATCAATGTACATGTGGTATGCGATGCAAAGGGAATCATCACCTCTGCCTATGCAAACTACCCTGGCTCCACCCATGACAGTTTCATATACAGAATGTCCGCCCTGAGACGGGCCCTGGAAGCTGGGCAGCATGGCGACACATGGCTCCTAGGTCAGTACAAATACCCTTGCACATGCATGTAAGTCACACACAGACAAATATCCAAACCCTAATAATCTCAACTATTATCACCTCCCCAGGGGACAGTGCCTACCCTCTGAGCAACCACATGATGACGCCAATCCGGAACCCCACCACACCACCCCAGGTAAGATACAACGCCGCCCATATTGCAAACAGGGGCATAGTGGAGCGCACATTCGGAGTGCTCAAGTCACGTTTACGCTCCCTTGACCGCTCTGGTGGGCAACTACTCTATGCACCACAAGTAGTGTGCAGGATCATTGTGGCAGCATGTGTCCTGCACAATGTTGCAACACGGCAGGGCGTCCCGGTGGACATGGTGGTGCCCCCACATCCCCAACCACAGGCACAGGCGCTGCCCATGGGAGAGGACAGGGCACGTGGCGAGGAAGCCCGGACCCAGCTTGTGGCCACATTTTTCACCTAAACTCCCACCCCTGCGGAGTTCACACAGGCCTGGCACATACCAGGTGACAATCGATGATGACAAAGAACAACCCTACCACCCTGAGATAGTTGCCATGGAAGTGCCACATCGTCTGCATCCCTAGCTACTTAAACACAAGCTATCCTGTGTGACCAAAAGGCACACATATGACATATGACATGATATGGCCCATACACAAGTATTTCAAGGCGCGATGAGGCAGGGAGTGGGGAACAAGGGAAGACAGACAACGGTACTAAGAAGATACGCAAATTCTGCAGAGATACACTAGATTACAAATTGGATATAGTGTATACATGGCAGGAGTACTATGGACAACGTCCCAACAAGCCATATCAGGGACAGACACCGATACCAGCCACACCACAAGCCGAAGCAACTACTTCAGATGCATCAAGCACAGAAATGGACCCGACAGTAATACCAGAAACCTCCCAACCAACCATCCCACAGGAAGAGACGCCATCAACGGAGGAGACGCCTTTTTTAGAAGAAGGCCAACAAGACGTGGACAGAAGAAAAAACACGCAAAGGAAGAAGGCACAGAAAAAGAGCTAGTGATTAATATCTCGTCACACACCCTTACCAATTTGGAACTCCGGGTACTCCGCAAAGGCCTATCCTTTGTCCCCCAGAGTAACAGTACATTACTGAAAGAAAAAATAGACTTCTTCAGACTATTGAGGAAAATGAAGTTAAACATTTTCTTTGATGACCTCGAAGAAGATCAAGACGCCAACGAGACATCGGAGTTCCTTGAGCTCAACCCAAAAAGAAATTTCTACCCCCAAGTACAGAACCATGTGCTTTCTACTTTTGAAAAAATGATACTCCAAGATCTCAAAAAACTAGAATACAAAAAAAAAAAAAAGTGGCTATGGGAACTTCTCGAGATGGGAAAAACAAACCCTGAAAAACCTACTGGACAATCAGTCTATAATCTTCAAACCTGCCGACAAGGGAGGCGCACTGGTCCTAATGGACAAGAGCGACTACCTGGAGGAAATTGAGAGACAACTAGCAGACACAGGAACTTACATTGAAATCAACTCCGACCCTACCAACCAGGTTATGACAATATAGAGGAAACCCTCAAGGAAGCTGAAGAAATGGGCAAGATCTCGGAAAAAACACACAAGTTCCTTAATAACAAACATCCTATCATGCCAGTATTATATATACTGCCCAAAATCCACAAAAAACTATTGAAACCACCAGGTCGACCAATCATTGCAGCTCCAAACAGCATTCTGGAATCCCTAGCCCAGTATTTGGATCGGATACTACAACCTCTGATACAGAATACAGAAACGTATCTTAAGGATACAACACATTTCCTACAGAAATTACGAGATGTGGAATTTATGGAAGGCCGTGACACCCTCTTCACTATGGACATTACATCGCTCTATACGAATATCACCCACGAAACTGGTCTAGAGGCAGTGGAGTGGATGCTCCTAAGAACAACAGACTATAAGGCAGACCGAATATTTGTATTGACTTTGTTGAAGCTGGTGCTTATGAACATTTTTTTCAGATTTGGAGAACGCTACTTCTTACAGGTATCTGGAACTAGCATGGGAGCAGCCATGGCACCTTGCTACGCCAACACATTCATGTTTTACCTAGAACACGAAAATGTCCTAACTTCTCCAAGATGGTCCCGACATCTACCGATTTACACACGTTACATTGATGACATTTTCGGAATCTGGACTGGTCCAGTGGACGAACTGGAACAGTTTTTTTCAATGATGAACTTGATGAACCCCCAGAATTAAGTTTACATCAGTTACCAACTCTTCCAGAATACACTTCCTGGACGTTGAAATATATGTGAAAGAAACACTGGATAGCGTACCCTTGAGCCAATTTCTAAGATACAGGCGAAACATCTCGGAAATGTCCGAATTCACCAGACAGTCTTCAATCTTACAAATGAAATTTGTGGAAAGAGGATACAACAGAAACCTTATCTCTAAAATCCAGGACAAAGTGAACCAGATTCAAAGGGATACCCTACTTACTCCAAAAAACAACCAAGATCACCAGAAACTAGTATACGTTACGACATACTCCACCCAAAGCAAGAGGATCAAAAGGATCTTCCAGAAACATTGGCACTTACTGCAAATGGACCCGAAACTGCTACAACTCTTTCCAGAAGCTCCTACGTTTGCCTACAGGAACAACAAATCCTTACGTAACAGCTTGGTTAGAGCAGACTTAACCACCATGGGAACCGAAAAAACGACATTCAAGGGCACCGTCCCCTGCCACAATTGCCAGCACTGTGGCAATATACTGAAAGGAAACACCATCAGCCATCCATACACAGGAAAACCTATTCCCCTGAAACACTCATGCACATGCGATGCATCAAATGACATCTATGGACTCAAATGCCCCTGTGGCCTATTCTATGTAGGCATGACCACGCGAAAAGCGAAAACCAGATGGTCAGAGCATAAATCCAACATCAGAACTAAAAGTCAAAAATCTCCCGTCGCATTACATTTTTTACAATCTAGACACTCGGTAGCACAAATGAAATGCGTTATACTGGAACAGGTAATTCTAGGCCCTAGAGGTGGAGACATTTCAAGAACTCTCCATCAGAGGGAGATAGTATGGATTGACATTCTTGACTGCCTTAGCCCCAGAGGCATGAACGTAGAGTTTGACTTGATGTGTTATGTTTAAATTTATGTACATGCAAATCTGTTGAAAAATTGATGCATTCTGTTAAAAATGCCTTGTTACGAATTGCAATACACTTTCTTTGTGTAGAGGTAACATAACATGTAACTGTGACACACCTACTGCCACTTTAGAGTGTGAGCCATATAAGTGGCAGAGATCTACTCACTTAAGCGTTAAATAATAAACCTTTCTTGGAGTATAGATGCAGGAACTAGAGCTGATGAATTTCTCGCTACAGGGTAGCACGTATTAAACCATGTATCACATCAAGCAATACCCAATGGAATTAATCATGCCAATCTGTATAGAACCACTTGTCAAGTAGTACCACGTATACAGTTAACAGTTGCAAACCACAGTATGGAGGTCATAGAGACCTAAGCAGACCACAGATCTGCGCTACCCCCCACTCACACATGATGAACTTCTATAATACATTTCCTTATCTGGATTTGCCCGCAATCTTCATAGTTACAGTTTCCAGCCACAGCATGGAATCCATGGGGACCCAAGCAGATCACGATCTGCGCTACTCCCCACTCACCCTGGCCACCACCAGACATCCCTTATTAAGATTTTTTTTTTTAATTTTTATAGTTTCGAGCCAACAGTTCTTACCAATTAGACAGACATTCTTACTGGTATTGGAACCGACAGGTCACCATTCGTGGCTCTGATCAGCCCTTACATATAATACACAGTCCGCTCCCGAGGCACTGTTAGAAACATATCTGCGCATGCGCGAAGAAACAGTGTACCAGCAGTCGTTGCTGCGCACTGCACATTCACGCATGCATGATAAGAGTTCTACCAATCCCCACGTTTACACGCACGCAAGTGATTAGCGGTCCAGCCCACTCATGCGCATGCGCACACACGTAGGATAGAGATCACTACGGTGCGCATGCACTATAGATTAGCGGTCAAGCCCGCGGTTGAACATGCGCAATAACCCCTGGGACAAACACATAAAACCACAATCAGTAAGTACGCTAGAGACCGGAGCACCGCACCCGATGCTCCGTGGACCTCAGGACCTCCGTGGATACATGCACGCCGGACGTGTGGGTAAGAGACAGAATCTATACGATCCTATTAGGCAAAATCTCTTTGACTGTGAACCACTGCACTGGATAAACTCTATGGAAGGTTTAAGGGGCCAGACTAGATTCGGTCTGACTAGCACCCTACAACTATTTATATAAAATGCATGATTCAGCAAAGCTTATTGGGCAGTAGCCTTAGATTGAGAATAACCGCACTACAGTAACCATCTTGAAATTCTAAGAGATTAGACTGGTTCTAGCCTGACTCGAATACTACAACCAGACCATTTACCTGATTGGGATAATACAGCCAGATCCACCATAGGGGGGAATGGCATTTCCGTTCTATATTGGTGTAACCTGCAAATCTTGAAACACCTTCCAGTAACAGATACACTAAGCAGACCACTATTCCTTCCCATTTTCTTTAGAAACTGTTTTGACGAAGACTAAACTCCATGAAGTACGGGTGTCCTTACACAGAACAGATTAGGTGCAGCCATACCTATCTACAAGAGGTTGTCCAAAAATCAGAAAGCAGATGCCAGTGGCATCAGAAAAAGGTGCGTTAAGAGTAAACCTGTTTTATGGTATCAGTAATATAATATTATAAATTACAATCCCGTGTTGTTAAGCTGTCTTACCCTGAACAAATTTAGAGTAAACCTGTTTTTTGGTATCAGAAATGTAATATTATAAATTACAATCACGTGTTAAGCTGTTTTATCTTGAACAAGTTTTGAAACACTTAGAGTGTAATACTATCTATATGTTTTTAAAGTAGGAATTGAATTTTGGAAGAAGTAGTATCATTTAGCCCTGAAGATGGACTGTCAGAAAAGTCCGAAACGCGTTGGCAACACATTGATAAATCTGGATACTATTTTGTTTTGTTGACTATAACTAGGAAATCTGTGTGACTACCTTTCTTGTTGCTACTCTAAAAATTAGTTATGTTTTGTTGTTACCCTAAAGGGTCTTTGTGAATTTATGTACATAAAGAAACGAACCTTATGTATTTATGAATAAGATGTCGTTAACTGTACAAATTATGGATCTTGACGAATTTTGAAAGTGAAAAAATTGTTTTGGTTTGATTTTAAAAAAAAACCCATGAAGGTCTCTTTACTTTCCCAAAAGTTATATTGGTTTACATCAATGAATTAATATACTTATTGTAAAACTATGTGAAGTGAACTTAGACCATTCTATTTACCCCACCAACTGTGAACCCTAGATAAAAGAGATCGACACCTTTAGCTAAACTCAGAATCGCAAGCAGTGGAAGCTTTATCGGAGCTCACGTGCCTGCCACATTTACATGTTTTGGGATTATATTCCCTTGGGAGTGCACTAAGGGTTGGCAGGTAGTAATACATGCCTCTCTCTCTCCAGTTTCTTTACCAGTCCCGAGTGGCCCCGTGACATTCGCCCTGGTGCACCTGAAACCTTAACTACACTATAAATAAACAACACACGGATAAATTCCGTCATCTGTGAATAATAGACACGTACAAATAACCTATTGTAGTGCCTCCTCCACCTTTCCTCACAACGGTACTACTAGGCCAGGTGTCATTGAGATCGTGCAAGTGCAGGGGTAGGGGGAAGGGAAAAGTGCAAGGGGAAGGGGGGGGAGTCCAGTACAGGAGAAGTAGCCCAAAAAAATAAACATAGGTCGGCTGGGGCAACTGCAAAGGTAAGTGCAGACAAGTGCTGGGAAGGGTGGGCTGTAGGGATAGAGAGACAGTACCGCAGTGCAGGGGTTGCCAGGGAGGCAGTGCAAGTGGAGAGTGGCTGGGCCAGGGACTGAGGTCAGTGAGAGTGGCCCAGTTGCAGCTCCAGTGCAGTTCCAGTGAAGAATTCTGCAAGGGAGAGGCAGAGAGAAAGCAGAAGCAAAGATGAAGGTCTTGAGGTGCTTCCAGAACTGGAGATGGTTCCCCTCAAGTTCAGGTCAGGCAGGAAGTCTGTTCCAGGGGGAGGGCCCTGCCGTGGAGAGAAATCTACCCCCAGCTAGTTGCTCTGAGAAGCGGATGACCCTGACATGCAAGGTGTGCATCACACACACCTGGAAAACAGGCCATGGCCATCACTGTCATGTCACTCAAACCCTCCCAAACCACAAGATGACATGGCAAGCAATACCCATACACCAACACAGTAATGATAAGGTACACATTGCCATGTCCTAAATGTACAGTGGCATCAGACAATGATGCCTGACCCGGAATCAGATGAAATGACAGACCAACAAAATCTCCCACCCAAAATAAGTAATTTCCAAATGCATTACAAGAGTCGTAGACGTAACATAACAATGAATGCCTGTCTACATGCACATTGTGCATTGCAAAATCAACACTGCAGCTCATGTGTGCAGTGTCCTACTCCTGCAACACACTGCTCAGCGCACAGCACAGTGAACAGCCATTGTGTGTGATGCACACCCTGAGCATCACATCTAAGTGACAGACCACATCAAACAGCAAATTAGGCATGTACAGGATCCATAATCGGTCACAGAACATGTGCTGCAGGGACACAGTGGGCACCAGAAGGCAAACAGTGTACACGTGGATATGCAAGGGTGGGAGTACATGTAGTGCATCAGAGTGCAAGTGTGTGGTTCTGCAATGACATGCACTCCACATATGCATGTGCACTCAAGTGACCATTAGTGTTCTCTACACATCACATGTGAACATTCACCATGTGTACACCCCAGCATGTCAAACCATATATCCCCCCGCACCTGAAAGGAAAACACAACACATGAACAGGCATTGATCAGCAGAACATAACATGTACATAGGATACCACCATTACAATGTCAGAGTTCCCATCACACTGCAGGGCAAGGCAACTATCAACAACAACCCCCCCCCCTCACAAATGACCATGACCCACTGAACAACTGCACCTGGGTCATGGAGCCTTCAAACCTCAATTCCACCTGGCCACAGGATCACCTTTACCCTTCGTCACCATCTCCCACCTTGTGTGTAAAAAGGTGCCTGCACCCTCATAATCAATGTCCAAAATCACAAAATCCAAGCCAGAAAAACGAACCAGAACACCCTCCAGTAGATGACTTGACATAGCAGTACCACACAAAGGCCAAGTACTACCACAATGATGCAACAACCAAGGTAGCACAGCAAAACAATGTCACGACAGGATGTGAAACATGTGATGCACCATGAACGGATGTGTACTGTCACAGGTCCCCTGTACAGGCGCGGGAGTGTCACGAAACAACCACCCCCACCATGTCCCGGGTGCCTGCAAGGTCAAACTCACACAGGCCTCTGAGACCCTGGTGGGGAAGGAGGTTCAGGGATATGCAGTCGGGACAGGTGTTGACACACTGGATGACTGGAATGAGTGGCAGGAGAGGGGAGGAGGAATGACACATGAAACTAGGGAATGCACGAAAATATGCTACCTGCATGAACACATACACAATCCAAACAAACTTGGACATCATTGTCATGGCCTTTTGTAGTCCAGGCTCAGGAGTGGTACGAACCAACCACCCCCTCTAGGGTTTTGGTGCCTGCAAGTTCGGGGCTTACACAGGCATCCGCAACCCCAGCGAGGAAAGAGGGTCAGGGAACGTTGCTTGGATAGGTACAGAAGCAGGAACACCGGGCAGAGGGTACAGGGTTCAAAATTGCATAGGATCACGGGTGATTATGGAGAAAAAACATACCAAATTGAACCACACATACATCCATGCATTAGTACACTCCCCAGCAAGCCTATGCAGAGCAGTTCGAAAGAAAAACAACAAGACACTTAGCTCTGGTTTTGAGTGCTGGCCTCCTGCCTGCGCACTCTCAGGTCCGGTTACAGAAGCACTGCAATGCTGCAAAGAGAGCCACAGTCAACAACCTGTACGTGCCAATTACACAAAAACACAACACCAAACATGCCCCATAGCAACAAACTACTCTACAAACAGACAATCTGGGGTCGATGCTTCGTACCCATATATAACATCACCCCTGTGACGGGTCATACACAGTCAATGCAGTAAGTCAGCCGCTGGTGGGTGCGTGGCAAATGGAACACCAATGTGTCACAATTCACACAACATGCAATGTTCCCTGGGTAAGCAGACAGACCCATATAGCAAGCCATGACTACAGAGCAACTTGCGTACCACCATGACCGAAACAAAGTTGGCAGTGCATTTATCATAAAGTATATGGAAAAGACATGCACTGCACCCGAGTATGTCCCTTGCTGTATGTCCCTGTGAGCTGCCCTTTTCCATGTCTCGGAAGGCTACATGGTTGATACAAGTGCCTCAATGGACCTTGGTGTACCGGAGGGTATGTGCCACTGCCCCTGCATGTGTCCCAAACAACCCTACTATCAACAGCCATCAGTCCACAAACACATCTGAGCTGCATTGTGTGCTTCAACACCAATATTTGTCTAAGCTCACCCTCAGTGCTGTGAGTAAGCCTGCATGTGCAACTCGCCTGGTGAAAGCTTTGCTGTGTCGTGGCCCCCCTGTGATGCTCACCTTGCCTGGAGTTCCTTGGAACATGTCAGCAGTTCTAGGAGTTGGGTCTGCAATCACTGTGCCTCTGCTTGTGCACACATGTGCATGTGGGCACCAACAAACGGGTCCAGAATTCCGTCGTCCAATGGGCCATGTCTGCTGGCAAAGGTGCTCTGGAGGCTCATCCCCCTGCAGAAAGGGCATGACACACATGATTAATGCTTCAAAGTCATATGTGTGTGTCTCATCAGGCATCTCATTGCTTGACCATGTCAGAGAGTCACATCACAAATCACACCATCAGTCCATCTTTCACATCCAAAGTGTGGAACACTATCTACAGCATGAATTGCAACAAGCACGTGTACATGAAAGATATGAAACATACTACACAATGCATAGCAATCAATGTACACATTAATCATGACACACCCCATCTAGCAAAAGCTGAACAGTGGACAATAACACCAAAATCATCCCCACTAGGGGTGTCAACACAAGTCACACAGCACCAGACATGCCACAGATATGACAGTCCAAAGCCCTTGTGTAATATTCTGTAACACCGAACCATCCTTGCGAGCCCATGGATAAGGGAGGCAGGAGTGGCATATGTGAGTCAAGGACCCCAAGCAGCAAACACATACACAAGACAACCATGAAAGGCCCAGCTGGAACAGACAGTGGATGCCTTCAAAAGCCACGAAGCACCGCACCGTCACATGAAAGCACAATAGACTAGCAATTTTAAACTAAATCAACTATTAACTAATTACACTAACAATGGAAAACCTACATTACCTAATTAAACTAACTATCAAACAGAAACTTAACTAACTAAACTAAAAGAAAAATCAAAAATGGCCACATACGACCCGGGGGGGAGGGGAGGCACTCAGGAGGGGGGAGGTACAGGGTGCTGCTCAACATCCACATGCGATGATGCTGAGCCAAAAAAAACCCCTCCATGGGCTCAACGCCTGCACAGCCCGACCTATGTGGGAGATAGATGGTCGTCCGAGTCTGGCTCATCCTGTAAAGGAGGACGTGGCACAGTAGCCTGGCCATGCCTAGCCGCAGCTTGCCCCTCGTCGGCAGCAAGTCTGCTGGACGGGTGAGCCTGGTTCTGTGTGGCGATGTGACATAGGTCTGCATGCAGAACCTCACGTGATACACGTGCTTCCTCTTGCAAGGTAGCACGTGTAACACGGAGTTCCTCCTGCAAGGCCTGGCTGGACAACCGCTGCACCTCCCGGCAAGCCTGTAGCTCAGCCGAGATGGTACGCTCAAGCTGTGCAAACCTCTCCTCTGCCTGCTGCCTCTGGGACATCATAAGGACACCCAGAGTGGATCTGAGGGAAGCATACTCCTCCCTCAGGGCATCCATGTGTGCCTCTGCGTGAGCAGCAATTGCTTGACGCAGAGACGACATTTCAGCCTGGCGTGCCCTGTCTGAGGCCGCCATGCCCAGCCTGAGCGAGCGGGTCGTGGACCGTGCCGCCTGCTGCTGGAGAAGCACCTGCCTAGCAGGGGGAGCACAGATCGGGCCACACGCTCCATGCTCTCAGCGATGTTCTCCATTGCTGCCCCCTGCCGTTCGGAATTGGCAGTCATGTCTTGCTCCCACTCAGTATAAAGCGGTTGCGCGTGGCGACCGCGTTGCCGGGCTTGATCCCTGCGGGACCCAAGGACCGGGGGTCCTTGGTGTGTTGGCACCGCCTGCGGCTGCACGACTACATGCCCCCGTCGACGTGATGTCCCAGGCACATCAGTGACTGGTGTGGAGGGTGACCCTGCGTCCCGATCCACCACAGGCGGAGGAACCAAGACTGTCTGATCTCTCAGTGCAGGTGTCGCAGACAGAGGAGTGTCCACATCAGAATCACTCACCCCTGACACGTGGACTTCATGCTCATCCAACTCAACATGGACGTCAGAGTCGTCATCAAGGCTGGACTCTTAGGCGGCCAGAGACAAGATGGACTGCAGCACTTGGGGGTTTTCGTGGCCTACCACCCCACGACCCCCACCAGTGCCGGGTTGATGTGGTGTTACCAACCCTGTGTCTCGCATGACAACACCATCCTCCGCCTCCATTGCGTCATCACCTGAAAAATAGAGAGAAAAAAGGTCACTACACATGTCAGAAGCACACGACACACACACACACACCGACAACAAAGGCATCCGGCAGACATGTGACACACAACACATGACCTGGCATGCATGCTGGGTCTACTTTGAATAGCTTCTGTGATCAGACCTGTTGAAAGGTGGCAGTTTCCATGGAAGTGGGTCTATGCAGTGCAGAAAATGTGTACGCCACTCACTACCTACATGTACAAGCACTCCATGGTGTGTGCCAGGAAATGTGAAGGCAGTGCAATGTCAAATTCACACATCACGTGCATTGTGCATTCAATGTGTACCATATCTAGAAGCCAAGCACCCCTCCACCCCAGTACCAAAGCAGGGATGCCTAGCATGGTATCAAAAGGCTGACCATACACCTGTGTATTGACAGGCAGTGTTGACTGGCATCAACAGCTTAATGTGATTCAAATGACAACACTGCAAATGATGCTGGGACAGTAGCAGGACACATGATGAAAACTCCGGAGGCCGCCCACGTGTGAAGAAGACACAACAAGAGTTGGACAGAGTCATTGGCCATTGAACAGGCTGAGGCCTGTGAGCCACACAGATTGTAAGAGCCTAAACATGTGTGCAACGCAGGACTGAGCCACAGTTGACATGGGAAGGCTGATGAGATGGCAGGCAATGTATGTAACCAAGGACTTATATTACAGTGATCATCCAGTCAAGGAAACATAGGGGCATGCGTGCAATGCACATGGAGCATGAATGGGCACTCATGTCCCTGCGGGACATCTGACCCATGCACAGTACAAGTGAGATACCCTGCATCGAGTACTAAGGCTGTACCACACGGCATATGTCTGGCAGATTCTACGCTGGAAGTTAGCATCTACACAGGACACATGAACAAGAAACTACACATTGGCAAGATTGAAGCAGACCAGTGCAAAGGTGGAACTGGGGTGCAGAGTGGCGGAGTAGGGGCAAGGGAGCATGGCTACATGGAGTCCCGTATGCAGGCAGAGGAGACATGCATGACGGAAGCATTGCATTACTTACACATCAGAACCATGTACACGTCACATGTAGCAGCAATCATGCACAACACATCCCACAAGTGAAACACACACGTCCTCAACAAACACGCATCCACACTCAATGGACTGGGCATCAAAGTCCAGCATCTCTCCCACTCCTTCGACTAATTCAGGTGGTATGAACTCCGCAACGAGAGCCTCATGCGGAGTGAGCTCTTCCTCCTCTGGTGCAGGCCCACCGCCAGTCACCAGAGTCAAGTTGTAATTAGAGGCACGCTTAGCCTTAGTGCTGTGCTTGATGTCTTTCCAACGCTTTTTGCACTGCTGCGCCATGCGCACCTCATGGCCGAATGAACTGACATGTTCCGCAACATGCTTCCAGTGGGTGTCACGTTGGGCAGCCGTAGTCTGACTATTGGCACCCACTAGCATGTCACGGCTGTGGCCCCGCACGTAGTCCACGAGGAAGTCCAGTTCCTGCTTACAGAAAGGCTTCTTCCTCGACGTGCAGGAGGTTGTGGCTGTGTGTGGGGTCCCAGCCTGTGCTGCAGGTGCAACCTTCCTCCTCTTGGACTGTGGCGCAGACCCTGGCTGGCTAATGCCGCCCTAACCAGTATGGCCAGTGGGTTCGGTGGTTTGAGCCAAGTGAGTGGCAGGTGGAGGGATGACCAAAGGCCTGACTTGTGTCAGTGGCAGCTGGGTGCCCACTAATGGACCATGCACAGCAACATCAGCTGTGGCAGGGTCATTGACCGCAACGGTCCTGGTTGGCAGACTCACAACCGGGGTGCTGTTGGGTGCATCTGCCCCTGCACTTGCCAACACCCGGCTGTTCGGGGCAGCAGATGACATGACTGCCCCAGGGACACGTGTCTTGGTCTGAGCAGCCCGGCGTGCCCCTATGGTTTCCCCCCTGGCCTGTTGGAGATCTACCAAGGGCTCTTCAAGTGCCAACGCAGCCTGCGCTGGCAGATCCTGAGCCTGGGTGGCGGTGTCCACAGCTGCACCTGCAGCTACCACTACCCTTGGACCCGTGGCAGTCGATGGAATGGACTGCCGGGTTGTACGGGTGCCAGTGCCAGATGCAGGAGCTGCATCCCCCGGAACCACAGGGGGTGGTGGCATGGCTGCACCGACACATGGCACAACATTGTGCTCAAGTGGCGCACCCCTGCCTCTTCCCCCTCTGTGGCTGCCCTGGACACCCTGGAGTCCCCCTACTCCCTGGTCACCACGGCCACGTCCCCGACCATGCCCGCCACAAGGAGGACGCCCAGCTGAGGCACCCCTCACCTTTGGTGCCCTCCCAACCATGGCACAGATGTAGTAGTGCTGACACAGATGGAGTGGTGCCAATGGGTGGTGTACACCACAATTGACCTGGGCAATTGGGGTGAAGGAGGTGGGAAGCAAGATGTTAACAGCCCCCCTGCACCTGCAAGGCTGTATGTGACCCCGGTGATGTGGTGACGGGTCACGCAACGCTCAGGCACCCCAAAACTGCAGTAAAACCGCGCACGCAACCCTGCAGCCTACGTGCGTGGATTCAACCTCCGGCAGTACGAGGTGGCACCCATTAAGACGAATAACGCGTACGCGTGGGACACGCAGGCTACTATGACAACGAAAATGGGTGCAATACACCGGGGCACCCGCAGTGGGAAAAAGAGCGTGTGCGACTCACCGTCTGACTAGCACGATGCAGAAAAACACGCATAGCCAATACGCCCGCCAAAAGAAGAGATATGTCCTTGATAGCAGTGAAGTTGTGATGGCGCGCGCTCGTATTACACGCGGACGTGCAGTTTTTCACGCGCGCTGAAATGCCCATGCACGCCTGTACGCGTCACATCACAGGGGCGCTTGCGCTTGAGGGGCCTTCTGTCCAATGAAAATGCATATGCGTGCAGATGCGCTTACGCGCTAAGGGCCGTTCCTCGAATTACACGCTGACGTGCAGATTTTTCACGTGCCAAATCACTCCGTATCAAGCTGACCACGCGTAAGCACACGGAAGACCACGCTCCTGCCCAGAAGGCGGAACTACTGCCCCCCAGAGCCCCGAGCATGCTCCCACCTGCCATCTGCTGCTGCCTGACTGCCTGCTGCCCACGGGCCCTGCCATTTGCTGCCTGCACATCAGCCAGGGGTGCTGTTGCTGTGAACACCCCTGCTGGAACCGAAGACTCCCGACTGGGATTCCATCGCTCCACAGCCCAGCCCCAGGACCCAGTTGCCCACCCACTCCTGCCTCTGGGGTTGTCATGTCGGGGCAAACACCATCTGAGACCACTGACAACCCCCGGCCAGAGAGGCAGAGGGGCACCAGCTTCAGTGCCACCGAAGTTGGTGTCCTGGTGGAGCAAGTCCTGGGGCAGTATGATGCCCTCTTCGGAAGTTCCCGCGCCGACAAGGAAGGACGTACTCGGATCTGGACTGACATCGTGACTGCCATCAACGCGGAGGGGGTGGCAGTCCACGACTTACAACATGTCAAGAAGCGCTGGGAGGACTTTAGGTCCAGGACCCTGAACAAGGCCCGGCGCCTCTTGAAGGCAGCGGATGCCAAGGGGCGCCAGGGCCATTTGTCGGAAGAACAGATGAGGGTCCTGGAACGCATATCCCCAGCGCTCCACGTCCAGGTCCTTGAGAGGCAGACCCGTCTGGAGTCGAGCGGTAAGTGTACATGCATCCTGATTGTGAGCTGTGCGTGTGGTGATTTTTCAGTAGTGTGCAGGTTGCACATCTGTTTGTATGGGGTCGAGTATGGGTGGGGGTGTACAGGGCCATGGGGCTAACACATGCGAGGGCTGGAATGTGTGAGACATGGATGGTGCTTGTGTGTGTAGGCTTGCATGCCAAATGCAGTTGTGTGGGCACACATGTTTGGATGAATGTGTATGTAAGTAGACATGTCCGTGATGTCACGCATGTATGTTGTTTTCATCTGCATGTATCAGCACTGTGTACATGTGCATGTGTGTGTATTTGACAAGGGTGCAACAGTGATGCAACATGGATGCATGTGACAGCGGCATGTGGAAGCCTGATCGGCAGATGTGACATGGATGCCCGTCTGAACACTGCGACACTTGGCAGAGGTGTACACATGCATGCAAGTGTGGTGGTGTGTGTGCATGTGTGGTGCACTTCCTGTGTTGCATGTGATGTCTGGCTCACCTTTGCCTGCTCATGCTGTTGTGTGTGTATGGATGGTGCTGGCAGTTGTGGTATGGCTCATGTGTGCGAGTTGAAATGACATGTGTGTTGGGGATTGTGATGACATGTCTGAGGTTTGCCAATGCCACTCATGTACAACTGTCATGTGTGTATGTGTCCATTGTGAGCCCTGATGCCTGTGTTTTATTTCTCCCTGTCTGCAGCGTCAACTGATGAAGAGGGCGGAGAAGGTGCTGTGGAGCACAGCGGCGGGGATCCCACCGCCAGCCGGAGACGCAAGGCCCGGCTCCCCTCCCATGTTGTCATCTCGTCGGGGAGTGAGGAGTCCGGTGCCGTGTCCCAGGCCGCAGCTGCCGGGGGGAGGTCCAAGAGGCGGAGGTTGGAGTTGGACTCCTCGGCAGCAGAAGGGGCAGCTGGGACCCCACAGGGCCCAACAGGGGAAGATGCCACGGAGTCATCCAGGGTGGGTTTGGTGGAGGAGGAGGCCATGCAAGCAACAGAGACGGGGTCTGGAGGTGGGGATCCCACTGGTGCTAGTGGTGCAGTGCAGGACCAGGGACAGGAGGCAGCACAGGCCGCCGCGGAGGTGCCTGTGTGCAATCCTGTCCCTGATCCTGTCCCTGCATCATCTTGCACCAGCAGGGATGCCTACGTCCAGACCCGTTTTCAGGCAGGGGGTGAGCTCACGTCAACTGGCCTTCCTCTGCCTGCGGACGTGGCTATCCGGGTCCGGGTTGAGCTTGTTCTGAGTGGTGTGGCGTTGCGTCAACGGGCCATGCGAGGTGACCTGCAGTCTTTTCATGAGGAGACTGCACGTCATCTCGAATGGCTCGTTGACCACGTCAGCCTGCTGGGACAGGTCACCCAGGCTGGATTCCTCCGTATGATGGGGCTTGCTACGACCCCCTCCTCAACTGAACCCACTACGCGCCAGTCGTCCTCCGTGCCATCTTCCCACCCATCAGTCACCTGGGTGCCCTGTGGAGCTGCCTCTGACGGTGCGGCCAGGCTGGTGGAGGAGGCATCCCTGCCACAGTCGGAAGTCGGACGTCCAGCAGGGGTGGCCACATCAACGACTGCACCCCAGCCGGCGGAGGATGTGCAGGCAGCAGGAGGCAGTGCACCGGCAGAGGCACAGCAGCAGCAGCAACGTGGTGGGAGCCATGAAGGCTCGGGGCCTTCAACATCAAAGGGGC